>NC_073233.2:141621071-141946785 GCF_029281585.2 Gorilla gorilla gorilla | reverse complement strand
TGGAGCCACCCCCATCCTCCCCTGCAGCAGGTCTGGTTTAAGCTCCCTGTCCTTAGGGAGGGGACTGGGTGTGGGCTTACTTCTTCCCCCTCCAGCTTTCCTACTTCAAGTCCACAGCAGCTTAGGCACAGGAGGCCATGCTCCTTCCTGCCTCTCCCTCTCCTGGGGCGCGGTCACCATGGCCTCTGATCTCTCTGAGGGGGACTCCCAGGGCCTGGCTGCGGATTGGTGCTGGGCTGCCACAGGACTCCTGGTAGCTTCCTCTCTAGGGAGTGCTGGGCTCCCGCCTCTGAGCTGGTGTGAGTGGAGAGACATCCTTTCGCCTTTCCCACAGACTTTCACATCCAAGTTGGATGTATTGGGAAGGAGAAGTCTGACAGCTTGTGGGGAGAATTTCTCTCATTTTTGTCAGGAAATTAGTGAATTCTCCTGAATCAGAGAGTTCTAAGAATTAGAGATTTCCTCCTGCTTCTCCCTTCATCCCCTCTCCTCACCCCCAATCCTACCTCAAGAGCCTGGCTGGGAGTGGGATGTGGAGAGCAGCTGCTGTTTCTGTGGCTGTTTGATTTTTTTGAGAAATTAATTTTTGGTCTATTTATATTCCCCACCCCCACCCCCGCCAGCACACTTTTCCAAGAAAGCAGCCAGGTCTTCTATGTTCTCTTGCTTACGCAGATGAGATGTGTTCCTCATAGACACGCTTCCTTCCTGGCGTTTGTTTTCTAAGGCTGGGCTCCTTGGAGGAATTGGGTTGGGGGAGGTGGAAGGGGGACGTCCAAGGGGAGTGATGGCCGTGGTGGGGAGTGGGGTGGAGGGTCTCGGGCCTGGGAGCAGGGGCAGGTCCCTACCCTCTGGCGAGAGGGTCTCTGTAGTGCTGTTTGCTCTGCCTGAAGGTTCTTTCCCCCAGGTATTTGTATGACTTCTTCACTTAAGCAAAGTGTTATTTCTCGAGATCTTCCTGACCAATCTGTCTAAATGGCAGCCTTCATTAGTTTCCTTCATGTCACCTGATTGGTGCTTCTTCTTGGCTCAAGAACCACCTGACATATGATATATGTATTTTATTATGGTTTATTATTATTTGTCCCACTCCTAGAATGTAAAAGTCCCAGATTTTTGCCCATGTTGGTTCACTGCTCTATCCCCAGTGCCTACATCACTCAATGGCATCTTATGATGAAGAATTTTATGTGTCAGCTTGGCTAGGCCGTGGTACCCAGATATTTGGTCAAACATGAATCTGGATGTTACCGTGAAGGGACCTTTTAGATGGGATTAACATTTAAATCAGTCAACTTTGAGTAAAGCCCTCAGTAATGTGGATGGGGCTCATCCAATCAGTTGAAAGCCTTAAGAGAAAAAAGACTTGACATCTCCTGAAGGAAAGAAAATTCTGCTGGCAGATGGCCATTGGACTTGAGCTGCAACATCAGCCCTTGCCTGGGTCTCTAGCCTATTGGCATATGCTGCGGACTCTGGGCTTGCCAGCTCTAAACACATGAACCAATTCCTTAAAATCAATCTCTCTCTCTCCACCCTCTGGTACTTGTTCTGTTTATCCAGAGAACCCTAACTAGTAGAGCACCCAATAAATATTTGTTGAAGGTCTGAATGAGGTGCGAGACCTCAGAAGAGAATGGCTTTCCTGGGTGTCTAGGAGACTATATTGTAGACACAGGGACTCCCAAGACAGTCCTGATAGCTGTAGCATAACCTGGCTTTAAGGAATCATGGTGTGTGAGGTTTGAAGGTATTATAAATGGCCATCATAGACTTGGGGAGTAGAGGCTCTTTTCCCACAGTGAATTTTTTCCCAGATCCTTGGATGAGGTTGAGGTGGGGTAGAGAGGGGTCTTGGGTAACAATAATGACTTAGGGTCAATTTATTCAGATTTGAAGAAAATAAAGTATTATGACATTTCTTGTATTCTTGAGTTTATGAGCCAAGTTTTATCTTTCCAAGTTTGGAACATGAGTTCTCCTGGCCATGGCTACCCATTCCCTCTTCTCATCAGTAGTCATAATGTTTGACTTATAGCCCCTCTACTAGAAGCTTCATTCATTCATCCATTAAACATTTCCTGAGCACCTGCTGTGTTCTAGGAGCTACATTATTGCTAGGGATATGTGTTAGTTATTTCCGCTGCAATGTGTATTGTCTCAAAACTTAGCAGTTTAAAGCAACCATATCTATTTCTTACCTCTCATAGTGTGTATGGGTCAGGAATTCAGGAGTGGCTTGGCTGGGTGGTCCCGGCCTGGGGTCTCTCATGGGACTGTAATTGGATGTCCAGCCTGGGCTATCATCATCTGAAGGCTTGACTCAGGCTGGAGGCCCCTCTTCCTCACTCGCCGATGACAAAGGTCTAGGAGGCAAAACTAAAGCCCAGAAGAGAGGAAGGACCTGCTTCCAAGGAGGTTCACTCATGTGGCTGGCAGTTGATGCTGGCACTTGGCAAGAGTCCTCAGTGAGGACTCTCTCCAGGGCTGCCGATGTGTCCTCATGGCATAGCAATGACTTCTCTCCAAGTGAGTCATCCAGAAGACCAAGGCACAATGCCTCCGTGGTAAAGCACAGAGGTTATACATCATCACTTCCATGTGATTCTATTGGTGAGTAACATAAGTCAGCCCTAGGGAAGGGGACTGTATAAAAACATGTGGACATCAGGAGGCATGGAGCACTGGGAGCCACAGGATGCATGAATTATTTGTAGTGCTCATATCTTGCAAATAAATTGTTGTGGCTTGGGCTTAGCATATGCCCACATCATCTCCAGGTGACCCGTTCTCCTGCCTAGGAAGCCCTCTTGTTCCTCAGTATCATCATCATACCAGCCTCTGTTTTCTCATCATGGTACCCACTAATACTATTAAGTCCAGGACGTTATACCCAAGTCTGGGCATATTCTATGGCCTGCTCATATTGTGGGTGAGCATATACAAATGACCTCATGCCTTTGAAGGACTCCTAAAAAAATGAACAGGACTATAAGGGCAAAGTATAAATCACAGGTAAGGGGTTTGACTCCTGAAACAGACACAGATACATGGAGTGTCATCGTCCCCGAAGCTCTGTCAGCTCAGTGGCACGTCCCCTGGTTCCTCGGTCCTGATGCGAGACACTGCATTCATCTGTACTTCTTTCCTGCTAGACTCTGTTCCTGGGGTCAGGGAGTGAGTCTTCTCTCTCTGGGTCCTCTCTCTCTTTCTTCTAAAGCCCGTGCGCCACTGAGGACTCAGATCATACCCTGAAGTGACTGGTTTGAACTGTCCTCGCCAGACGGTCAAGGACCAAGACTTTTCACTGCAGCGGCCCAAGGCCTGACAGCGCACCTCTGTCAGGAGTGAAGTCCCGGGAGTTCGGAACTTCCCGTTCACTTTGCTGAAAACAGCACTTGCCACGTAAAGACTTAAATGCGATTGAATGAACCGGTTCCCCAGGACCAAGTCAAGTTCACTCAGCACTTGGGAGAGTTCCCAGGTCCCAGAGAGCCATAGCCTGTCTCATTCTCCTGGACCCAAGAAAAACATCAGAACGACTTTCCTCTCTTCTGGGCTTTGTTTTGCCTCCTAGACCTTTGTTATCGGAGAGTGAGGAAGAGGGGCATCACAAAGATCTGTGGGTGCCAAACCCTGGCTTTAGACGTTGTTAGCTTGGATGTGGACACAAGAAATGACTGCCTCTGAGTTTATCTGTAGGCAAGGGGGCTGAACCCAGGGCTGGCCCTGAGGGTGGGTTGGGGGTGCAGATGCAGGAGAGCCAGTGGTGCTGTGGGATCCAGGTGGGATCCTGTACAGCCTGGAGAGAAGAGTGGGGCGGAGTGCCTCGTTAGCCTGTGATTAATACATCATAATATAGTAATCAACAGGCAGAGCCATGTGAATGCAGCATTAGGCTGGAAATAACACCCACAAGAAACACCGTCTGAAGCCTCCCACGGCATCGCAGTTTGGCCTCTCATTCTGTGTTAGCTCAGGTGAGAGCCGGGGCCCCCGAGGGCCCTGGAAACACAGGCAGCTTCCTAACTGCTTCATGTGGGAAGCGCTGCTCAGCTGAGGGACCACACCCGGCCTGGGACGCCTGCTCCTGGGGGAAGCTTCGGGGCTTCCCTGCCCCATTATTCCCTCCCTCAGCTCACACCCAAGTGGAAAGAAGCTGGATTTCCATGGACTGAGGGCAAGGGTGGTTTGGGGCCAAGGTGGTTTGGGGCCACCTTGCAGGTCTCATCCCTCTCCCTGGGGATTCTGTGCCTAGGACTGTCCTTCTTCCTACTGGTGGGCCGTCCTGACCTATGCATGCCTGGCTGGGGCCCTACACTTGCACAAGGAGGAAGTGCTTGTGCTTTCAATACTGCTTTGAGGTGGCTCCCCTCCCCTCTCTGCTCAAGTGGGTTTAGACCTGGAGACAAGAAAGAACAAAGGACACCTGCCTCTGGTCTTGGCCAGAGGAGATGTTTGTGTCCAGGCTCCCCTCCAGGACCATTGCAGAGTTTTCAGCACAAACTTTAAGAGTGCGCTTTGACCTGCCTTTGTCCTCCCCACTTCTATCTCTGCAGGAGAACCACAGGGCCAGGGAGGGGGACGGGAGCACCTGGCACAGCCTAGACTCAGGTGTGCAGGGACTGGAGTCCCTGGCCAAGCCTTGCCTTCCACTTTCACATAACTTATGCATAGGAACAGGACAGCACCTGATGTTCTAGGGCGTGTGCACCTCTGGAGGCACGGAATGGGCAGTTTGACCCTGCACAACCCCAGAATTCACAAGGCTTTTGCATTTCCAGTATGTGGCAATTGCTCAGGAGAGAAGGAAACAGTATTTCCGAGCAGCCTTTGGTGCAGAGCTGATGGTGTTTGCCATGCTAGGAGTGGTATCCCAAAGGTGAGTGGAGAGAGACGTCCCGGTGAACAGAAAAGTAATAAGGGCGGATTTCAGCCCAAGAGGCTGACCGAGGCCAACCAGTTATTTCAGGCGGACTATATGCTCAACTCTGCTCTGTCCCCCAACAACAGCCCCATCTACATCTCCCTTAATTCCCTGGTACTTGAGTCCCATCTTCCTGGCTAAGCCTATTTTCAGCCGTTTCTCACTGCAAGGAGAATGCTCCCAGCTCTATTGTAAAATGTGACCCTTTCTTAACTGCCCCAGCTCAGTGTTCACCATGCAAATAAGAACCAACGTGGGTGCTGCTCATACAGTAAATTAAGACAATGTGCAACCCCAGCCTAGTAAGCAGGGAGTCACCAGTGTATCTTCTCGGGACAGGAGGGGACACCCCCCAGGGACTTCAGGCTGGTGGTGTCTGGTGCAGGCTTTTCTGCTCTGGCATCTGATGCATCCAGATAGAGACAGATTATCTGGGACCTGTTGCTGTCACTTTTTCTTCTTGGCCAGGGGAGATATTTTCTTAGGCCAATTCCACCCTAAGAAGGATCACCATCTGCTCCATTAGGGCAGGAAGAAGTCAGGGATAGGAAGCAGAAGGAAAAGTCATGAGGCTGAGCACAAGTTAGAAGAGGCTTCTGCAGAATTTCCCAGAGTGCTGCTTTTGTTGGTTTGGTGATGCCGGCCCCCACTAAAGTCTATTGTAGGGGTATAGAATACATGATTTCTGGCTTACACACGAAGAAACAACAATAACAACAAGAAGATTGGAGATCCGCCTCAAGGCAGGTAGCACATCACCCTGATGTCAGTCCCCTGGGCAGAAAACTGAGGCATCAGGTCACTGTGGCATTGTCCCTCCTTGCCAAAGTACAAGGTATCCAGGTCACCTTGCAGGCTCTGGGGCTGTGTCTCCTCTCTCTGGGCAAGGCTGGCTTTGACTGGCTCTGCCCTTTCGTTCTGGGCTTAGGTGACATGACACGTACTCTGCTCACTGTGTCTTTGCAGAGCTGCATTGCTCCCCTGACACAGCTGTTCCTGGCAGTCCTGGCTTCTGGGTGGAACAGCACCACCTTCAAGCTAGAGGGATGGAGATCTCCCTACAGGCTGGTCATAAGAGGGGGTGCCAGAGGCCGCCACCTTCTGAGGAGGTACTCAGAAGATACACAGAGCTTTCAGGGAGAGTGGGGCGTCTTCCCTGTGCCATGCCCTGGTGCCCATTGGCAGTGCACAGGTCCCACCACACAGGGCAGAATTCACTGGCATCTAAACAACAGCTCTGTTTGTGGTAGGGTAAAAAACACGCCCTGCAGCTTTATGTCGCTCTTTTAATAAGCTCATTAGGAATCCCCAAACGCCCCAAGCACAACCAGTTCTTTGTTGTGACCATGTGCCGGCTTGCTGGGAATCAGCCTGGCCCACCTCTGGCTTGGCTGGCGGGGAGAAAGGCAACTGGATTAGGAACCTGCTACCTTTCCCTTGACCCCATTCTGTCCAGTTCTTATTCTCTAGGAATCCTGCAGTGCATTTGCTATGTTATACTTTTTGCAGTCGGTGCACCTCCCAGGTCTCCTTCCTGGGCTGCCACAGTCCCTCCCTCTGCCTCTCTCTGAATGTGGGCTGCTGTTGCTCAGAGCTGCACCCTTTCTTGCAGGGAGATGCTGAGGAGGCCACGCCCCACACCAGGGTGACCTACAGCCATGAGGAACTGGTGCAGGTTACAAAAGGCCAGCACTTCCCCCAACGTGGGACAAGTCTGGGTGCCATCCCTGCCCCGGGATTCTGGGGGTGGGCAGTTGGAAGAGAGACTTCGGATAAAGCCATGTTCTTTTCTTGGCTTCTTCCCCTGCCATTCTGCTTTCCTCTCTTCCTTAAGGCTCCTCCTGGGAGCCCTCCCTCCATAACTACCTGGCACAGAATCCCCCATCTCAGACTTAGCATCTGGGGAACCCCACCCAAGACAAATACCCTACTCTAGTGGTGAGTGTGTGTGTGAATGTGTGTGTGAGTGTGTCAGAGTGTGCATGTGTGTGTGTTCAGGAAAGAAGAAATGCTGGGCTGGGATCAGATGAATTCAATTCATCGAACATTTTCTATGAAGCATGGAACAGAGGCACTGAGGGAGGAGGGCCAGGAAGACCTGCAGGGGAGAGCACATCCCCTGAGTCTGGAGGATGAGGGATAAAAGTGCAAAGGGGAGGAGGAGTGGTGGGAGTGCAGCAAAGCAACTGAGCCCTGGAGAGAGGGTTGGCAACCCGCCTGCGTCTGGGGTGAGCACTGGAACCGGGCGGGGCTCAACCTGGCCTTTCTGAAGCCAGGGCTGCCCTACTCCCACTCGCCTCACTCCCTTGAGCTGGGCTGACTGGGTGAAGACTGGGTACGGATCCCTCGCCCTGCCTATCGCCACCATGTCAGGACACAGTGCACCTGCTTGCGGGATGTCACTGTGCCTGGCGCAGCACCGGGTGAAATGGTTTGCACTCATTAAATGTCTGTTGAACGAAGTTGACACCATAACTGCTCTTAACCCAGGTTGCATCTTGTATGTCAAGGTTCAGTAAAGGAAAAAGTCTCCAATCTACGTAGTTCAAACCAAAAGGGGTTGCGTACAGGAATTTGGGGGCTCACGCAATCATCGGAAGGGCAGAAGAAGCAGATTCAGGATTGAGGCTACTACAGCGACTCCCAGAACAACACAGAATTACTGAAGCCATGGCTCAGAGGCACCATCGAGGGTATGCTCTTGGACGTCAGAGCTGCCACTGGCCCCAGAGAAGCCTCTAGAGACCTGCAGATGGGAGAAGAGACAGTGGAATTCAGGGAGCAGGCAGTCAGATGGAGAGGCTGTGCAGGCTAACATTTCGGATCTTGGAAAATGAAGCATGAATACTGGAGACTCCTGCAAGCCTGTTATGACCTTGATAGCCACCAACAGCTAGGGCTGCAGGAAGAGCACCCCCTCCCGTTTGTCTGCCAAATCTTGTGCAAGTGCATGCAATGGGTGGCATCTAATCCACACCCAGAAACATAGTGCAAGGTGTTTTGGGAAATGCTTTCCAACCTTGTGGTGTCGATGGTGGAATGCTGGGAGTGAAATGGTGGATGAGCGAGCCGGCCACAGGGGTCTTCCACAGGCTTCTCTCCACTACTCTGGCCTGCAAGAGATCACCGAATGGCAAATCCCTCTCAGTCCACGCAGCTCTTACTGGCGGGGTATGGGGGCCCGGGCGGTGGGGGGGCAGAGTTGATGGTCCTTAAGCCCTCCGGGATGGTTGGAAAAGCTCTGTGTGATAGAGGACAGGAAATAGGTTACACAGAGAAGGTTCAGACCACGGACATGGAGACCATGAGGACAGAGACTTTGGCTTTATGTGCCAGGCTTCTGATTCCAGTGCTGGGGCCAAGTCCTGAGGTGTTGATGGGGCACGCACAGCACTGAAGACGTCCTCCCCAGATCATACACATCTATCTTCAGCTGCTGTAAGCCTGCAAATGCAGCTTATCTGGGGGGAGGCGGAGGCCAAGAACTCACCAGGAATATTAGTAATATATTAGTATAGTAAAGGGAAATTAGTAGACAAAATTAGAGACAAAACTCAAATAAGGCTTCTTCCATAGATTGACAGACATCTGACTTTTTCAAGATCTTCCTTTTGCACAAGGAAGGCCATGGTGCCCTTCACCCTCTTCCAAGGGTCAGATAACCCCCAGGTCTCACCCTCAGGCTCTGCAGAGCCTCGCACTGAGAACTGTGAGCAGAAATGCCAAACAGTGGCTCTCCCTTCAGACAAGCTGCAGACCAACCGTTTATTATTGAAATGGCTTTCCTTCCACTTCATGCCAACCGGTGAACATTCTGGGGAGGGAGATTTTACTCTCTTTAGAGAGAATTCTAGCGCTGTTCGGCAGAGAACCGGCTCTGTGATGAGGCCTCTGCTCCTCCGGTGTCCTTGGGCGTGGTATGTTCAGTGTGAGGGACAGTCCCTTGCTGGGAATGTCGTTAAGGAGAGTTGGACACCGAGAGAATGTGGGCTGCAGGGACTCGAGGATCTCCCAGAGCTTTTCTCCTGATGTTCTGTGTTTCTGTGACTTAACCTGGAGATGTGCCTGGAAGGAAGCCATTGGCCATTGGCGGGGAGTAGAGAACTTGGCCATAAGGAAAGGAGCAGTGGAGTCTGAGGCCTTGGGTGTCTGCTCGGGCTGTATTGGATGGCTGGTCCTGCTCTGTCTTCTCTCTCCTCTATACTTGCCATTCATGTTCCCATTCTGTGTGGGAGGGGAGTGAGCTGGTGGCTGTCATTCTGTGTTGGCATCTGTAGGGATTGGCACCTCCTTTCCAATGGTTTGGGGCCTCAGGTGCAGACGCACTCCAAGCTCCTCTGAGGACTGAGGTGTAGAGAGAGCCCAGCTGAGTTATAATGGGCTTTGTCTGGTGGAGAAGTGGCTGGGCATTTCTCCAACACCCCAAAGGGATGATGGGGCAGGGTCCATTGCAGGGGAGGGCACGCCACAGGCCTCCACAACGGCAGAGGAGTTTTGGCTCGGAGGTGTGTGTCGCAGGATGCCGCGCCCCTCCCACCGTAACTGATGGTGGGTGTGCTCACACTTGGAGCTAGGAGAGCAGCCGGGGAGGGGGTTGGGATGGGCTAGAATCCAGCTCCTCACTTGGCCAGAGCATGCTTCCTGTGAGCCTCAGAGTGTCCTCTTCTCTAGCCAATGGCATGTGTCTGTACCCCTGCGTATGAGTGGGCCTGTGTGCTTTTTGTGTACATGCATGTAGACATGCATGAAAGTGTCTGTCTATATCAAGCTATGTATGTGTCTACATGTGGATACCCATATGTGGCCCAGTGCATTGTGTGTGCATACTGATCCATATGCTTCTTGGGCAAGGGGATGAATGCATGTGTGTGTGTGCATGTGCATACATGTGTGCATGCACATTCCAAGTTTGCACGGGCAGGTCTCTTGCCGGGCTTTGCCTTGGGCCATT
Organism: Gorilla gorilla gorilla; assembly: GCF_029281585.2. NCBI lineage: Eukaryota > Metazoa > Chordata > Mammalia > Primates > Hominidae > Gorilla > Gorilla gorilla. Next base: position 141,936,907 of record NC_073233.2, on the reverse strand, counting down.
GGTTCCTAGAGGGTGAGTTTGGCTTTGTCCTCCATGCTCCAGGGTCGATGGCATTGATCCAAGAGGAGTGAAGAATCAATTGTAATTTGGTTGGAGGGCCTGGCGCCAGAGTGTGTGAAGAGTAATTAGAGGGAGAGGAGCCGATGCAGAGGGCTGGGCCCACTGCTCTTGGTAGGGGCTGCAGGCCTGTGGGCAGATGGGGGCAGCGTGGGCAGAGCAAAGCCTCATTCAGCAGGTTCCAGGACTCTTCATGTGAGTGCTTGACGCCCAGCACAGCCTCCTTTCCTTTCCTGGGCTCAGGACAAGCTCCGAGAAAAGCCCACAGGGAGTGTTGGGGTGGAGGCCACGCTGCTTGTTTGCTGGTCTACAGCGTGATGGGAACAGCATCTCCTGACAGACACCGTGTCTTTCACCACCAGGCATCTCTTACATGATAATAGAACCACACGTCATTTATTCAACTTGCCTTTCAACAAATTTCCATTTTTCTTTTCTCCTTTGAACCTTATATCATAATCATGAGATGAGATAACAAGTATCAAGCCCCACTTTGTGGCTACAGAAATGGAGGCACATGTGCAAGGTAACTTGCTAGGGTTCCCATAATGACTGATTGGCAGAGCCTGGTTCACAGTCCAGGCCCAGCTCGGCCAGCACAGGGGTTCCTCTAGCAACAGGTCACAGAGCTTGTGTGTGTCTGAGGACACCTGGTCATCTGGAGAGAAGGTTGGTGGTTTGGAGTATGGTCCCTGCTCCTACAAGGCCCGTGGCTCCCCAAGCTGTGCCTGAGCCTCAGGGGCTTTGCAGAGGCACTACTCTCGGGCCCTGCTTCCAGGCTGTGATTCAGCAGGTCTGGGGGCATCTGAGGTGAAGTCCAGAAGCTGAGTTCTTATCATGTGCTCCAGGTGATCCTGACACCGGTGGTCCATGAGCCTGGTTTGGGGGAACGGAAACAGAGCTTTAGGGGGTGGAAACCGAGAGAGATGTCAGGAAGTAGGTAGTACCAGCTCATGGCAGGGGCTGCTACAGGGAAGCCTGAGTGCCTGGCATCCCGCCTGCCTGTGGCAGGGTAGGAGAGAAGTGGGGCCGTCCCTGCTGTGAGTGAAGAGTGAAGATGGAAGGACCGAATGATAGTTCTTGAAAACCCAGGCCGTTCTGAGGCTCCTTACGACTCTTGTTCTATGGGCTTTGGAAGAGAAGCAGCTGCATCTTTCTTAGGCAGTGGAGGGTCGGGGGGTGCAGGTGTGGCGCGGGTTCAGGAAACAGGAGGGGAACATGACAGGAGACAGAAAAGGAGTAAGAACAAAACAGAGAGCAGAGTGCTTGGGTGCCTTCACTGACTGCTAATGGTGACAGATTCACAGCCATTGCTGTTAAACGCCTGAGATCATTTGCCAGCGTGAGGAGCACAAGGAAAGAATTCTGTCCTAACAGATTCATCAGCAAGGAGGGGAAGGAAGGGGGACCAGCTCAGGGCTGGGAAGACTGCCTGGGATTCTGGGAAGAAAAGGAAGATTGGGACAGCATAGGAGATGGGGCAAAATGAGGGTCTGAAAGCCCCTCTGTCCCTGGCCAGTGACTGTTCTGCCCTGCACAGCAGCCAACCAAGCATGAGAGGTATGGGGCTTCCAAAAAGATGGGGTGTGTGCTTATGTAAGTGAAATGATTCCATTCTGAGCATCAGAGAACCTTCTACAGAAAGCAGCAGGTCATAGGATGAGGCTGGTCGGGGACCTAGCAGTGTCCAGAGGTCTCCTTTGCCTAAAGTAATCTGCAAAGTAGTTCTCGGTCTCCACATCCAAGAACTACTCTGAAACATCAGAAGTACCTTCTTGAATCCACAGAACCCTCCTGACTGTCCTTCTGGGACCTGTCCTAGGATGACTCGGCTTAACACCAGTCCTCCTAGCATAGTGATTCTCAGATAGGTCACAGACCTGGTGACAGGTTTCACATGAGGGAAGGTGGTTGAGGGGTGGTGACGGGAGGAGCAGAGGGATAAACGGACAGCATACAGCTTTAGGGGTTGGAAGGAGAAGAGAGATGTCAGGTGAGACAAAAGTTATAATTAAGAGAAGGATTAGAAGGACTTCAGGGTGACTTGAAATTATCTTCTTAATTTTCTAGAAACTATTTTGACCTCTTAGCTAGTCACGGACTGACTAAGGAGAGAGTCAAAAGCCATGTGAGGGTGCATATGGCTGCCCACCCCTCTTGGCCCATCTTCTACCCATTTCTCCCTTCTTGGTGTGATGCGCCAGTCCCAGATGGCACCCGTCCCCACCCAGTTTCCTGTATTCATTTCGGTTCTCATTCCTTGCACAATTACTCATACATGAGCCAGGCTGGGATGCATAACAATATACCCTAACATTCGTATAATGCTGTGCAGTCCTCAAGCTCCTTTTAGACCCATGACGTCATTGGATGCACACGGCATGCCACGAAGGAGGTCACGCAGTGTCACGGCTGAGAATACAGATTCTGGAGGCGGGCTGCCTGGGTTCCAATTCAGTTTCTGCTCCTACCATTGGTGTGATCTTAGGCAAGTGCTTTCGTTTATTCTTCTATACAGTGAGGATAGTAACAGATCATTCCATTTAATGTCATGAGGATTCAAGGATTTAATCTTTGTAAAGTGCTTATAACAGGGCTTGGCGTTCAGGAAGCTCAATATGTGTTAGTATTATTATGGTGATTATTCCAGGTTAGTAGACAGGAAACTGAGACTCAGATGGGGTGAGTAACCTGCCTACATCTCAGAAATTTGGCAAGACTGGGGCATGAACCCAGATCTCCTGGCTTATGGTCCCGCAACATGGCAATGCTGTGTCACCAAGGAAATCAATATGCTTTGCACAGACTATTCATCTCCTGGCCTGGAAGTGCCTGGGGCTGGGAGCCAGAGTGGTTGTTAGCGATATTGACAGTGTTCTCTAGTACATGTTAGGCACAGTGCTGGGTGCTGTATGGTCTCCAGTCATTTGATCATTCCGACAGCCCTGAGAGGTAGGTATTTTCAACCCCTGTTTATAAGGCTCCTGGGTCAACGGGGTTGGACTTGAATATATCTGACTTAGCTGGTCTTCTGGATGCAGGTAAGCGGCCTCTAGTGTCCTGCACCTCTGAGAACTGCTCCAGGCTTCGCAGCCCTGCTATGGAGGCGCTGTCCACAGTGCTGAAGGACTCGGCTGGACCACCACTGCCCCCAGCCTGGGGCACACGGGTGTGTGTGTACAAGGCTCTCTGTTCACTCCCCTGCACCGTTTCACACCTCCTTCTTCCATATCCACTGACACACGGGTAGCGCCCTGCATTAGGGTGCAGCGCTCACATGTGCATGCAGACACTGAGCCGGGTGCACACGGAACACAAGCACACACACCCGGGCCCCTGGCTGACCCCGCAGAAGAGGTTCGTTGCTCCCCACCACTTTCCTGTCCCTGATCTTCCGCCTCCTGTCTCCTCCCAGGGGCAGGATCTTGTCCTTTGTCTCTCCTCTCTTGGGAGTGGCTTTCTTCGGCCTGGTGGTCTTGGTGGATCATTCCGGGGCTCGGTCTCAGCACAGTGAGGAGGGTTAGGCACTAGCCGGCATGGCCGCATTTCCGCGCGGAAACCGGATTTGTCCTCCTTCTGCCAGTCGGTTCCGCGAGGCTCCCGCCGGCGCCACCTGCTGGCGGTCGTTCCCCAGCGCCTGTAGCCCGGGCGGGTGGGAGCCGGGGGTGCCCCAGAGGCCGGGACTGCGTGAGGCATCGGCAGCCTGGACGCTGGGACCGGAGCAGGGGTGGAGAAGGTGGGTATCAGGCGGACAAGTCTCCTTGGGACCTGCTTTAGGCAAGACGAGAAGGGTGTTCTGGGGACGTCTATGCCAGGAGTTCTGGTGTGGGAGAGCATGAGGCCCACCTGCACATGAACACGTGTGTTCACGTGTCCTACCTGCACACAGCCCACGTTAGCCTCGTGATGCGTGAGGATGTGGCACACACTTGCACATACGAGCAGCTCCAGAGGGAGCAGATGGTGAAGATAACATATGTGTGGTTATCTGAAGAGATTCTGCGTGTGAGTGTGTGCGCAGCAGGGTCCACACTGGTGTGTGGACCTCTGTACGTGTGATTTTGCACACGTGTGTGTGTTCCTACAATGGCTGTGTGTGCAGCATGTTGCTTGTGTGTGTGTTTGTGGAAACACGTGGGTTTTAGTTATGTTAGCACACCATATGGTAAAAGCCTGGGCATTTCTGATTATGCCAAACCCTTCAACCTAGACACAGGTCTCTGAAAAACTGTCAACATTTTCTTCCACACTGCCAACTCCTGATCCCCCCAAGGGCACTGCCTGTCCTTCAGCTGATACTCAGCCTCCTCCCCTTCTCTTCCTTCATGCCCTTCTCTAAATGCCCATAATTCATGTTAGAGTCAGACTCGGTGGAATTCCGTGTACAGAGATTTCCCAGCTACCATCATTTCAGGGCTGAGGGTGGCTGAACCAGCCACTGACCCCTTCTTCTCTGCCAAGAGCAGCCCGTTGGCCTGGATGATGAATGGTGAACCATCCACCCTGGCCCCTCCTCAGTCCCTGCTTTTTCACAGGGCTCATGCCTCAAAGAACCTCCACAAAGGGACAGCAGCCCAGGGCAGAGAAAGGCCCCTTCTCCCCACAGCAAATGCTCTTTTCAAACCAGCCTCCCTCTTGTTGGAATGTTGCAGAGGCTGCTCGGTGCCCCTCAATTAACCTTGGGAAGCTGCCAGGAGAGCAGCCCTTGCAGAGCCAGCCCCTCCGTCTCCTTCTCCCCATATTCCCCCTTCCATCAGCTCATTGTCCCGGATTCCCCATGAGACTCTCTTTTCAGTGCCTCCACTGGCTTCCTCCCACACGCGCCCCCCCCCCACCCCTGCCCCAGGCTCCCCTGGCAGCTGTGCCCACCACCAAGGCCCAGGCTCTGTTTTTCCAAGTTGCTTTCCTAGAAAGGGAGTGGGGAGGGAGTCCAGCTTCTGAGCCCTCCCCAGTCAGGGCTCTGGATCAACTCTCCTTTCTCAAACAGGTCCCGTTATTATGTTTATTCCTCTCACCCTGCCCCCAGGAACACACCCTTCTCATTCATACACACCCAAATATCCTTGACAGCCGGGCCTCGCCGGGTTGGGCAGTCCTCTCTATCCTCTATCTCATGTTTTCCCCTTGTCTTTAACCACCTAGAACAGACACTGGGCTGCAGACAAGGTCAGAGGTTAAGCACCACCCTCTAATTCTAGCCAGGGCCATTGCAACCACATCCCACAGGGCAGATGGAGGTCCGGCTGCGCTCTCCTCACTGGGCTTCTGGTAGACCTCCTGTGCACAGCACCTCTTGAGCACTTGCTGTGGACCGGCTGCCATACTAACCTCTTAGCTGACTAATTCTTCTGAGCAACCCTGTTGTCTCTTAGCTGTACGTTCTGTGAGGGCAAGAACCATGTTTGTGTTACTTGTCTTGCACCTAGTAAAGCGCTCAGCTCCCAGTAGGTGCTTGGCACACGGTTTGTTCAGACTGCTGATTGAGTGGCTGGACATTTGTGAGAAAACGAGGCTTAGGGAGGTTACGCAACTCGCTTAAGGATGCACTGGTGGTGAGGAGAGGCAGGGACAGGACCCAGGTCTTCTGACTCAGAGTCCAGGAATCTCTCCTCTGTGCCATATTTGCCTTGTGTCCAAGTACCATGGAAACTTGTTGCTGTGGTACCCTCTGCCATGGACGTGTTTTCCAAGAATAAATCCGGATCTGTCTCTAGGCTGTCCATACCACTCTGAAGCCCAGCGAGGGGAGGGACAGAGAGGAGGAGAGGAGAGAAACAGAGAAGGGAGGGGTTAGGATAGAAGGCTGTGAAAGAGGCCGGGCAGCGGGGTAGCAGCGGAGGGAGGCAGGCTGACGTTTCCATCTGACCTCTGCCCCCTGTCTGGTCCCCAGCCTCTCTCTTCCTGTCCCCTGCACCTGCTGGGGCAATGTGCATGCCAAGGCTCCCGGGAAGGGTGGGGGCAGTGAGATAAAGCTGCATTGGGCATCTCCAGTAATACCACACAAGGCCCTTTTGTGTGGGTGTTGAGAGCTCAGTGTGGAGAGGTCCGGGAATGAGAGGTCTGGGGGTCGAATGGGTACAAGAACAGACCCCCTAGAGCCCTCCAGCTGTGGCTCCAGGGCCCAGTCTCCTCCCCCACCCCCAGCCTATCCATCTGCAGGCCCAAAGCAGAAGCACAGGCCCCCCACACCCCTGAGAGGGCCTCTTTCCTCTCCCCAGCCCCCACTTCTGTGCCCTTGGCTTCAGTTTTGTTTCGGCCAAGAGAGTTGCTTTCTCCTTCTCGGCATTTCCTTCTACCCTGACCTGTTTCTCACCACCTCCCTCCAAATTAACCTACAACTCGCCCCATTTGCCTATGCCTCCTTTCCACCTTTCTGAGTGGACTTATTTCCTCATTCTCCCCCAACACAGTTCTGTTCTAAACATGGAAGCCTGTTCCTCATGCCACACACTGACCAGCCGGGCTACCTCCTTGCCACTTCTGCACGTTTGGTTGCCACACATCTTTAGGGAATGCCCACTTGGGCTAGGTGCTGCACAGGCCAGCCCCTTGACCTCAGCAAGTTTCAGAGCAGCAGCTTTCCTGGCTGGCAGTCTCTTATTCTTCCATTTCGTCTCTCCCTCTCCTTTCTTGAAGACTGAGCTCAGACCTCACTTCCTTCACTCAGCCCTCACCATCTGCACCATCTCCATTTTCTTTTCTTTCTCTTTTTTTTTTTTTTTGAGATGGAGTTTCCATCTTGTTGTCCAGGCTGGAGTACAATGGTACAATCTCGGCTCACTGCCACCTCCACCTCTCGGGTTCAAGTGATTCTCCTGCCTCAACTTCCCGAGTAGCTGGGATTACAGGCGCCTGCCACCAAGCCAGGCTAATTTTTTGTATTTTTTGTAGAGATGGGGTTTCACCATGTTGGCCAGGGTGGTCTTGAACTCCTGACCTCAGGTGATCCGCCTGCCCCAGCCTCCCAAAGTGCTGGGATTACAGGCACGAGCCACTGCGCCATTGTCCTGTTCTACTGCAATTCAAGTCTGGGCCATCATCACTCTTGCAATGCTGTAGACAGAGTTTAGTAAGTGCCGTTCATGTGGTCAGCCTTGTTTTTCCATCCAGGTGCCAAGGTCCTGAGTGACTGAGACTGTGGCTGGTCACTCTGGTGTTCTCCATAGGGCCTAGCACAGTGCTGACTGCAAGCTGGTGTCCAGGTGCTACTCATTCATTGTGGAATCCCTTCTGCTGGTGCTTCTTGAGCGTAGGCCCTGGGCCTGTCTGTTTCTGGCATTCTAGCATGGCTTGCTCCTTGGCTGACTCCTCACAGCTTCTTGAGCCACTGCTCGAGTCCACCTTTTGGCAGTTTCAAGGTTGCCATTTGCCTGAGTCCAGGACTCCATGTGCCTCTGTGGAAGGTCTGTGCTGTACTAGAATCTCTGGCTATTCAAGCCTTGGGGAGAAAGCCAGGTCTCATTTTCTTCCTGTATCATATCACAGGGCCATGACATTGGGCTGCTGGAGAGTCTGTGACAAAGAAACTGCCCATCAGAGTCTTCAGATCCTTCTCTCCTGGGCCTTAGTTCCCACTACCTTCTATGGTCCCTTTTCCAGATGGAGGAAGTAGAACTCAGACAAAGAGAATGACCCACACCTTTGGGCTGCTGGGGCCAGAGCTGGATGGTGCAGTGGAGCCCTGATTCTAGCTGTCTTCCAGACTTCTGGATGCCAAGAGTTTGAGTGAGGTTCGCTCTGCTCATCTGTCACTGCGCCTTGCAGCTGGGGCCTGTGGCCATGGGCAGACAAGGGCATACTCAGGTGGGCCAGGGTAGCCCCAGGAGGCCTGAGAACAACATTTTTAATGATGCAGACATTGGCGAGGTGAGGAGTTGCTGAACAGTGTGGGTGAAATGTTCCTGGGGGGCAGTTCACAAGCAGGGCTATCTATATAGGGCTCCTGAGTTCTATGGGACAAATTTCATGCAGAGTAATGAACTTCCTTTCTGTAGTCCTACCTTAAGTCACACAACAATGAAATATGTCTTCTCTGAGATTGTTCAGAGCTGGCCTGGAACACCAAGAAGAAAGAGGAGAGGGATCAGTAAGGCTGAGGGTGCTGTCCACCTAGTTTTCAAATAAACTTATCCTAAATTATAGGTCTACTTTCGACCTTGGGCAAGGACTCCTCCCTTCTCAGCCAGGCAAGAAATGAATACAGTTCAGCTAAAATTCTAGTTTCTTTATCATTAATTTCTACTACGTTGCCACAAACAAATCTTTAAGAACTTGGACTTCAGGCTCAGCATGAGAAAATTCTGCTCTGTAGAGATGCATGTTTATACCTGTGCACACACAAATGACCAGGACAGGTTCTGAGAGAGTGTCATCTGCTGCCCACTTGCATATGTGGGCAGCAGTTGGCATACATGCTACCTCTGCCATATGCGTGGGATGGTGAGAGCACAGGGAAGCAACATTAGGCTGCACCCTGCAATGGATGGGATTTGGGTAGATCCTCTTCCTGGGCTGTGGACTCATCTGGATGAAATATAAAATGATCCTATGGTGGTCGGAACGGGTATCTTAAGCTAGGAAGGGCTGGATCAGTCTCTGGGTCTGTTACCACCATCTAACCAAGCTGTGGCCTTCAGAGGAGATTGCACCTCAATAGAACTCTGGACATTGTAGCAATTTTTTTGAAATGGGGTCTTGTTCTATCACCTGGTCTGGAGTACAGTAGTGCAATCATAGCTCACTGCAGCCCAGAACTCCTGGGCTCAAGGGATCCTCACACCTCAGCCTCCCAAGTAGCTGGGACGACAGGAGCATGCCACCATGCTGCTAATTTTTAAATTTTTTTTTTTTTTTTTGTAGAAATGGGGTCTTGCTTTGTTACCCAGGCTGGTCTCGACTTCCTGACTTCAAGCAGTCCTCTTGCCTCAGCCACCCAAAGTGCTGGGATTATAGGGGTGAGTCACCATGCCCAACCTGGTAAATTTGACTCATAATGAAGTTTGTGTTTGAATAAGACAAAGTATTCAGGAATTTATATTTGGAGAGGGCAAGATGGATGGTTAGAATATCTACTTGGGTCCAGAAAAACAACTGAAGACCAGAGGCCACCCACCCAAGGGACAAGCGGGGAGCCAGGAGAGACGAACGCCAGGTGAGGCGCTTGCAACGTTGCGGGAGGATTTTGAGCCTAGGTGAACAATTCTTACGGTGAGAGGGCTTGAGACCCTTGCAAAGCTTTTCTCCACTTCTGCGTCAGATCTTAAGATTATATATTTATGTTTCAGAAATGCAATTTTATTTATTTTCCTCTCTCCTCCAAGTTCTTTTGAAATATGCTGACTGGTCTCTGGTGTATTAAGAGAAAGCAAGGTGAAAGGATTTGCTTCACAAACAGGCTAGTCTTCTGTAAGGATCAAGGGTACATCCCTGACACCTGGGACTGGTAGTGGTAGCTTGACTCAAAGGGAGAAAACTCTGAGATCGGATACTATATGCCAAGCCCTTTTGTGTTGGTCAATTTTAGATGTCGACTAGGGTAAGGGCTGCCCATATACCTCACAAAACTTTCTTTCTGGGTGTGTCTGTGAGGGTGCTTCTGGAAGAGGTTGGCGACAGAATTGGGAGGCTGAGTGAGGATGGGCTGTCCTCACTAGCGTGGGCAGCCATCATCCTACCCTCCATCAAAGCTCCATATAGAGCAACAAAGGCTGAGGGTGGGCAAATTGCTCTCTTCTGGAGCTGGGGTAGCTTCTCCTGTCCCTTGGACATCAGAACTCTAGGTTCTCAGGTCTTTAGTCACAGACTGAATTATGCTACCAGCTCCTCTAGTTCTTCAGCATTCAGATGGCATAGCATTGAACTTCTCAGGCTCCAGAATTGCATGTGCTAATTTCTATAATACATCCCATTATATCTCTATATGTATATTGGTATCAATATTGATGTCTATATCAATCCTATTAGTTCTATTTTTTCTGGAGAACTCTAATATATGCCTTTCTTTCTAGATATTTCTTCTAGCAGTCATTTTTTCCCTTCAATTTTGAAGACTGTTTTCATTGCAAATTGTATCATCCAGAAATGGCTGCAAGACTCTCTCCCATCCCATAAGTTCTTCTTAAAATGTGACAGGGGCCGGGTGCGTTGGCTCACGCCTGTAATCCTAGCACTTTGGGAGGCCAACGTGGGTGGATCACAAGGTCAGGAGTTCGAGACCAGCCTAGCCAATATGGTGACACCCTGTCTCTACTAAAAATACAAAAATTAGCCGGATGTGGTGGCATGTGCCTGTAGGCCCAGCTACTTGGGAGGCTGAGGCAGAAGAATCACTTGAACCTGGGAGGTGGAGGTTGCAGTGAGCTGAGATCACGCTACTGCACTCCAGCCTGGGTGACAGAGTAAGATTCCGTCTAAAAAAAAAAAAAAAGTGACAGGGACACTGTTCTATTGAGAGGTGGGGAACTGTGTCCTCTCCCTTTGAATTGGGGCAGGTTTTTGACCCTGATGGAAGTGATGCTATGTGTCTTCCAAGGCTGAGATATAAAGGGTCATATGCCTTTCACCTGGTTCTACTGGGACACCAGCTTTTGGAACCTAGCCACCATGCTTTGAGGAAGCCCAGGCAGCCTGCAGAGAGGCCCACTTGAGGAAGAATCACAGCCCTTTGCTGGCGGCCCAGGCTAACAGCCAGCGTCAACCTGCTAGCCACATGAGTAAGCCATCCTGAAAGGAGAAAGGTCCACACCCCAGTGGAGTTGATGCCACATGAAGTAGAGAAGAGCTGTCCTCACCAGCCAGTGTCCAAATTGCGGATTCATGAGCAAATGAATGAGCCTTCTTGCTTTAAGCCATGATATTTTGGGCTGGGTTTTTACACGGTAAGACAACTGATACAGTTCCCTATTTACGTAAACACTAAACACGCTCTTTGGTGTTTGTGTTGAGTAAATTGCTTTTATTTAGAACTGCCTCTCCTTTTCACAAGCAGCTGTCCCAACAATTGTTCTACCCTAGATTCTGCAATGAGGTCTGGAACCACTGAGGAAGATGAGAAGTGACAGACAAGTGAACTATTGTTTTTGAGTCCTCCTTGTTCGATGACTATGAGGAGGGAATGAGGATAGTTTCCTCTTCTCCTACACTTGAGGCTCCTATCAGCCCCCTTTCTCACATGTCCTCCAAAGGCCTCTGGGATGTGCAGGTAGGTGGCTACATTTGTTTTTTTTTCATAGACACACTGATAAGACTATTGTTTTGTATTTCCAAAAACTCAGTACCTCTTAGAAGATGACAGACACTCCCATATCTGATATACATAGCATTCCTGGATCTATTACTGCATTTATTAGTGACATCGATGACATTCAGGTACACCTAGGAGCTGCGCAGGGAAGCGGCTCATGTTCCTCCCTCATGTCCCTTTTGGACATCTGGGGTCCATGCTCCCCTTGAACACTCAACTGGATGTGTCTGTTCTAGGAAGGGGCAGTCATCCTTTCTGGGTCCAAAGCTCAGCCATAGGCCAAGAGGAAAAGATTTGATCAGACTCACTCCTCACTGTAAGCTGATACAGTATATCTCTCTTTAGCTGATCTGAAACCCAGTTGAGACATGTCTAATGATGATGATGATGACGAACTTTTCCCTTTGTATCTTAATTTTCTTCCCCTTCCTCTCTGCCTTCATCCCTTGTTCCACTCTGTTTCCAGTAGAATTATCCAGAAGAAATTTGTTCTCCTCTTCAGATAGATCCTTCGAACCCCTTCCCAACCCAACTCATGTTCTAAAGCTTGTTACGTGTTTTTTTCTTTCCAATTTGACAGACACTTTTGTTGTTGTTGTTGTTGTTGTTTGTTTTTTAACAGGGTCTCATTCTGTCACCCAGGCTGGAGTGCAGTGGCATGATCACTGAGCCTAGAAGTCCTGCGCTCAGGCAATACTCCTGCTTCAGCCTCCTGAGTAGCTGAGACTACTGGCATGAGCCTCCATGCCCGCCATCCATTCTGACAGACAGTTCTACTTTTCTAGCAGGAGGCACAACCCTGAGTAGGACAAATGGATGGCCAGATAAAGTAATCAAGATGGGTGGTGAGAGTGGCTCCATCTTTTTCCTTGCCTTGCAGGCCCCTAGGAGAGGGTTTCTCTGAGACCTGATGTTTCCCACTCCATACCTAACAATGGTGAGGAACTAGGGCCAGCCTTTGTGCATCCAGCACTTTTCTCTAGGCCACAGTTAGCTGCTTAGAGGTTGTGGGAGGAGAAGGATCCTGTTATGACCAATTCTGCAAATGGATTCCAATATGTCTTTACAGTCCCGGGGCCTTGGGAAAGTGTGTAAGTTTGTGTGTATATGTGTGTGTGTGTGTGTGTGTGTTGGGCGTGGAGTTATTCTGGGTCATGCCACCTGGAAATCACTGCATCAATGAGACCTGGAGCAGCTCACTTCATTGTCCCCAGAAAGGCATCTTTGCCCAAGAAGAGAACCAAAATCATGGCTCAGGGAGAGATGGCCCCAAGTTATGCATCTTGAGTGTGTTTGCACAGGTGGAGGGGTGGGTAGGGTAGAAGGTTATTCAACAGTCCTGGTTCTCCAGATCTATCCAGGCCCTCGACCTTTATCCATGTGCTCACTGACTGCTCTGTTAGGGGCCTCTTTCTGCCTCCCGGCTGGCGGTGAGCTAAGAGGCTTCCGGTGTCAGGGAATGCTCCACCTCCGGTGTTCAAGGCCACTTTTTGTGCATGTGTGTGTACCTGTGTGCACGCTTTCCCAGAAGCAAGTCTTCTTCTTGTTGTTTTGGGAGCTTCGTGTCCTGGAGCCAGGGCTTTGTGGCTAACGAGTGCTTTGAGAGGATGAAATTCCTGAGCTCTCGCTCGCTGACCCTCCGCCTTCCTTCCTTGGCCAACAGCCCATCCCAGGGAGCGGTGTGATTCTTACCACTGCCTTCACTCCTTGAAAGAACAAACATCTTCACTGCAGCCTCTGAGCGCTGGTGTGAGGTGATTGTTTGTAGTAGATGTTTCCATGACACTCATTTATTTCTTCTGCAAATACAACTGTATTGGGGGAGGGGAAGCAGACAGGCTAGGGTAGGGAGACTGGAACATACGAAGACCTTCCAGTTTCCTATTTACATTCCTCTGTGGGATGAGAAGCTCCTTCCCTTTCCCTGGGTCTCCTCCATCCCAGACTCCTAAAGCTTCCCCCAAACCCATCTTGGTTTCATGCGGCCGAGACGGGGCTGGGCTCCGAGTAAGGTGGAGAGGGGAGGAACCATGTGCGTGAGGAAGCAGCCTTTATCAGGAGAAGAGGGAAAAAGACCCAACTTTGACTGCTTGGAGTCGGGATTCAGTAATGATGAGCAGCAGTGACCAGCACTGGGGGTGGAGTGTGTGTGCACGAGTGTTCCTGAGGGGTCTGTGGCACTTCGCAGCTGAGCCAATGACTCACTCTAAATCTTAGCGACTTTGAGAGGTCATTTTAGTCATCCCCCGGTCTGCATCACGTTTGGAGGGGGTGGTGCGCTGCTCTGGGGACGTGTCTGGGTGCGGAGGGAGAGGGGGTGGGGAGGCGGCGCGTGACCTCTTTGAAAAGATCTCCGGCGAAGGACGTTCCCCGGCTCTCCCGGGCCGCCGGCTCCTGGGTTTCCCCATCATAGAACCAGCATGGTCCTCTCGGGAACTGCTTTTTGCCGGATGGAAACCGGATGTTGGGTTCCATGAGTGGGCGGGGGCTGCACTTCCCTCAGACCTGTCCGGGGTAATTGAGACCCGCCAGGGTCCCGTTAGAAGCTACCATTTCCTTCACCAGAAACTTGCCACGCAGTGTGAGCCGAGAGAGAAGCGGGCAGAGACGCTATACCGCCTTCTCCCCGGCAATGCGCATGATTCTGCGGCTCTGTGCTCGCCACACTTCAACGCACCTTGAAATGGGCTCGCCTCCTTCGCGCCGCGACGGGCGGAAGGCTGAGCCAATCGGACCCCTGGCTTGCGGGCGGCGCCCAATAGGCGGGCGGCGGGGGCGGTTCCGGAGGCCCGGCCCGGCTAGGCTTCACCGTGGACCTGGCTGCGCTCCGCCCGGGCGAGTAGTGCAGGTGCCGCTGCGCCGGGGCCGGGGAGGCGCGCGCCGAGCCGAGCGGAGCCTAGGAGGGATGGAGAGCTGGCCACCCGGGCTGCAGGAGCACCGGCGCGGGGCGTAGGCGGCGCGAGGCGGGCGCGAGGCGGGCGCTCGGGCGCGAGGCGCGTGCGGGCGCGGGAGCACTTTGCGATAGGATGAGGCTCCGGGCTGGCGCGGTAGTACTATGATTTGGTATGTGGCCACTTTCATAGCAAGTGTGATCGGCACCCGAGGGCTTGCGGCTCAAGGTGAGTTGAAGTGCGGCGTCCCTCCCCTGCCCCTCCCGGCGCCCTCGGCCCCTCGCGCCCGACCCCTCGGTTTCCCGGTTCCTCGGCCCCCCGGTTCCCCGGCCCCCCGGTTCCCCAGCTCCCCAGCGCGCCTTCCCGCGGGCGAGGCTTGGGCTCCGACGCGGGCCAGGCGCGCCCGGGAGCATTGCCGGGGAGGGCCTGGGGGCCGTGGGCTGGAGGGGCGGGCGGGAAGGGGCCAGAGCCCACGGGCTGCCGGGCACTCGGGGAAAGGACGCAGTGGAACCTAGGTCGACTTCGCCTACCACGGGCCCCACGGTGCACACCGGCGCGCCTAGCCCGTCGCCTCCTGCCCGGCGGCCGCCTCCCAGAGCTGCGGGAAACTCTGGCTGCGGGAGTTTGCGGTCTCCGGGCAGGCTGCAGCACGCTTGAGCCCCGCGCCGCGAGGAGCGCCTGCAGGGAGGCGCGACCCGGAGGATCCCTGGGACTCGCGGCACCCGCGTCTAAGGCCCCGGGTTCGCGCGGCCCTGCGGGCGTCCATCGCTCCGCTCGCGCCCCTCCTGCCCACACATCTTGGCAGCTGGAGGTCGGAGCCCCCTAGCAGGGGCGCCCGGTGAGAGGAGGATTGATGAGGCCAGCTTCGAGGTGTGTCCGCTTTTGGCTGGACCCCGCCGGCCCCCGCGCCTCTCAGCCGCACCTGGGCCCCGGCCAGGCAAAAGTTCCCCGGGAGCGCGCCGCAGCCGCGCGGGCCCCACGCCGCCCTCCCCAGGCTGCGAGGCAGAGCTGGCTGGGGGCGGCGGCGGGGGAGGGGAGGGGCGGGGAAGGGGGGTCCCCACGCTGTGAATCCGAGCGGAGGGGGGATTTTCTCTTTCCGCTTTCCTGGGTCTGAGCTGGGGGAGACGCAAGCGGGGAGCCACCGAGTTGGGTGATGCGTGCGTGAGCGCGCGGGCTTTTGCTTTGGAGATGGGCAGAGCGACCTACAAGCCTCTGGGTGGCACCCCCGGCTCTCGGCCCTTGTATGGAAGTGGGAGCGGAGCCTGGAGGGTGCCAGGACTGTGAGCTCAGGGCTGTCAGCGCGCAGACACGACCCGGCTGCGGGCAAGTTCACCAAGCCGGAGGAGATGGCGGCGGGAGAGAACCCGCTGTGGGTGGGAGTCAGCAGGCAGGACTCGCCGACAGAGAACCCTCTCCCAGCGGCATGGGGCACCGGGTGGGCTGCAGGCGCCTCTCACGGGGTCCCCTCGTCACTCGTCTGTGCAGGGGGGTGTGCTTCAAGAAACTTTCCGGAATGGAATGAATATGTCGCCTCTGCCTCTGAGGGGGGGGGTGGTGGTGTCTGAAAACAGAACGAGCAGAGGGCGAAGGGAAGGGTGATTTTGTTAACTGACATGTTGGTCCGGACGGTTTTAAAACTCTTCATTTGTCAGGTGGGAACACTGAGGCAAGGGTGATGGCGGAAGCTTACGGAACGGGGGGGTGGATGTGAGGTGGATCGGGCTGCGCTTGACAGTCTGCCTGTAGCCTCATCCTCTCCCCCATTTCCTTGCCGTCTTCCAATGCCCGCATCCTCCTCCCCTCCCGTTTTTGGTATGTTCCTGCTATGGGACTGTCCCTGAAAGCACAAAAGGATGAGCTGGGATCTTTGAATAGAAAAGAGACGCTGAAGGAAGGCTCTGAAATAGCCTCCGAACCTAAGTCAGGGTGGGCAATGGACTTCTTTGCAAGTTTAAGCCCAGAATAAAGGAATGTGAGTTTATACTGCAGCAACACACAGAATCGCAAGATAGAAGGAAGGGCTTCCCAAAATTGAAGGCTGCCTGGCATGAAGGTTATGCCCTCTTTCAGGGTGCAGAGGGGTCCTTCTGTCTGGAATGGCTGGACATGTACCCCTGTCTGGAAGCAGAGGGTGACCTTACTGGTCTTGGGGTCTTTTTTAGCCTCAATTGCTCTGTGTGTGGTAGTTAAGGACCTAGGTCTAGAGCCATATGACTGGAATTCAAATTCTGGCTGTGTCACCTGCCGACCCTGTGACCTTGGACAAATTCTCAACCTCTCTAAATGTCACTTGCCTCAATAGAAAATGTGCTAATAGCATGTACTTTTAGGGTTTTTAGGTGGACATGAGTGTTATAAGGAAACAAAACAACTACCTGTTATATAGTACATGCTCAGTAAACATTAACATTATTTTCTCAGTGTCCCTGGGATTCCAGGATCCTCCTCAATTTCTTTCCCTTGGGCCATTCAGGGCACTAGGAGCTGAGAATGTGTTTCGGGGAAGTTCAGAAGGCTGCCTGTGTCAGGAAGTAAGACCCCTTTCTGGGCTGACCTTGTCTGGGCAGAACCTCTTGTCCCTGGCATCCCAGGGACACGTGTGCAGGGTGTGCGGGCCTCAAAGCTGCTCGGAAGTCCTTTGCAAGGTCTCCAAAGCTGGAGTGTTGTTGGTGGCCAGAGGTTTATGGAAGGACACAGCCCGGGAAGTGAGGGCTTGCAGCACACAGCCTCTGGAGAGAGCGGGTGGACGCCCGCTTGTGTGAGCAGCACCAGCCAGTGTTCACATGCCGCTGAGTCTCCTTGTGAGAGCTCAGCTGTTCCCTGACTGGCAGAGGTGACTTCTGGGGTAGTCCCTCAGCAGGAGGGACTTTGAGATGCCACCCTTAGGATCTGGCCATAGCAGGGGCTGCTCTGGCAGAGGGGGAAAGGGATGATGTTGTGTTGGGACCCGACTCCATCAGCCCTCGGGTGCGGGACAGAGGTTGGAATGGGCTCCTCCTTTTGACTTTGAGTGTGTGTGCCTGGGAGGTGATTAAGGTCAGTGGACAGGTTGGGGAAGTGTGGAGAAGAGAGGGGCTGGAGTGGTATCCAGAACCTGGAAGACAGTGATTGGTGTGGACTCAGTATCTCAGACGGCTGCTGAGCCAGCCCGGGGGAGTTCCTACTCTGTGGGAGGACCCTGGGCCGTGCTTAGCTGATTGTGGACCTTGGATAGGGGAGGAAAGTCCCAGACTTTACTCCCACGGCTGCCTCCTGTCTGCCACAGATTCTGTGGTTACATTATCCCTGACTACAGTGTCCCCAAATACAGTGAGGTTCTGACTCAGATCCTGCTGGTAGTTGGGCCCTTGCCCTCTACTTTCTACCTGGCCTTGACCTATCCTTCCTTTTGGTAATGAAGAAGGGAGGGTGGAGGTTTGGACTCAGAGGTTGCTATCAAGACCCCGTGGTGAGCCTATCGGCTGAGAAGGACTTCACTCAGGAAGTGGTCAGTGGCTGGATGGATGTGTGTGTGTATCCTCAGCACACACACGCTGGGGACAGGAGTGTGTCTGACAGCCTGTGCCCTGTGGGAAGCTGGGGAGACGGGGATGTGAGAAGGGCTTGGCTGAGGGGCAGTGGGAAATCAGCTTTCGGCCCCAGGCCTGTGACCCTGCATGTGCTGGTCCTGGAGTTGCAGGGTCCTAGATAGACCTTGAGTGGTTTCGTGTTTATGGCTCTGAGACAGAAGGCTGGGATCTGGTTACAGAGGAGCAGAGGCTGCCTCGCTGGAAGATTCTGAGCCCCAGCATCACTCTGGCCCTCACTCCAACCTCCTGTACCTTTGCCTTCTCCCCAGCCAGGGTGCTGGCTGTGTCTTCTTCCGTGGCCCTCTCTTCCTCAGCCCTGCTGGGTGCTTCAAGATGTGGGGGTGGGAGATAAGCTCCAAAGAGGGCTGGGCCTGAGATTTAAGGTAGCTCTCTTCTCCACATCCTGTGGCCTTCTCAGGTTGGGGTGCAGAGTACTTAGGGAGCGGTCCCCTTCCACCTGCTTCCTAGAAGAGGTGAAGCAGCTTGTGTGAAGAGTGGATCTGAATGGTCAAAGAGCTGCAACTGCTGAGAGCTTCTAGCTGTCCAGAAGTGTGTGTGTGTGCACATGCATACATGTGCACATGTGTGCACATACATACATGTGCACATGTGTGCACATACACACATGTTCCTATATGTGTACATATGTGTGTGCCCCTGCATGTGTGCATATATGTGCCCCTGTGTGTATGCATGCTGGCATGTATGTGCATTACATATGTGTGAACACCTGTATGTGTGTGCACATGTGCCCATACGTGTGCACACACATGCATGTATGCCTGTGTGCGCATACATGTGAAACCTGTATGTGTGCATGCCCACAAGTGCTTGAGTGCCTGTGTGTTTGTGTGCACGTGCGTGGAGTGGCAGGGTGGGGAAGTTAGTGTGCAGACACGAGGTGGGGGCCACTCCTCTCCGTGCTGCAGCCCTGAGAGCAGAGAGACCCTTGGAGCCAACTTGTTGCCTTCATATCCCCTCCCACTATGCCACGGTGCCCTTGGTGCTGCAGTCTAGGCAGCACAGAGGTTACCAGAGTGGCAGGCCCCAACCCAGGGCCTCTCTGTCTCCCTGAGGGTGTGGCTGTGTCTCAGTTGCTCACTCCAGAGGACTCTGGGGTTGGATAGGCAGCTTATGCCCATTCCCCAAAAGGCGCTGCCCATGGGTGTGAGCCCAGTCTGCTGGAGGCAGCTGACCTATTTTTCTTGGGAATCTTCCTGCTTTTCTGTTCTCTCTTGCGTGAATAAGCAGGAGATGGGGCCTCCAAGAGGGCTCTGGAGAAAGAGTCCGAGTGCGCCAGAGCAGGGAGGAGTCTCAGCCGGCCTGACTGTCCTTTCTGAGAAGGTCCCGCTCAGCCTGGCTTTCTGTCCCCTGTGGCCCCTTGCCTCCCTCCTGGTCGTGTGTGCCCCCGAGATGGAGCGGGGGCCTGTGACTTGCACACAGGCACAGACTGTACGAGGTGAGTCACTGTCTTCATTTTCTGGCTTTGGAGTAGGAATGTTGATGTTGCCCGGGGAGTAAACATGGGACTTCGGCTTCCCACGGACTTACTGCCTCTATCTGGCATCTTACCACGGAGCCCAGCCTCCTGGGGGCCGAGCCCACGGTGCCCTCAGTTGGCCAGGCGGCCTGCCGGCTGCAGGGGCGCGTGCATCTGGGCCCTGTGAGTGCCGGGCAGGCCTCTGCCCAGGTGGGAGAGGGGCAGTGGGGGTGTGGCTTTGCCTCTGCTGAGGAGCCATTAAAGGAGTGGAGCAGAGATTGAATTACTGACTTCCTTCCTGCCAGTGGCTCCTGGGGAAAGGACTCTTGGAAATACAATCTAGCCGAGAGCAAATTAAGGTTGCTAATAGCATCCCGGCCTCACAGCTGCTGGGGGAGCCCAGCCGAGAAGGCTCAGGGCCGGAGCGGCCCCCGCAGAAGGAAGGAGCCTGCTGAGCTTGCACCTCCCCAGTGCCTCTCTCTCCTTAAGGAGCGGCTGGGGCTCCCTGACCCCTGGCTTCCGAACCTGAGAGGTTTGGTGGCGCATGGGGGCCGGGAGGGCTGTGAGGGCATGAAGGCGAGATCACTGAAGGGTGGATATGCTCTGAGGTGCTGTCGGGTTGGGTGTGGGGGCCTTCCCGCAGGCAGAAGGCTGTCCAGAACAACCCGTACCCGCCTGCCTTCCTGCAGGGAGAACAGGACACCGTCGGCGTTTTGGGCCAGGTCTCTCCCCCGCCGCCTCGTCCTTTCTGGGTGTTCGCTGTGCTTTGGGTCCCGCCTTCCTCCTGCCTTCCTCTGGGCGTGTGCCTCCCACTTCGTGAGAGCCCCGGGTCTGCCGGCTTCCTGGAATCTCCTGGAGCCTCCTGGCTTGTCAGGGAGGAGGGGTTGGGGGACTATTGGGGGCTGTGCCTTTTTTGGACTCAGCAGGGATTATTTTTAGGCTGGCAGATGGAGGTGGCGGTGGCTGTCGCTGGTATTATTAGACAACAGGCCTGTGGTTTGGAAGTCTGGTGCCCAGAGGAGGAGGAGGAGGAGGAGGAGGCTGCAATAAGGACTTGTACTAATGAGCAACGGATGCTGGTGCTCACTCCGTTCCCCGCTTCCCCAGCCACCAGCCAGACCCAGCTAGGGGTCTCAGAGTCTCAGGCAGAAGGCCAGGCTCCTCAGAGCTGGTCAGAGCCCACCCGGCCGCCTTCTGAGACAGGCCCACCCTATGGTCCTAGGCTTCAGGGTCTGGGCTGGCAAAACCTGTCCCAAGTGTGGGGTTGGAGTTGCCGACCTCTGGCTCAGGCCCTAAGAAAGGGAAAAGTGAGGGGACGGTGGGTGAAAGGCCTTGATCCCGGCGCCTGGGTTGGGCCAGGATGACCTCTGCCCCATCTGCTTTCTGAGAAGGATAGGGACACCATCCATGCATCGGGCACAGCTGGAACCGAGTAACTTTGGGTGAGCGGTGCAACTCCCCGTTTGCTCATTTTTCAATGGGAGACAGCGGTGCGTGTGTCAGGAGGCCATTGTGGGCAGGGACTGAGATTCCCTGCGTTCCCAGCACAGAGCCTAGTGTGCAGCAGGCATTCACAGCACGCGAGGCTTGCATGCCAGCTGATGCTTGCCCGGCCCTGCTCCTCACACCTTGCCCTGCACACCTTCCTCCGTATTTAGAGCAGTCCTGCTTTCAGGTACCCTCCTTCCCCAGCCCTTCCCTGGCGGAGGAGCTCCAGGTTGTGAGTGCTAGACACGGGCTGTGCCAGGCCCTGGATGCCTCATGGTTCTGCACAGGGGTCCAACGGCAGCCCTGGACTCAGCCATCTACTGGGTACCACCTGGCCCAGAGAGCAGAAGATTTGTACCCTGTGGGCTTCCCAAAAGGTCAGCCAGACCTCTGGGGGCTGCCTTATCTTTCCTTGCCCTCCTACTTTCTCTTCCCCGCCATAACTGCTCCAAAGGGAGCTGGACACACCCCCAAGATACAGATTTACTAGGTTCTGGGCACCGCTATTTCTGGCCTTCTCTAAAGAGAGTGAGACCTATGGTACCGCATGGGTGCCTTTCCCTGTGCCCACTCCTGACAATGCCGGTTTTCCCCCTTTGAGGGGGGAGCCTGGCCCCTCTGGGCTGCTGTGATGGAGAGGGGCTCAGTACACTCCACCCTCCCCTTCCTCTCTTCCTCCTTTTCCTCCCCTTCCTCCCCACTCCCTTCAGGAACCAGCCCCTCCCCCTTCCAGTCTCCATCTGCCCCCACCCAGGCTCTGGGGTGTTCTGACAGTCTGTGTCTGTGTCCAGCTGGCCTGAACTCACCCTCCCAGGGCTGGGCTCCACACCTGGCCCCTCCTCTGCTCTCTTTGCTCTCCACTTTGCACCTCTTTCACTCCTGGATGTGGGTTTGGTTTCCCCTTGTATTTGGGTTTCTCTATCTATCCTCCATCTTCCCTCTTTACTGCCAGCCTGATTACTTTTTTTCACATTGAGCTTTTCTGGAGAGAGTGTGTTATTAGACATACTTTGGCTCAGAAATGATCAGGCTTAGGGAGAAGTGCTTGTGGGTGATGGAGTGAGAGAACATGCCGTGCGTGTGTGTGTGCGTGCGCATGTGTGTGTGAAGGAGATGACAGAAAACCAATAAATATTCTAGGATCCAGAAAAGCAAGAGGGCTTGGAGCGAGGGTGGAGGCCAGGACATGGGCGCCCACACCACTGCTTTATTCTGGGGAAGCTCCCTCTCATTTTGTCTTGCTTATCCTCTTTGGGATGTGTCCTCTCTGCAGCTGCCTCTCCCTGGTTGAAAGGGTCTTTGGGAAGAGATGCTGGGAGGGGACGGCCTGCCTTGGAGGTAGGCCTTGGGTTGGGTGCTCAGCGCTTAGCCCAGGGGCTGGCTGGGGCTGGGGTGGAATCCCAGCGCTGGGGAAGATTTGAAGAGCCTGCCTCGTTGCTGTGCAGTGAAAATGAGGCTGGCTCGGTGCAAATGAGCAGCCTCACAGCGGGAACCCACGTCAAAGCCAACCCACCTCCTGGTGTTGCCCGCTAGAGCCCTCCACCTGGAAGCCAGCTCACCAGAGCAAACTCCACTGTTGGAGGTGCCTGCTATCCCCCTAGGCCTCTGTTCCTCCTGCCTGGGCCGTAGGGCCAAAGCCCTGGGAAGGAACCACCTTCTGTTGCCCACTCTGCCCTCCTCCAGGTAACCTGACACCTGGGAATAACTCCCTCCTCTTCCCCTAGGCTCCTGTAGTTTCTTATCTCCTCACAGGTGTGTGCTGTAGACACACACACACACACACACACAGCTTCTCTGCAAACTCATGGCACCCATTATTCACCCATTCCTCTTGGTCCAGCATCCGCCTTTGTGATCCTGGCTGCTGGGAGGCAGGCTCTCCTGCTGAGGGCCCCTGGGGCTGTGGGGGAGGCGAGGCTGCAGCTGGGCACTCTCCCTGCTTTCCCTGAGGGGCTGGGTTGCAAACTTAGCCTGAAGCAAGGTTGGGGGTGGGGGAATTGGGAAACATGCTGGGGCCTCAGGCAGGTGAGTGCAATGCTCTGCTCTGCTCCAAAAATACTCTGTGATCTTAGCTTTTTCTCTAGAAAACAGTGATGTCACCGGGAGCCAATCAGCTTCTGGAAGGGCTTGCCTCCTCCCTCTTCCGCAACTTGCAGGGGAGGGGGAGGGGGAGAACAAGACACACAGAGATGACATACAGACAGACACGGAGAGCCACAGACACAGAAGTACATACATGCAGAGATGGAGCCCTTGCATACAGAGAAGCAGGCAGAACCCCTCCCCTTGCATGAGCCAACCGAAACACACACAGACACACACACACACACACACACACGCACACATGCTGGTAGACCGAAACAGGGAGAGAGATAGGCAGGTAGACACAGTCACCCACACAGAGCAAGAGCTAGAGAGAAAGAGACAGAGGGAGACACAGAAAGACATGGAGAAGGAGCAGGAGCCAGAGAGAGATGGACAGATAGACACACGCAGAGATGGAGCCCGCAGGACAGATAGGCAGACAGACGGACAGACAGACAGAGCCAGACACACAGAGGAGCCGGCAAGGCAGACAGACAAAGAGATCCAGAGAAGGAGCTAGAGAGAGACAGACAGACAGACACACAGAGGAGCCAGTAAGACAGACAAACAGAGATCCAGAGATTCGAGAGAGAGAGAGAGAGAGAGAGAGAACAAACACAGAGGAGCCCAGCATGCGTGCGTGCACAGACACAGAGAGGTGGCCAGACACAGACATGAAGGGATAAGAGACAGCGAGGTGCACACAGGGGTCCGAGATGCAGAGAGAGTCAGACCGAGGCACCGGAATGGGGATGGCAGGGGCTGGTGCTGCCCTCCTCTGGGCATCCTCCCCTGCGGGAGTCCCCAGCTGGCTCTCTGTCTTTAAGCTGCCGCTTCGGTACTGCAGCTGCTGTCCTAGGTGCTGCCCTGGAGAGTCGGGTGCCCGGCCTGCGACCAGAAGGGTCTGGGGCTGGGGAAAGCTGTGGTCAACTGGCAGTAGGGGGTAGTACCAGGGAATGAAGGGGGTGAAGCTTCCCCTCAGCTATCCTTTTCCCTGGGACGTTACTGGACAAGGTGACCTTGTGGCCTCCCTGGCCCTGCCTGGCAGTGGAGCCTGGCGTGGGAGGAGGGCTGCATGCCTTCTTTGGGCCCAGGAGTGGTGCTGCGGCGCTTGGGGTGCGTGGCTCTTCCTCTCTGCGGCATCCTCTAGCTTGCGGTGGGATGGAGGCAGGGGTGGTCCTCCCGCCTGCTGCCTTGCTCACCCTCTCTGCTGCCAGCCAGGGTGGGTGTTCCCTATCCCACCGTCTGATTTCGTTTTCCTCTGCCCAACGTGGGGACAGCCCTGGGATCTCCCTCCTCTGTCGCCAGCATCCTGCTCTCCTAATGGTGATGTCTGGGGCTTGGGCCCCTCCCACTCCCCCCTCTGCGGCAGGGCTGGCAGAACTGTGCTGGGAGGAGGGGCTGGAGAGGCCGGCTCAGCCTGCGGGGTTTCCCTCTGGTGTTGCCACGAGCAGCCTCGGCTGAGCTTGTTAGGGATTTCCCTGCTCCTGCATGGAGTACCCTTGTTTTGTGCCGTGCACATTGGGCTGAGCTGGGGGTGGGGTGGAGGAGGAAGGCTGGCTCTGTCATTTCCCACCAGGCTGTAGTGGCAGGCGTCCTGGAGCAGAAAGAATGTTCCCTGTGCACGAGTGGCCACAACTGGGCAGTGCCGTGGGCCTCCAGAGGGGGCCGGGCCCCTCACCTCCATGTCCTGGACTCCTTGTAATTCTTGGCGCAGGATGCCAGCAGGGGCTGGGGCCGGATGACGCCTGCGGCTCTTTGAGACTGGGGAGGGAAGAGCTGGCGTATAGGGCTGAAGAGAATGGCTTCCCTCTCTTTTCCTCTCCCTTCCTTTCCCCCAAGTTGTGGATGCTTGGGGGCCCCAGGACAGAGGGAGGTATGAGCAGCGAGGGTGAGAAGGATGGAGGGTGCGCCTGGGACCCTCCTGGGAGGGTACGGTGGCCCATGGAGGGCAGCTGGTGGGGGGCGGGGTGACCCTGTGACACGGGCATGGGGCTGCTGGGGCAGGATCTCTTTGTCACCTCCTTTCTGTGTCCAACCTGGCTGTCCCCATCAGGCGCCCACGGCCTGCGAGAGGAGCCCGAGTTTGTGACGGCAAGAGCTGGGGAGAGCGTGGTCCTACGATGCGACGTGATCCACCCAGTGACGGGACAGCCCCCACCCTATGTCGTAGAGTGGTTCAAGTTCGGGGTCCCCATCCCTATCTTCATCAAGTTTGGCTACTACCCCCCGCACGTGGACCCTGAGTATGCAGGTAAGGTCTGGGCACCCGGTTTCCCGCACCTTCCCCGGCTGGAGTCGGCTCCTCTGTGGTTCCCCTCTGGCCCCTGCCTTGTCCTGACCACTCTTTATCTCTGTTTCCCACTCTCTGCCTGGTTCCTCCCATCCTTTGTCCTCTGTTGGTTCTAATTAAGCGGTGGGAGGAGAGACCTGTGGAGGTGATGCAGGGTAAAGCCTTCTGAACAGCACCGCCTGGGGTGTGGAGAGGGCTGGGAGCCACAGGGGAAGCTGGAGAGGCCTGGGTGGGAGAGTGGGATGGAGAGGACAGCAGACTGAGTCAGGCAGCCCTGGGCCAGCACGGCTTTCCCTGCTTGGCCGCACCCACCCCTTTCCTCTTGGCTCTGAAGTCGGGGCGCCTTCCCGTCCCGAGTGTATGGATGAATCTTTGGCCTCCCACCGTTTGCAGGTGCCTGGTGTCTGCCTCCTTGTCATGCTGTCCTCTCCTTCTCCTGGCCCCGTCTGTGTCCTGCTTGGCAGTTACTCCTGCCAGCAAAGGCCTCGTGACTCACTGCCGCTGCCTGCCCCCCAGCCCGCGGGAGAGGAGGGCGTGGGTGTGTGTGTGCGTGCGTGTGCGTGTCATTGAGCGAGGGTTGTTGGGGTTGAAAGGAAGGGAGGAAGCAGGCAGGGCACTGCCTTCACTTTCATCTTTGCTGGTGGCTTCTGAGGTCTGCCCTGCCTTTCTCAGAATGCTTCCGTCTCTGTCCCTCTTTCGCCCCTGTGCCTATGTCTCATGCTCTCTTTTTGGCCAGGGTTGGCTTTGAGAGTCTAGGTTTTAGGCAGATTGCCAGCGTCAGGACGAGGAGGAGAGCAGAGGTGTGGTGATATTGGCTGGGGTGAGGGGTGAGCTAAGAGCGGGTGAGGTGGGCCGACCTCGAGGGCTGCTCCACCCTGCTGGCGTCATGGAAGAGGCTTCTGCACCTCTGGCCTCCTCATTGCCACATGTGAGACACAGATGGCATCCTGCTGGGGCAGGGGATTAGAGCTGAGGAAGGGTGCCTCCAGGATGTTTGCTCTGATGGCCAACCCATTCCTTGTTCTCAGGCTTCTGGGCCCTGCTGCCCTCATCTCCTGGGGTCACTGGGCTTTGGTAGGATACATAGTCTCTCTGGCACTGACAGCAGGACTGGGAGGGGACCCTAGCATCCTGGTCCCCAGCCTGCCTTCCCTCTGCCCTAGAGAAGGAAGCTGGGTGAGCTAGTAGTCCTGGGAATGCTGCTGGGATAGGGATATTGCTCAGCCTGAATGGAGGTGCTCCCGGGTGCGCTGGAGATCCCCCACCCATCCTCTTCTGTTGGCACTTTTTCATTCTCTCTTTCATCTCTTCTCAGCTCTGTATCCATCATGCCTTACTGTTCTCTCAGGAGACCTCCAAAAGAATGAGAGTATTCTAGGGAACTGAGGCTGCTCTCAATGCCAAGTGCATTGAGTTGCCTTGCAGGCTGGGGCAGGGCCAGCTGGGGCGGGAGAGTGGCTCTGTGGCCAAGGTGCTGTGCCCTTTCCTTTGCCACCTGCTGCTGGAGGTGGGTGCCAGCTGTTACTCTGGAGCCCTGCCGTAGGGAATGGTATGAAGATTATGATGAGTCCCCTGTCTTTAGCTGGGGCAGGGGACGGGGAGCTGCTGGCCTTACCTGATGGCCTGTGGGGCTTTTGTCTGCTCTATTCCCCCAGGCCGGGCCAGTCTTCATGATAAGGCATCTCTGCGGCTGGAACAAGTTCGCTCTGAGGACCAGGGCTGGTACGAGTGCAAAGTGCTCATGCTGGACCAGCAGTATGACACCTTCCACAACGGCAGCTGGGTCCACCTCACCATCAACGGTGAGTGACGGCTTCTTCCAGGGTGGGTCCACCTCACCATTAATGGTGCCTGAGGGCTGTTTCCGGGGCGGGCCTGCCCCAGGGGAAGCCCTTCTCCCAACTGCATCTCACCCCTTGCCCCCCTCCTTGTTGCTGTGGTCCCATGAGACGACAGCTCACTCATGCAGTGTCCCCGCTGCTGTCTTCTCGAAGCCTGTGCAGGCAGTGCAGGTGCCCAGGAGCGGCAGCTCCCTGCATGTGTGGTGCTGTCAGAGTCCTTAGAGGGACATGGGAAGCTGCTACTTCAAACCAGGAGGGCTAAGGCTTTAAGGTGGCAAAATGGGTCACTGCTGGGATTATTTCCCAGCCTTGGGAAGACCCTGCTACCCCAATTCCGGTGGAATTCCTGGGGTCCCAGAGTTAGTCTTTCTTTTTAGATCGATGTTTTGGTTCTCTTTAACTGTATTCATTTGATTAGTATGTACCAAGGGTGTAGTGTGTATCCAGCTCTGCAGCCGATGGTGGATAAACACTGGCAGGCAGACCTGCACCCAGTCCCTACCTGTGCGGGGTTTACCCGGTGGTGAAATGCAGGCATCCTGGGAAGCGTCACAGTTTTAATGGGCGTCAGTTGTTACAGCTCAGGTTAAATGCCTTGTCCTGGATAAGATGCTTTTCAAGGATCTGGGTAAGGGCAAGGAAACCCCAAGAGCTTGCTGAGCTCCGGGAATTGGCCTAGGCTGGGGGCCTGAGTCCCCGGTGGTGACAGCACTAGGGGCTGGGTCCTCGGGGTCTCCCTGGAGGGAGAGTCTCCTCTTTGTGTCCCTGGAAGGAGGTACTCTGGAGGAGCTAGAAGGCTGGAACCATGGAGAAAAGATGAAGGAGAAGTGGTCCCCGTCGTGGGAGGGGAGCGGGTTTTAAAAAACATTTCATTTTGTTTTTTGGCCAAAAAATTAACAATGTGTCCTTCATTATTCCATTGATGACAAAATTTGTATCTAGTCTCCGTTGTGTGGCACATACTGTGCTAGTTATTGAGGCTTCAACAGCGTGGGTGCTTGGGTGTGCCACATACAGCTTACAGTCCTTGAGACCGTAGATGCTGTGGTTAGAATAGAGAAATTGACGTTCCTGGCTTGGAAGCTTCTCTCAGTTTTTATCTGCCCCGAAGGGTGGCTCTGTCTGCCCTGCCTGGGGGGGCTGGGCCAGACCTGTGTTCCTTTTGGGTCTGAGAACTTGTCCAGGGCCCTGGAAGAACGGAATATGTTATATTTTAGCAAGATCAGTCAGTGGCTTTGAGAAAAGAAACCTTACAGCTGGTGGCCCTAGGCTGGGGTGGGTCCAGCCTGCCTAGCCCAGCCCTCCCTGTGGGAGGTGGCTGGCTCCTGTCAATCAGTCCCAAGAGACTGATTGAAGCATATTTGAAATCTTGGGGGGATTGTTCTGACCACCTGGTAAGCTTTTGAGTCACCGCCTTTTGGTGCCAGCTGTTGCGTGAGCAGGGAATAGGAGCCCAAGCAAAGTGTAATTAGGAAGGCAAATCTGCCGCTAAAACCTCGCCTTGATGAACACCAGGCTGAGGGTCCCGGCATTGCTTCCCTTCTCGACTGTGCTCTGTTCTGAATGGGAGGGTGAAACCATCTTGGGGCACTGCCTCCGTTCTTTTGCATCATCCTGATTGGCAGTGTTCATTTCAGGAATCTGAGACACCAGGCATTCAGTGGACGTGCGTATGACTGGAAAGTAGAATCTCACTTCAATTTTATGTTCTGGAGCGTATCTGTGTTAGTTTGCACGAGTGGGAGTTGGTTCTTTGGGAATTCCTAATTGCTTTGAGTGGGATAAGCATGGAGCGAGACCTTTAAAAGATGAGGTTCGTTTCATAAACCCACTGTGTACCAGCTGTGTGGCTCTGGGCAAGGTTACTTACCTGTCGGACTTCCGGTTCCTCAGTTACAAAAAGCAGGGACTATGATTTGCAGGGTTGCTGTGAGGACTAGGTGAAATGCTGGATCTTGCACAGTGTCTGGAGTGTTAATTACATGTGGGTAATTATGTGTGAGATGCTGGCCATCCTCCTTCTCGAGAGGAAAAAAAACAAAGTCAGATGAAAATCTAGTAGCAGGGATATCAGGCTGGAAGGTGTAGAGGGCTTTGGTAGTTTTGTGAATCTACCAACAGTTATCCATTCGAAACATAGTTTTGGACATCCACTCTGTGGCAGGCTCTGGGAATACAGTAGGAGGCATGACCCTGTCCTGGGTCTTAAGGAGACTTCAAGAGACTGTCACATCCAGAGATTACTGCAATATGGCTTTGGGAGCACAAAGGAGGGAGAACTTCTCTAAAGAAATGGCCTCTCTTCAGAGACCTGGCTAGGGAGGGGAGTTCGTCACGTGCAGGTGGGAAGTGGAGTAGGGTCCTCCAGCCAGAGTGGACAAGCGTGCTCGGAAGCCCAGAGCGAGGAGAGCGGCGCATTCAGGGAACACGGGTAGGCTGTTCATAGGGAAATGCTGGGCGGGAAAGCTGGGGACGGTGCACCATCTGCTCCAGGCTTGAGAACCGGGGCTGATGATAAAAGACGCTTTTCCATAATCAAGGCACCTACCTGCGCACAGGCAGAACAGAACCAACCCTTCTGAGGTGAGAGGTCTCCTTTCTCCTCTTCTGCCTTTCTCTTCTTCCCAAGTTCGAGGCTCCTTCCAGCATAAATATTTCCGTTATTGAAGGAAGGAATCCAAGCACCAGCATTCCGTTGCTTTCACACTAGAATGTTTAATGTCAGGCATTTTCTGACAGGGATCACCTTTGGAAAACGAAAGGCCAGTAAACAATTAGAATTACAAATTGTCTCATTTTCCTTCAGTGTTTTCTTTGAAGACCAGTTGGGTGGAAACAGACCTAATTATTTCTTTATCACATATAAAATACCCCAAAAGCCTGAGCCAAGCCTTCCTTTAGGTTAGTGAATTACATGGAGGAGAGGGCAGCCTATTTCTAACCTGCACTATTAATTACAGGGCACTTGTAAAAAAGAATTAAGCCTGGAAATGCAGCTGGCAAGCTGACATCTAATTCTGTAAATAATTGAGAGTCAAACCATTATTTTCCTGAAAACTAGAAATTGTTCAACGTACTTTCCTGATTAGCACCTAAATAATAAAGTAATTATGTAATTAGTAAGTAATTTGTCACTTCAGGATGTAAATTTAATTTATTATCTTTTCTTTTAAGCTTGGCACCAGAGGTAATAGAGGCAGTATCTGTGTTAACTGTATTTCAAGGGGCAGGCCGGGCAGGCAGGGGCTGTGTCGGAGATGAGCACACACTCTCAGTGAGAAGAGGCCTGCAAGTTAGGATCCCAGGACCCCTTTACAGGACTTCGAATAACTTTTTGCCATTATTTTTAGTATATTCTTAGACACTGGATAAGAATTGATTTTTTCGAGGACGTACGAGGTGTATGTTTTTGCATGTGATGACGCGTGCGAGGACGTGCAAGGTATATGTTTCTGTATGTGATGATGCGTGTGAGGACGTGCGAGGTGTATGTTTTTGTATGTGATGATGCGTGCGAGGACGTGCGAGGTGTACGTTTTTGCATGTGATGACGCGTGCGAGGACGTGCGAGGTGTATGTTTCTGTATGTGATGATGCGTGCGAGGACGTGCGAGGTGTATGTTTCTGTATGTGATGATGCGTGCGAGGACGTGCGAGGTGTATGTTTCTGTATGTGATGACGCGTGTGAGGACGTGCGAGGTGTATGTTTTTGCATGTGATGACGCGTGTGAGGACGTGCGAGGTGTATGTTTTTGTATGTGATGATGCGTGCGAGGACGTGCAAGGTGTATGTTTTTGCATGTGATGACGCGTGTGAGGACGTGCGAGGTGTATGTTTTTGTATGTGATGACACGTGCGAGGACGTGCGAGGTGTATGTTTTTGCATGTGACGACGCGTCCGAGGACGTGCAAGGTGTATGTTTCTGTATGTGATGACACGTGCGAGGACGTGCGAGGTGTATGTTTTTGCATGTGATGACGCGTGCGAGGACGTGCGAGGTGTATGTTTTTGCATGTGACGACGCGTCCGAGGACATGCAAGGTGTATGTTTCTGTATGTGATGACACGTGCGAGGACGTGCAAGGTGTATGTTTTTGCATGTGATGACGCGTGCGAGGACGTGCGAGGTGTATGTTTCTGTATGTGATGACGCGTGCGAGGACGTGCGAGGTGTATGTTTTTGTATGTGATGACGCGTGCGAGGACGTGTGAGGTGTATGTTTTTGCATGTGATGATGCGTGCGAGGACGTGCGAGGTGTATGTTTCTGTATGTGATGACGCGTGCGAGGACGTGTGAGGTGTATGTTTTTGCATGTGATGACGCGTGCGAGGACGTGCGAGGTGTATGTTTCTGTATGTGATGACACGTGCGAGGACGTGCGAGGTGTATGTTTTTGCATGTGATGACACGTGCGAGGACGTGCAAGGTGTATGTTTCTGCATGTGATGACACGTGCGAGGACGTGCGAGGTGTATGTTTTTGCATGTGACGACGCGTCCGAGGACATGCAAGGTGTATGTTTCTGTATGTGATGACACGTGCGAGGACGTGCAAGGTGTATGTTTTTGCATGTGATGACGCGTGCGAGGACGTGCGAGGTGTATGTTTCTGTATGTGATGACGCGTGCGAGGACGTGCGAGGTGTATGTTTTTGTATGTGATGACGCGTGCGAGGACGTGCGAGGTGTATGTTTTTGCATGTGATGATGCGTGCGAGGACGTGCGAGGTGTATGTTTCTGTATGTGATGACGCGTGCGAGGACGTGCGAGGTGTATGTTTTTGTATGTGATGACACGTGCGAGGACGTGCAAGGTGTATGTTTCTGTATGTGATGACGCGTGTGAGGACGTGCAAGGTGTATGTTTCTGTATGTGATGACGCGTGTGAGGACGTGCGAGGTGTATGTTTCTGTATGTGATGACGCGTGCGAGGACGTGCGAGGTGTATGTTTCTGTATGTGATGACGCGTGCGAGGACGTGCGAGGTGTATGTTTTTGCATGTGATGACGCGTGCGAGGACGTGCAAGGTGTATGTTTCTGTATGTGATGACGCGTGCGAGGACGTGCGAGGTGTATGTTTTTGTATGTGATGACGCGTGCGAGGACGTGCGAGGTGTATGTTTTTGTATGTGATGATGCGTGCGAGGACGTGTGAGGTGTATGTTTTTGCATGTGATGATGCGTGCGAGGGCGTGTGAGGTGTATGTTTCTGTATGTGATGACACGTGCGAGGACGTGTGAGGTGTATGTTTTTGCATGTGATGATGCGTGTGAGGACGTGCAAGGTGTATGTTTCTGTATGTGATGACGCGTGCGAGGACGTGCGAGGTGTATGTTTTTGCATGTGATGACGTGTGCTCCTGCATTCGTTCAGTGGCCACCCTCCGTGCGCCCCTGCTGCGCTCGCACTGAGCTGCAGGCTTTGGAGATGAGAGATGAAAGTGGTCTAGCTGTGGTCTTGCTCTTAAGAAGTGTTTTGGTATCGGCCTGTAGGTCTGTGTATGTGTGAACACCACTCATTTGTTTGTTTCATTCTTTCGTTCATTCAACAAATGTTTGCTGAGCCCTTGGCTACTACATCCAGGAACTATGCTAAAAGCTGGGCATGTGGTGACCTACGCAAAAAGGGGCTGCTCTTAAGGAGCCACCATCCTAATAAAGGGGACAGGTAAGAAACAGGTAAACACACAGAGAGAGACAGACTTGTAAGTGATATGTGCTTTGAAGAAAATGAAACAGCACCAGGGGATAGAGAATGCTGGAAGTGCCATCTGAGATGGGATGGGCTGCCCAGGTAAGGCAGCATTTTAGCAAAGACTTGCATAATCCAAAGGAGTGAGCTCCAGGTATGTAGTCCTAAGCAGGTAGAGCCGCACATGCAAAGGGCCTGAGGTCAGAAGTTCTTGGTGCATTTGAGGAAGACAAAGACAGCCAGTGTGGTTGGAGTGCGCTGGGAGGGAGAGGAGGCTGGTGCCAAAGGCAGGACAAGATCCTATAGCGCTCTGACTAGTTCTCAGGGCAGGGCTGTGTGGGGAGGAGGGACCCTCCCAAAGCTTCCCGTGAATGCCTCAGTGGCTCCTGAAGAGCTGATAGAGATGGCGGTGGTACTGGCAACTTGTGCATTTTACAAGCTCCTTTTTACATGTTTATTCCTCGCATCATTTCTGGAGGGTAAGGGAGTTAGGTATTTAGGTAAGACCCAGAGAGGCCGAGTAACTTGTCAAGCCTACCAGAAGTGGCAGGCTAGTGCTTGAACTTGGGTTCTGAGCTTCAGGTACCTTGAGATGAGCTCAGCTCGACCTGCGCCAGCCTAGTGCTGTGGGCCTCCGGGCTGGAGTTCAGAACTGGGGGCCTCCTTGCCATTTCAGAAGACTCTGGAACTGATAGTCCAAGGGGTTAAGATTGACCGGATTGCTTCTACAAGCAGCTCAGGCAAATGGGACTGAGTCTGTGAAAAGCCGATTACCCAAACAGGATGGAGTTTTAATCAAATCTCCAATGCAGGGGGGAAGATGACCTGACATGATAAGAGGAAAATGAAGAAGGGAGTGGCCTTCGGGTGGGCTGTCCACCTTCATCCATGGAAGCCAGAGAGGGAGGAAGCTGGATGATTTTCTCAGCAGAATCTGGGAAAATGAGGTTCCGCGTGGCCTTGGCCTGCATCTGTGTTAAGTCTTGGTAGGGCTCAGACGGCAAGTGTCCTGGAAATGTGGGGGCCTGGCTGAGCTGGGGTTCAAGAAGTAGGAGCTCCTGTGTGTCATGGATCATCATAAAGGGAAAGACTGAAGGATGGTAGCAAAGCCTGAGGAGCTGGGAGCAGGCAGTGTTTGTAAGGGCCACCGTAGAGTAGATGCTCAGTTAACATCGGTGACCTGGGAGTAAGCTGCAATACAGAATTTGGTCCCAGCCAGACTGAGTTTGGATGCAGGTCTCCCTGCCAGTGATGTTGGTAGGCAGAAAGATTTTCCCATCCCCACCTTCCTTCCTTTGTCCTTGCATTCCGCAGAGCTGCAGTGAGGGTGATGTGTGGGGCAGGTTTGTTGTTGCAGGGCAGCGATGTGGCTGATGGCATGTCCTTCATCTTTGTGGTCTCCTTTGCAGCCCCTCCCACCTTTACAGAAACACCCCCCCAGTACATCGAGGCCAAGGAGGGTGGTAGTATCACCATGACCTGCACAGCTTTTGGGAATCCCAAGCCCATTGTCACCTGGCTCAAGGAGGGGACGCTCCTCGGTGCTAGTGGGAAATACCAGGTGAGTGTGGTTCTAGGTTGGGGCTGCTGCGGTCTCTTCCCCCGTTTCCCCAGGGCAGCCTCCTACTGCAGCCGACCCCTGATGCTACAGGCACAAGCACAGAGGAGGCTGGAAAGCCGTAGCCTGGCTCAGCTGCAGGCGTCTCTGTATCGCTGGCGGGAGATGGGCAAGGGGGTACCTGCCCTTCGTGTCCCCCAGATGCATCTGTCCCTGTGGTCATCTCCACCTTAGTGTCTCCGACTGCATCTCCATGTTTGAGGGTAGCAGCAGTGGGTGTGAGCGTGGGTGCTGAGCTCCATCTGTTTTGGGCTCCCAGGTGAGTGACGGCAGCCTGACAGTGACATCAGTCAGTCGGGAGGACAGAGGTGCCTACACCTGTCGAGCGTACAGCATTCAGGGGGAGGCTGTCCACACGACCCACCTGCTTGTCCAAGGTAGGAGCCATTTCCTCAGCCTCTTTAACCCCGGGCTCCCGCGGGGATGTCCAGCCCGGCTGAGCTACGGAGGGCGTTTTCCCAGGGCTCAGCTGGGGCTAGTGGAGGTGCAGGCGGCCATGAGGACCTGTGCGGGGCTCCTGTGTGCTGCCTGCTGCCCTGGTCAGAGCTCCCGCACCGGCTGCCTGGGAGAGGGCCAGGCCCACAGGCCGTGGCCAGGCACCACATGGCGTGGCAGAGAGGCCCCTGCTGTGTGGGTTTCTGGTTTCTCCTTCTGTTCAGATAGCATCTCTACCATGTCTCCGCCTCCCCGGGAGAGGAGACCTCCCTCGGATCATCTATCCATTAGTGACAGCATCAATAAATAAAGATAGAAACTCAATCCAAGCCCCAGACATTTAAATAACACAGTGGGCATTTGGCAGAGCTGGGGTCTGTATAGTCAGCACAGGGAGATGCCAGTCTGCCCTGCCTGGAGCCCCAGAGTCCCCAGAGAGGGGCCAGGAACTGTGCAGGATGGGGTAGCGTCCCGGTCGGGTGGTCTCTACCCTTTGCTGAACTCGGCCCCCGGCTTAGCCTCCCAAGCCCTGCCTCCTGGAGGAACTCGGGGGTTGGAGGGGTTGGTGGCGGCTGCATGCTCCTCCTGCCTGTGAGTGCCGAGCAGCAGCCAGGGCCAGAGGTCCCTCAGCAGCCTGGATGGAAGCTGTTCCCTCTTAGGGGAGACTTGGCCGCAGCTGCCCCCTTTGTCTGTGCAGCCAGCACCAGGACTGCTGGACTTTCACCCTCTGCTTACTCCTCGGCCCCTGCACCCCCAGCTGCCCTCTTGATTTCTGGCTGGGGAGCAGCACATGGCCCTGACTCCTTGAGACTGGACTATTCCTCGCTCTAGATTTGAAAAGAGTTGCCTTTCTCCCTGCTGCATGTCTGGCTCGGGCTCTGCTGGGAGAAGGCAGGCAGGAAGGGGGTGTGTGTGGCGGCTGGTCTGGGGAGCCTGGTGCGGGGGCAGGGGTGGTGGACAGGATGCCTGAGCACAGATAGCATCTGGAAGTGTCTCCATGACAGCCGCCCCCATCGCAGTGTTCAGGGCACCCCTTCCTGAGGCACTGAGGGCTCCCAGGAGGCCTGGGTGCTGCTGCCGTCCCTGATCAGGCGAGGTGGGGTTTGTTCCCTGCTCTCCCCAGGGCCCCCTTTCATCGTCTCCCCTCCTGAGAACATCACCGTCAACATCTCCCAGGATGCTCTGCTCACCTGCCGGGCAGAGGCGTATCCGGGCAACCTCACCTACACCTGGTACTGGCAGGACGAGAATGTCTACTTTCAGAAGTGAGCACCCTGCTCTGACTTTTCAATGAGGTTGCCACCCCAGCCCCCACGGGCAGGGCCCCTGAGCAGAAATGGCACGGGCAGGCTGCCCGTGGCTCCTGGAGCTGGGGGAGGTGGGCGGTCTGGTCTGTGTGTCTCACATGCCAAGGCCAGGGTCTGCATGGAGGAGCCCTGGGGATGCCAGGGGCACGGGCTGTCCATGCCGCATCTGGGGCAGTGACGGTGACTGTGTGTCTGCGGCAAGGCCCCCTTCTGCTTGCCCAAGCCCCTGTCCCCATGCCGCTTTGCAGCGACCTGAAGCTGAGGGTGCGCATCCTAATCGATGGGACCCTGATCATCTTCCGGGTGAAGCCGGAGGACTCGGGGAAGTACACCTGTGTGCCCAGCAACAGCCTGGGGCGCTCCCCCTCCGCCTCGGCGTACCTGACCGTGCAGTGTGAGTAGGGGTGCGGGGGAGCCTGGGTGGTGGGGCTCCCAGAAGGTTTTGGTGTTAGCCAGACTGTAGGCTGGAGGGTAGCAAAGACCAAGCATCATTTGGGGGCATGTAGGTGGAGGAACGAATAAGAGAAGAAGGAGGGATGGCTGTAGAGGAGGCCAAGGCCCTGGACAGTCGGGGTGGACCAGCTCCTACTTCGCTGGCCAGGCGTCGCTGTTCAGCCAGTACATCTCATCAGCTCAGTGCAGGCTGCACTCAGGAAGACACCTTCGAGCAGCTCCTTCTGAACGGTGGTCCTCGGGCTGAAGGCTGGCCTGCACCTCTGTGCCCAGAACCAGTTGCTCTCTGGTGCTCTTTTCTCAGGTGTCTTATGGAGCATAGCCCAGGCCCATGCAGGGTTAGGTTTCTCCCAGCCTCACTCCCTGCCTTTCCACACCGCGTCTGTGTCGGGGGCGATGTGCTCCAGCTCCTGCGCCTGCTCCCTCTGGCTTCCGCGGCTTCTCCCCTTGGGTGGCTGGAGATCCAGATGAATGAGCTGCTCCTCACCCAGACGTTCGAGGGCTTTTGTGCAAGCACCACCATTCAGCTTGCTGATCTTTAATACTGAGCAGCCAGTTGCTTTCCCGCCCCCTGGCAAGCTGAGCCCTGAGACAGAGAAGGATGAGTAATGAGGAGTAATATCTTCCTTTTGATTTGTGGATGGCCCTGTCACTCAGGCAACAAAGGCTGGCATTGTTGCTGTAGATAACAGACTCTCCCTCATTTGCCGGCTGGTGTGGGCGGATTGCTCACACCCAGCAACAGGGAGTGGCAGGGGTGAGAAGTGGAACAGTCTGGAGACAAGACCGGGGTCAGTGTACGAGCGGAGGACAAGTGGAGGACGGCTGGTGGCCCTGGAGGTGGAGCTGCTCCGACTGCTGCCCAGAGCTGGATGTGGACATTCCACCATTGGTCGCGGTGGTGGAGCACGCTGCACCTGCTGAGTGCCATCGGACCCCTGACCTCGCAGTCTCACTCTTTCCTCTCTATGGAGTGCCTCGCCTCTCTGCTTCTGCCATCAGCCACTTAAAGGACTTTTGATGTGCTGTATTCCCAGGCCCAAGCTTTAGAGAGCCGTGAGGCCCAGGACAACAGATCTCACTCCCCAGACCTGCAGCGGGAAAAAGCGAGTCGAGAAGTTATTCATACATGACTTAGGATGTGCCCAAGCTGTGCTGGGGTGGGGAAGAACTGCAGGAAGGAGAGACCCGTCCACCACAAAGGTGCGCCCCGTCCCTCTGTGCTGGACGCAGGCTGTGCTCCCTGGCACGGAGGTGGCCATGGTGGGGCAGGAGGAGCCAACAGGAGGTGGCCTTTGGAAGACGAGCTGCCTGGGACGAAGGCCCCTCCTCGAAGCCATAGGCCATCTGTCTTTCTGGAGACATGTTTTGGTTTTCCCTGTCTCTCCCTGGCGCCAGCGTCACCACCCACTCCCCCTTGTCCTTTTTTACCTCCTTCCTGTCTTCAAAGAAAATCCAGGGGGTTGAGATTTACAGGTGGGTGAGACAAGGATTTTTATTTCTGCTAAAAAGCAGTGTTCAGAGTATTTCCCATTCATAAACGCTTTGAAAACCTTGGAGGAAAAAAAAAAAACTCTACCATACAAAAGTAGGAAGCTATGTCTAAATATATAACTCGGCCTGGTATTTATGTAACACTGTTCTCTGAAGAGCTCAAAATGCTTAAAAGATACCAGCTCATTCATCCTCACTGCCTTCCTAGTTCTGGATCCTTCTCCTCCATAGCCCTCAGGGGAAATAGGGGAGTACTGAGAGGAGGTGACTCAGCCCGCATCGCAAGAGGTGTGGGGTTCTTGTTGCTCCTCTGAGAGCCAGGGTCCTGCTGTGTCACCAAGGTTGGAGTGCAGTGGTGCCATCATGGCTTACTGCAGACTCAAACTCTTGGGCTCAAGTGATCCTCCCACTTCAACTTCCAGAGTAGCTGGGACTACAGGTGTGTGCCACCATGCCCAGATCATTCAAAGATTTTTTTGGTAGAGTTGGAGTCTCACTAAATTGCCCAGGCTGGTCTTAAACTCCTAGCCTCAAGCAGTCCTCCCACCCCAGCCTCCCAAAGTGTTGAGATTACAGGTGTGAGCCACTGCACCTGGCCTGATTCTGCATTTCAGCTGCAGAATCAGATGGGGAAATGAATCCAAGGAAGGCTGGACAACCAGCAGAATGGGGAGGAAAAATACCCCCTTTGTGGTTAAGCCTATGATAGTGTTGTTCTTTTGGCTTCGGATGGAGAGGCGGGGACTGCTTGTTGCTCAGGAGACTTTGGGATAAGGAGCTGTTGGGGAAGGGTGTGGGCAAATGCTGGCTTTGAGGCTCGGGGTCTAGGAACAGAGAGAAATGGACATTGAGAGGACCTCGTTCAACGGGTGAGGTCCATGGTAGAAGCATGACAGGGGCACTGAGGATTGGAGCAGGCTCGGACGTGCATTTGAGTGCCTCCAGACACTCAGAACAGAAGTTCTGAGCACCTGGGCTGGTGCATGGGCTGCCTCCGGCCTGGATTCTCACCTGGCTTCCCTGTGTCTGTCTGTCTGCTCTCCCACCTGTGCTTCCTCTGTGCAGACCCAGCCCGTGTCCTCAACATGCCCCCTGTAATTTACGTGCCCGTGGGGATCCATGGCTACATCCGCTGCCCTGTGGACGCAGAACCACCGGCCACCGTGGTCAAGTGGAACAAGGACGGCCGTCCCCTGCAGGTTGAGAAGGTGCTAGAGAGATGCATGTTGAGGGTTGGAGTGAGGGCTCCCCCCAGTACTGTGATGCCACCTCTGGGCTGTGGATTTCTGCCAGGACTCCTGGCTCCTTCCAAAAGCCCTGGGCAAACAGAGAGCTGCTTCCGTAGGGGTCTGCGGGTGCCGCCCGCCCCAGGCTGGAGCTCCTGTACCATCCTGCGTGCTGCCTGGCCCAGCTGGGACCCAGCCTGGGATGGAGCGCAGTCTCTGACCAGCGTTCCCTGCCCTATCATCTGTGTCTGGCAGAACCTGGGTTGGACCCTGATGGAGGATGGCTCCATTCGAATTGAGGAGGCCACAGAGGAGGCTCTTGGCACTTACACCTGTGTGCCTTACAACACCCTGGGGACCATGGGCCAGTCTGCCCCTGCGAGGCTTGTCCTGAAGGTGAGGTCCCGGGGCTGTGACGGCCTCCATGAGCTGGGCACCTGGATCCCCGGCCTCACGAGGGTGCCTGTGCTTTCCTCCCCAGGACCCCCCCTATTTCACGGTGCTACCAGGCTGGGAGTACAGGCAGGAGGCCGGCCGGGAGCTGCTTATCCCCTGTGCTGCCGCAGGGGACCCCTTTCCTGTCATCACTTGGAGAAAGGTACCTGGGCCCTGGAGCCCTGGGTCTGCAGGGAGGTGTGAGGGCCCAGTGAGCCCCGGGGCTGAGGGGGGGTGTGAGGGCCCAGCAAGCCCCGGGCTGAGGGGGGGTGTGAGGACACAGCGAGGCCCGGGGTTGAGGGGGGGTGTGAGGACACAGCGAGCCCCGGGGCTGAGGGGGGGTGTGAGGACACAGCGAGGCCCGGGCTGAGGGGAGGTGTGAGGGCCCCGTGAGCCCCGGGGCTGAGGGGAGGTGTGAGGGCCCCGTGAGCTCCGGGGCTGCGGGGAGGTGTGAGGGCCCCGTGAGCCCCGGGCTGAGGGGAGGTGTGAGGACACAGTGAGCCCCGGGGCTGCGGGGGGGTGTGAGGACACAGCGAGGCCCGGAGCTGAGGGGAGGTGTGAGGGCCCAGCGAGCCCCGGACTGAGGGGGGGTGTGAGGACACAGTGAGCCCCGGGGCTGCGGGGGGGTGTGAGGACACAGCGAGGCCCGGGCTGAGGGGAGGTGTGAGGACACAGCGAGCCCCGGGGCTCCGGGGCTGTAGGGAGGTGTGAGGGCCCAGCGAGCCCCGGGCTGTGGGGAGGTGTGAGGGCCCAGCGAGCCCCGGGCTGAGGGGAGGTGTGAGGGCCCAGCGAGCCCCGGGCTGAGGGGAGGTGTGAGGACACAGCGAGCAGTTCTATTCTGGACCTGCCGTGACCAGGCTAGATGCCGAGCAGTGAGCCGACCCTGAAGAGCGGCAGGCAGTCGGGAGGAGGGCAGCGTGGGCGGGCCGGGGTCTCAGTCACGTCCTCCCCATCTGCTTCGGGCTTCTCTCCTAACCCCCATTTCTGTTCCCACCCTCTTCCCTGCCCCTTGTTCACCAAGGTAGGGAAGCCCAGCAGAAGCAAGCACAGTGCCCTGCCCAGTGGGAGCCTGCAGTTCCGTGCCCTGAGTAAGGAGGACCACGGGGAGTGGGAATGTGTCGCCACCAACGTGGTCACGAGCATCACTGCCAGCACCCACCTCACCGTCATCGGTACGTGGCCGGCAAGGCTGGGCCGGGCGGCGGGGACAGAGCAGGCTGGCTGGGGGCGGGGTGCTGGATGCTGGGAGCGTCCCCTGGTGGCCGCTGCACTCTGCGGGCGTCCTTCCTAAGTCAGTCCAGCCCTGATCTCCGAGTCCAGCACCTGCAGCCTTTGCCCCCGTGGGCTCTGTCGGGGAAGGGCAGCGTGGCTCCTGTCCTCGGGGAGGTCTTTTTGGGGACAGGCCTGATGTCCACAGCAGCCCACCTGAGGGAAAGAGGCGGCTGTGTGGCTGGCAGGGACTGCCGAGCCTCGAGTTTAAGGGCCTTAGGGAGAGCTGGAGGGCTGGAATGAGGGAGACGGGGACTGTGCAGCATCTCAGATGAGGGCAGAGCTGAGACCTGCAGGCCAGGCCTGGCGTGCGGAGGCTGGGCAGGAGGAAGTTTCTGGGGTTCTGTGTCTGGGCGTTCCCGTTTCCGATTGCCCGAAGCGCGTGTCCCAGGACCTTCGCCTGGACCCTCTCAGCCTGTCCTTCTGGGTCCTGACGGCTATAATCACAGTCACAGCCAATGCTTTTTGAGCCTTTACCACCAGTTTTAGGTTCTGTTCCAAGTGGTCTGCACAGCTCGTCCTTCACAACTCGGGAGGTGCGAGCTGGGGTTTCTCTAGTGTATGTTCCTCGAAGCAGAAGTTGGCGTGGCCCGAATGCTTTCTCCGGCGTCACATCACTAAGAGTAGTGGGTCCGGGAATCGAAGCCAGGATGGGGCTCCTAACTGCTGTGCTGTGCTGCCCACATGCCGGCATTGGGGTGGGACAGAGTTGTCTTCTGAGGCCAGAGAACCTTACGGGAGGGGCTCTGTGGCCATGCCTGCCACCTTAGGAGAGAGTGTTTCTGTGCTCACCAGAGAAGCACAGGATTTGGGCCAGGACGAGGAGGGCTCTGGTTTCTGTTGGACCCATTCCTGATGCTATGTGATCTCCTAGTTGGACTAGACCACACAGTGGGACAGGCTTCCTGCTCCAACCCCACTAACAAGCAGGGTCAGGGGAGTCGGCACCTGAGAGCATCCCCGTCGCCCCCATCCCTTCACTTGCAGTATTGTGCTCCGCTGCCATGCGCTTCAGCCTCTCAGGTTCCCCACAGCCAGACGGTGGGCACCCAGCCACGTGGCTGAGTTCTTTTCAGTCTGAGAGGTCTCCACTTGATCTCCAGGCACCAGCCCCCATGCCCCGGGCAGTGTCCGGGTCCAGGTCTCCATGACAACTGCCAACGTGTCCTGGGAACCAGGCTATGATGGAGGCTACGAGCAGACATTCTCAGTTTGGTACGGACCTCTGTGAGTCACCCCAGCATGCTTTGCTCTTTGCTTCTCCCCTCCCCCGTCTTCCTGCAGGCTACCCCGGGTGGGGGGAGGTAGGAGGAGGCTGCAGTTCCTGGCCTGCCAGCCCTGCACAGACTGAGGTGGGTTGAGACAGTGACGAGGTCCTTGTGGGTGATGGGAGGGGTCTGAAGGGACTCTGGGCATGGCCGTGTCCCTGTGGCCTGAGGGGTCTGGGCCTCTCTGTGCCCTCTCCCTGCTCACGTGCTGCCTCGTTTTGCGTCCTGCTTCATCCTCTGGATTCCTCTGGAGCCTGGAAGAGACTCCTGCCCTTCAAGGGCTTTGTGAAATTGCCCAGCCTTAAGTGTAGAGTCTAGTTTTTAGACTAATTTTTTTTGTATTTTTGTATTTGTAATTTTTGTGGGTACATGGTACATACATTTGTTGGTATGGGGTACATGAGATATTTTGATATAGGCATGCAGTGTGTAATAATCGCATCAGGGTAAAGGGGTATCCACCCCTCAAACATTTGTCCTTTGTGTTCCAACAATCCAATTATACTCATAGTGATTTAAGAATGTATGATACATTATTGTTGCTTGTAATCCTGTTGTGCTGGCAAACACCAGGTCTTACTGGTTCTTTCTCACTATGATTTGTATGTGTTCACCCTCCCCACCTCCTGTAGTCTAGTTTTTATTCTGTCTTTTCCCCAGTGGCCACAGAAACTGGTGTGGAGAGGTGATGCTCACTTCCCAGCCTTGGGGTCAGCCCCTGCATTTTCTCTCTAGGACCATGTGTTTCTCGATTGTTTTCATTCCTCTGTTGTCAGTTTAGCCAGATGCGGTCATTTGAGATCTTTGCGCAAACCTTAGGGTAGATGCAGATCTCAAAAATGTGCCAAGCGGGGTGAGGGGCAGGAGGCACAGGAAGGGAGGAGAAGGAAGCCTAGCTGACTCCTCCCACCCCCCAGGGCTGCCCCTCCCTACACTCCTGTTTGAGTAAGAGTGGCAGCCACCTGCCCTGCCCCGGGGGTGACAACCTTGAGCTGGGAGGGTGAGCCCCTCAGTGCCTTCTTTTAGACCTGTCTCACCTGCAGGTGTCTCTCTAGCCAGGCTCAACTCGAGCCTGGGGAGGGGGAAAAAGCAGGCGCCGGGGGCAGCTCAGGGGGTTCAGGGAGACCCCTTTATCCACTTCTCAGCAGCGAGGGAAGTTGAGAGGGGCACCCGCTCTGTCTCCCATCATGGTGGTTCGGTGGCTGCTTCCCGGGCGGAGTGTCCTGGGTGTCTTGATTCTGATTGGAGAACTGCACCTAGATGATGGGAGTTGCAGCAGCTCACCTCCCATCCCCTTACTCTGTTCCTCCCGCAGCAGCGTGGGGGCCCTAACCAGCCTGCCCGGTGGCTGCTGCGAGACCGGTGCTGCTCAGCGCCTAGGTGTCCAGGGTGGGACATTTGGTGTGGTCAAGCTGTCTTTGGAGATGCCTGGGTGGGAGGTCTGGGCATACGATGGGGGGCTCAGGCGTAGATTGGGGCTCCCCTGCTGCTTGCGGCGCTGCTCCACGCTGCTGCTCATCTGCACTGCTTTTCCACACGTGGCTCCTCGCTGCTTTGTTGCCTGGGGCAGGGAAGGGCGGGGCTGAGGTTGGGGAGGTCTCCTTTCTTTCTGCCTGAGTCTAACTCTGTGCACTGACTCCGACGTTTGGCGCCGGCTTCTTTTTGTTCTGCTTTCCGCTGCCTCAGCTCACCCTCCTGGGCGTGCACGGTAGTGAGCCAGGACCTGGGAGTGGATCCTGGAGGGCACCCACCAGGTTACAGCTCAGGGCTGCAAGAGGGCCAGTCCCACAGGACCATATCTCCTCCCTGTGGTGACGTGGCAGCACTGCACCCATAGCCCGCCGGCTTTCCTGGGAGTTGGGAGCCTGTGGAACAAGGGAACACCCTCGGCCCCGTCTTCCTACTCTCCATGCATAGTGTGACCTTCTTCCAACCCTTACGGCCTTAGGGATCCTGGCCCCCCTGTGGGGAAACCCCTGGTCATTATGGTCTTATACCCTGGACATCTCAGGTGACTCCAGTCTGATTGGATGAATGAGCCCTGTGGGTTACCCGAGGCCCTACTTCAGCTGTCCCTGGGGGTGTGTGCAGCCAGGTCCTGGGCTCCTTCCCTCGTCCTGCCACTGTTGAGCCGCTTATCCCCACACCCCAGAGCCTTACTCTCCCAAGGCAGAGCTTGTTCTTAGGGTTGTGACCAGGGTGGGATTCTCCCACAATGCAGCTGGTAATCCATCTGACCAGTGTCCTGAGCACGACTTGCACCTAAAGGCCCCTTTGGTAGAAAAGGTGCCAGCTGTGGTTGGTGACCCGGCATCAGGAGGATTGGCACAGCCAAAGCTGGGCAGGGCATCCATTCTGGGCCATGCCCTCTTCTTGCCC
This sequence comes from Gorilla gorilla gorilla, assembly GCF_029281585.2. NCBI lineage: Eukaryota > Metazoa > Chordata > Mammalia > Primates > Hominidae > Gorilla > Gorilla gorilla. Next base: position 141,892,379 of record NC_073233.2, on the reverse strand, counting down.
TTGAACCTGGGAACGCCAGGCCCACCAGTGCCTTCTACCTGAGCACCCTGCATGCACCCTCTTCTCTCCAGCGTGACCCACCCCGCCCCTCGTCCCCTATCCTGTCTCTCTCTTTTGGCCAGGATGAAGCGGGCACAGTTTGGGCCCCATGACTGGCTGTCCTTGCCAGTGCCGCCAGGACCCAGCTGGCTGCTGGTGGACACCCTGGAGCCTGAGACAACGTACCAGTTCAGCGTCCTGGCCCAGAACAAGCTGGGAACCAGCGCCTTCAGTGAGGTGGTCACTGTGAACACTTTAGGTGAGGGCCCGGGGTGGGATGTTGGGAGCGGGGGTGGTAGAGGTGGTGGGGACGGTGGCCCAGGCAGCTAGCAGTCGGTCTCCTGTGTGCCGGTACCTTGCTGAGTGCTCCACAGAGCCGTGCCGTCTGAGCTCCCTGTGAGGATTTGTTGTGGTCTCTGTGGGGTTTGCTGGTCCCGCATCAGAGTGCCGTTGGCCGAATTCCTGTTGCTTTTTCAGGTGGAAGAAAGACACTTAGAATTTTCTCTTTCCTTGTCAGGCCACATGTTTGCCACTTCTGCGGCTTTCAGGGGAGATTGGGCATCCTCCCTCCTTGGCAGCGCCTGCCGGTTCTTGCCTCTGGCCCCAGCCTCACTGGGCGGTAGGCATGTGGCTGCCTCCCGCTGCAGAGTCTTCCAGGCCACCTTCCTGGAGGCAGCCTCATACTCCTCCCTGCCTGGCCACAGTTGTGTTTGCTCTGCTCTGGAGCCAGAGAAAGGGCCACTGTGAACAGGCTTTTCCTAGGTGGTGTAGGTGGCGTGACTCCAGCCCCTTTCCCCGAATCCGCTCCTGAGCGGCCGCCAAGGTGGACAGCAGTCTGGGATGCTCACCCCCAGTCCTTGGCACCTCTGTGGGGCCTTGTGTTGACCCCCAAACCCCGGCCAAGAAGGGAATGGAAAGAGTGACTGCTGTGCTGTGAGAAAGAAGATATCCCTAGCTCCCTGGAAGAGCACAGGAGATACTTTGATGACATTTAATTATTCCTCCTTCCCCATAGTTCCCATTTCTCTTCCCTTTTGCAGTACACGATTCCCTCATGTATGTTTAGACGTACTCTGAAGGCAGAACCCTGAAGCCCTGGGCCCCGGGCCCTGACTCTGCTTCCCTCTGGGCCCTGACATGTGCACAGGAGTGTGGGGGTGCGGTGGCCGCCCTGGGCCTCGCTGATGCGCTGTGGTTCTTCTCCTTGCCCCGCCGCAGCATTCCCTATTACAACTCCAGAACCCCTGGTGCTGGTCACCCCACCGAGGTGCCTCATAGCCAATCGGACTCAGCAGGGTGTGCTCCTGTCCTGGCTTCCACCTGCTAACCACAGCTTTCCCATCGACCGCTACATCATGGAGTTCCGTGTCGCAGAGCGCTGGGAGTTGCTCGACGATGGCATCCCCGGCACCGAAGGAGAGTTCTTTGCCAAGGATCTGTCACAGGTGAGGGCTTTGCTCTTCCTTGCTGCTGCTTCTCAAATCCTGGAAGTGACAAGACTCCAGAGGCACTGGAAGCTTTGAGTGACCAGCTTTGGGTGTGTGAGGCCAGCCACATACTGTACCTCCTCACCACTGGTCCTGGATTCTCCCAGACTCGCTACCAAGGCCTGGACTCCTCAGATCATGGCCCACAGGCTCGGGGCCAGCTCTGGGGCAGCAGGGACCTGTGTTCTACTGAGGGTCCCAGCACCGCCACAAGCTGGGCAGGGCAGGCTGAGAGGCCAGCAGGCGTAATCAGAGCACTGAACCCAGCCCTTGCTGAGCCTAACCTGGGGTGGGCAGAGAAGTTCCAAGAAGAATTCTCTTCTAGGTGTGTCCAGGGAAGAACCCCTCCTCCAGTAATTTAGAGCCCCTGGAGGAAAGTGCATTATCCGTTTTTCCAGTAGCCCCGTTAAACTTGGATATCTAGCTGGGGAGAGGAAGCAGCTGGTTTCCTAAGATACAGTCTCATCTATCTTTCTGCCTTCCTTCCTGGACACTTATTTATTAATAGTGGTTGCTGGAGTCGGCTCCCAGTGGCCCTGGAGAGCCTGTTGTACATATCTCTTCCCAACGCTTTTGGTGACCTCACGTTCGTAGCTTGAAGTCAGCCGTTGTAAGAGTGTTTACACCACAGCAATTGGCCGGTGCTACCATCGCTTAGCATTAGACACTTAGCAGTCCTCCCGTGCTTTGGGCGCCCTGCCCTTTGCAAGGCTGTGTGCAGGATGAGTGTTTGTGGGGACAGTGGTCATCTCAGGTCCCTCGGCTGACTGGGTATTGTCCCTGGGGCTGCAGGACACGTGGTACGAGTTCCGGGTTCTGGCCGTCATGCAGGATCTGATCAGCGAGCCCAGCAACATCGCCGGTGTCTCCAGCACAGGTATTTTGGGTTGAGGGTGCTCTTGCAACTATAGGGACATAAGCCCCAGAGCTGCCTGGGGGTCATTTTGTGAAATGGCTACTCCACGAGGAGAAGCTGGATTGGAAACTAGGGAGGTGCCTGGTTGCAGCTGCGCAAGTCGTAGCCTTTCTTAAGCCCACCAGACTCGTATTTCCATGATGCATGCTATTTCGTGACGCTCAGAAGCTGAGTTTCTGACACTTGTATAAGACAGCCACAGAAAGAAATTCAACTAATCTTCTCATTATAGTAGTCAAAAAGGACTTGATTGAAGTGCTATTTGCTGTACATTTTCAGTTTCCTCTTGTGGGGGAGGGGCTGTGAATCGGAGGAAACAACAGGTCAACCATGTTTATCAAATGCTTGTGATAGACTTCTTTATAATTATGTGGGTTTTATTTGGAAAATTGTTGTTTGGTGTTTTCCTCCCTTCCTTCCTCTCTCTAGATTTTTAAGGCTAAATAAAGCCAATTCCCTAGCATTTTCTCCATTTATCTTTCTTTCTCTTGGCTCTGGTCCCATTTCTACACATCTTCTCTCCAGCTATAGTTCCTGAGACATAGCAGGTTCCTCCGCCAGTGAAGGTGTGTCCTTGGTATGGGAAAAGGCTCTTGCTTATAAGCAAGTGATGGCATCATTTCCTTGGGCACCGCTCACCCAGAGACCCCTGGGACCAGGTGACAGCGACCTCGTCTGAGGAGCTCATGCAGCAGGACTTGTAGAGTTGGGGAAGTGCTGGTGTGGGCACACTGCAGGGAGCACGAGAGCAGGGGCAGGTGTGGAGTGCAATTTCTGCTTTATACCTTAGGCACCAATGGGCTTTAAAAAAAAAAAGGTTGTGTCCTACAGGTAGCAGAACCCACAGTCTTTCTTGACTTCTCTCTGGGGAATAGACTCAGAGTTGGAGGAACAGGGATGAGAGCTTGCATCCAAGGCTGGAGCTGAAGAAGGGGTGTTGTGTGGGCCCACCCCTGACCATTCTGTGCTCAGTAGCTCTATGCCAGCTCCTGGCAGGAAATGTGCCCCGTCAGACACTTCCACACAGGGGAAGGAGGAGGCAGCAGCCTCAGCATTCCCTGTATTAGGTCCCCCATTTCCAAAGGCTGTAGCTTTCATTTTCCCCTCAGACAATCAGCATCATCTGGATTATTTTTATCCATTATTATTATCGATGCAGCAATGAATTCTGGCCAAATACATTACAATCTATCGATTCTGCCTTTGCTGAACCTAAGCAGTGGCACTTACCGACACAGCTTTCCTATGAGTATAAGATGGTAGGCTGGGGTCTCGTCTTGGCTCGGTCATAACGAGCTCTGTAGACTTGGGGAGGAAAGGAGGACGTTCAGCTCCTTATGGTGAAACGAGAGATTTGGCTCCATCTCTGCTGTCCCTGCCAGCTCTAGGGTACTTCCGTACCTGAGATGACCAGGATGCGAATCTTCAGGACGTTGCATGCCTGTACTAGGAGGGGAGAGGATCTGAATTTTGTAGTAATAATCCCTCTTCCTGCAGTCGTATTTTATCCTCAAGTTGCCTTCACACCCGGGCTCTCCTTTTGTAGGGACACCGTGGTGTGAGGCAGGAAATCCCAGACTGGGAGCAGGCAGCTGTGTTCTGGTTTGGGCACTGATGGCAATATCCACGTAAGCAGGTCTCTCTAACCCAGTGGATGAGAGCTCTTTCATTTAGAGAACGAGAACAGTATGTGTGCTCTGCGTAGCTCATGGGGTTAACATGAGAAGAGCTGATAACGTGCATGAAGGTGCTTTGCAGAAGGCAAAACCCTAGATAAGTATAGATTACTCTTGAAGTCATTATCCCCTTGGGGACAGGCATAGATGTTTTCTTCTTTACACCCTTTGGAGAGATTGACTTCTGTAGACTCTCCTCTCTTCTTCCTCTTCGTGACGCCATGCAAACCTCTTCAGTGCTAGAGTTCAGTTTGGAGCCCGAGCCTTGATACTGTCTGTTCTACAAAGGCAGGGTGAAACACTTGGGGACTGAAGGTCGGAGCAGGTGAGGTCCCGGGGAAGGATGGGCTCATGAGTGCTCCCCACCCTCCCTGCAGACATCTTCCCGCAGCCGGACCTGACCGAGGACGGGCTGGCGCGGCCTGTGCTGGCGGGAATCGTAGCTACCATCTGCTTCTTGGCAGCTGCCATCCTGTTCAGCACCCTGGCTGCCTGCTTTGTCAACAAGCAGCGCAAGCGTAAGCTCAAGCGCAAAAAAGGTGGGTGTCTGTCCCCTTCCCTTGCTCTCCCTGGCCCGGTTTCAAATGCCCCCCATCAAGAGAGATGGACCATTTTTAGCATGGCCCCCCTTGGAAATAGGGACATTGAGATCTTGTGGGTAGAGCTGCCAGTGAGACTTGATTTGAAAGTGGGGGTAAGAAGCAGGGGTGGTGGGGAGAGGCTGCTGGGGCCCAAGCTAGCATGAAGGCAGGGGCCAAAGATGCCCACTGTGAGCAGCTCCTTCCCTGTGCGGTGGTGCTCCGGCCCTGTCAACCTCTGCAGATGAGCGTGCTGCGTGGTTGCTGGCTTGGCCTCAGCAGCCTCTCCCCTTCTCTTTCCTTCCAGACCCTCCACTCTCCATCACCCACTGCAGGAAGAGCCTGGAGTCTCCGTAAGTGTCTCTGATCCTGGGAGAATTGTGCTGTTCACGGCAGGGGGCGCGTAGGTAGACCGCTCGCCTTACCCAGCCCCATGTCAGTGTTTCTAAGCCATTTCTTCTTGACTGACCTGTGTGTTAATTGTACTTGCCCAGCCCCATGTCAGTGTTTCTAAGCCATTTCTTCTTGATTGACCTGTGTGTTAATTGTAAGTTGTCCACGCTGGTAGAGGGAGTGGAAGTGCAGATGATTCAAATTAGCCAGTAATCAGTTTCTCTTCAGTCTTGGAATGTATTTCTTTAGTGTTTTCCCACCCTAGCAGATTTGCCTCCTTAATATGTGTTGCTTAAGTTGATATTAAAGTGAGCTTGCTTGTCTTGAAAAGAGGGGAATGAAGCTGGAGGTGTGCTTAGAGCACAGCAGAGAGGGGGCAGGCCAGCACAAAAGTGAAGAGGCGGGTGTTCACTGGAAAGACGGATGATGGGGGGACCGGGCGCGGCGGCTCACACCTGTAATCCTGGCACTTTGGGAGGCTGAGGCAGGAGGATTGCTTGAGGCCAGGAGTTCAAGACCAGTCTGGGCAACATAGCAAGACCCCGTCTTTAAAAAAAAAAAGGAGGATTCACGTCCAGACGGTGGAGAGTTGGCCAAAGCGTTTCACACCACGATATGCAGCCAGTTTTCTTGAGCGTGAGGATCCTGGGTGCTGGGTGGTTGCCGAGAGAGGGAAAGGAAGTCCTGGCCAGCACACTGCCCCACCTCATCCCCTCCCGGCTCTTGCTCCTCCTTGCAGCTTGTCCTCTGGCAAGGTGAGCCCCGAGAGCATCCGCACGCTCCGAGCGCCGTCAGAATCCTCCGACGACCAGGGCCAGCCCGCGGCCAAGAGGATGCTGAGCCCCACCCGCGAGAAGGAGCTGTCGCTGTACAAGAAGACCAAGCGGGCCATCAGCAGCAAGAAGTACAGCGTGGCTAAGGCAGAGGCCGAGGCAGAGGCCACCACGCCCATCGAGCTCATCAGCAGAGGCCCTGACGGCCGCTTCGTGATGGACCCTGCCGAGATGGAGCCCTCGCTGAAGAGCAGGCGCATCGAGGGCTTCCCCTTCGCCGAGGAGACGGACATGTACCCCGAGTTCCGCCAGTCGGACGAGGAGAACGAGGACCCACTGGTGCCCACATCTGTGGCCGCCCTGAAGTCCCAGCTCACCCCTCTGTCATCCAGCCAGGAGTCCTACCTGCCACCACCAGCATACAGCCCTCGGTTCCAGCCCCGTGGGCTGGAGGGCCCCGGTGGCCTGGAAGGTCGGCTTCAGGCCACAGGCCAGGCCCGGCCCCCTGCCCCCCGGCCCTTCCACCATGGCCAGTATTATGGGTACCTCAGCAGCAGCAGCCCTGGGGAGGTGGAGCCGCCCCCGTTCTACGTGCCAGAAGTGGGCAGCCCCCTGAGCTCCGTCATGTCGTCCCCGCCCCTGCCCACCGAGGGGCCCTTTGGCCACCCCACCATCCCCGAGGAGAATGGAGAGAATGCATCCAACAGCACGCTGCCCTTGACTCAGACACCTACAGGAGGGCGCTCCCCTGAGCCCTGGGGCCGGCCAGAATTCCCCTTCGGGGGGCTGGAGACCCCAGCAATGATGTTCCCCCACCAGCTGCCACCCTGTGATGTGCCCGAGAGTCTGCAGCCCAAGGCCGGCCTCCCCCGAGGACTGCCCCCCACCTCCCTGCAGGTGCCCGCGGCCTACCCGGGCATCCTGTCTCTGGAGGCACCGAAGGTTTGGGCAGGCAAGTCGCCCGGCAGGGGCCCTGTCCCAGCGCCTCCCGCCGCCAAGTGGCAGGACAGACCTATGCAACCTCTGGTAAGCCAAGGGCAGCTGCGACATACAAGCCAAGGCATGGGCATACCTGTGCTGCCTTACCCCGAGCCGGCTGAGCCGGGGGCGCACGGCGGCCCCAGCACATTTGGCCTGGACACCCGGTGGTATGAGCCCCAGCCCCGGCCCCGGCCTAGCCCTCGGCAGGCCAGGCGCGCCGAGCCCAGTTTACATCAAGTGGTGCTACAGCCCTCCCGGCTCTCACCTCTGACCCAAAGCCCCCTCAGCTCCCGCACTGGCTCCCCTGAGCTCGCCGCCCGTGCCCGGCCTCGCCCGGGCCTCCTGCAGCAGGCAGAGATGTCAGAGATCACCCTGCAGCCGCCGGCTGCAGTCAGCTTTTCTCGAAAGTCTACGCCGTCCACAGGCTCCCCCTCCCAGAGCAGCCGCAGTGGGAGTCCCAGCTACCGGCCCGCCGTGGGCTTCACCACTCTGGCCACCGGCTACCCTTCCCCTCCACCCGGCCCCGCCCCTGCTGGGCCTGGGGACAGCTTGGACGTGTTTGGACAGACGCCCTCCCCTCGAAGGACGGGGGAGGAATTGCTCCGACCAGAGCCCCCACCACCCACGTTACCTACTTCAGGGTGAGTGCGCCGCCTCTTCCGCCACCCGCACCTGGTCAACTTCCTTCCCCCACCCGCCTCGCCCTGCCCTCCACCCCGTCCATCCGCCCGGCGACCGGGCTTGTGCGGACATGCTGCACCGGCATCCCTCGGGAGAGGAGTTCTGGCCGCCGCGGCATGGGCAGGGTGCAGTCGCTGGGGTGCAGCGGGCCTACCTGCCCAGGTGCCCACCTGCCCAGGTGCCCTGCCGGGAGCATGAGGCGTCTTCTCCAGCAAGCCCTGAGCTCTCAGCGGGCGCACCACCTACCGGGGAGCGGCGGATCACAGCGAGTGCCCTTGCGGGGGTGGACCCCGTCGCTCTTGGAGTTGACGGCTCTCCGAGTCCCTGCGGTCCTGGCATCGGGCAGGGGTCCTGGGGGTTGCCCACACACCTCGTGTCTAGCCTCCTTTTCTTCCCTGGCCGCTCCTTGCTAAGCAGGACCCCGGAGCCTGACTTCTCCAGACCACCAGGCCAGGGGCCTCCTGTTCCCAAACTCCTGGCCCTTAGCAGCCCTAGTGAGCGCCGGACTCCAGCCCCCTCCTCAGCCTCTCCTGGAGGCCCAGAGAAAAGTGTCAGGCCTTGTGACCATGTGCAGGACACGTCCCCCACCCCCACCTGTATACCTCGCAGGAAGCTGCAGAGAGACAGACGAGCTCCCGCGACCAGCCCGCCTGAGAGAGCACTCTCTAAACTGTAGCAGCTGGTGTTCCAGGTAGCAGAGCCTGGACACCTGTCTGTGCCTCTTCTTCTCTCACCCTTCTCCCCTGCCGTCCCCCCTCCTCCTCCCCGTGCCCCTCCTTCCTTCTCCAGTCAGTCTTTCTCTCTCCTCTCTTCCTTCCTCACCATCGTCTTTGGGTTCGGAAGAGCCGGCCACGCCTCTGTAGTGCCCCCGGATACCCCGTCCCCCCCGCCCCCTTCTCTCTCTCTCTTTCTCTCTCTCTGGCTCCGTCCTTTGGTCTCTCTTCTTGATGTAGCCGCCTGTGGAGGGAGCAGAGAGTTCCAGAGGAGGCTGGCCTGGTGGAAGGCAGGATGGGAGGTGGCCGAGGAGGAGGGAGCCCAGCGCCCTCCCCCCGCCCCGTCCCCCACCCTCCCTGGTACCTGGAAGTACAAGGTCACCTCCCACCCCCAGCCCCACCGCGGGCTGCTCCGGGGCCGGCCGAGGAAGGGGGTGCGGGGCTTAGGGCGCAGGGAGGTGGAGGAGCCGCAGCCGCCGCCTGTGCGCGGGAGGTGCCGCGGCCGCCCTGTCTCTGTGCTTTGTGCGCGCTCAGCTCATCTGCTTCCTTCCATCGTGTCTGGGTCTCCGTCTCTCTCCTCCTCCCTCCCCCACGCTCCGGCCTCGCCTGTCCGGTGCTCGCTGTGCCCCTCCCTGCTTCCCTCTGGGTGTGCGTGGGCGGTGCCCCCCGGCCGGTGTTGATAACTGCTTTGTTTCTGATTGATCTCAGCTATCTGGGCAGTGTTGTCGAGACAAGCCTCTCCTCAGCTCAATAGGTAAGGGAGCTCCTCGGCTGGGCGGGCGGGGGCGGGCAGGCGGACGGGGCTTCGGCCGGGCCATTGCTTCCTGGACAGGGGATCCAAACCATGTCCCCTCACCGCCCCGTGGGGTGGCCGCTGCCGCTCCTCGATCCCCACGGCTTCTGGGTTCCCCACATCGAGCCACGCTCGGCACCGCCTAGCCGCAGCTTCTGCCCCCCACCCCCCGTCCCCATGTCCGGCCCCTCTAGAGCCCCCTGCGGCTCTCCTCGCCAGCCTCGCCAGCCTGCTGCCAGTACACCCAGGGCCTCCCACAGAAGCCCTGGGGCCCTGCATGCACCCCGAAGGGGCCCAGAACACCCGAGATCTGCTTTGCATCTCTGCACCCTTGGGGACCTCTCTGGGGCCCCTCTGGTATCCAGGAAGAGCCCCCCCCCCCCCCGCACCCTATTCTCCCAGCAGCCCCAGGCATAGCATCCCTTCTCCTGGGGTGGCTGGCCCCTCACCAGCTTCTTGAGATCTTCGTGGTATTAGGCTCTCTCGAGGAGTACAAGGTTGGGATGAGCCCCACTTCTTCCTTGACAGTGGGGTCCTCTGCAGGGTCAGGTCCCTGCAGTCCTGTGGGGCTTTGTAGCGAAATGTCATCACTCCCCTGTGCTCCTTGCCTTCTGCAGCCTGACCTTGGTAGTCACATGACTGAAATGTGACCTAGCCCTTGGGTCCACATTGCTTTCAAGATCCCTGTTGTAGCCTTGTCGACCTCCCTGGGTCATGCTGTAGGGAAAGGGTCTTAGGAGGACCTCCCCAAGGGGAGGGGGCAGGCTTCCCCTGGGCAGACAGGCATTGAGCTGGCAAGAAGTGAAACCCCCGGGGACCAGCACTGTGTCCCTCCCCCTGCCCCCGCAGTCAACCTCTCCTTGAGTGTCCTTCCAGGTGGAAGCTAAAGGAACTTGGGCATTCAGGGAGCCTTTGAGTCCCTCACAGAGACTCAGGGCCACCCAAAGCTCGCTCCCTCTCACAGTAGCCTGACAAGGTGCTGCCGCTCGCCATGGACCCTCTGCCCTGTGCCTGGGCACACACAGGCATCGGGCATCTGCATGGGAGACGGCGAGCCTCCCGTCCCCAGGCGAGAAGGAGACAGGTGCCTTCCCCACCTAGAGATGTCAAGGGAGGTTCACTTTCCTAACCAGGGCTATAATTCTCATTCAGTCCTAAGAGTGGCCTCCATAAAGAGGACTGCCCTGACATTTCTTTACCATCTGTAGCTATAAAATTGTCAGCAGCCCAGAGGCCCTGGAATTGTGGGTGAGGCTGTCTGGCATAGGGTGAGTGTGAGGGCTGTCAGGCAGCGTTTATGCGCTCACCTGCTCCGGGGCCCTCCTGCGCCCAGAGACCCACTGGTCTTCCACCTTCCCCAGCTCCCTCCCTGTCCCAGCTGTGACTCCTCCACAGCCCCCGGAGGTGTGGGAGCCCTAGACTAGCTCTCACTCCAGCTCCTGGAAATTCCTAGACTCTGCTCTCATGTGTTATTCCTCACCCCTTCACTCAACTCCATTGACCCTCCCCTTTCCCAGTGTCCCCACTGTGCCAGATCCAAGAGAAGCCCGCTCTCCTTTCACTGCTGTGGCAAACCCAGAAACCAGGGGCAGCGATGAGGGACCATCGTTTCTCTCCCGGGCCTGGCCAGCATCCCCAGCCTAGGAGAAGGAGACCCTCCCCATCCTGAGTCAGCCCTTCGGTGCTGGCCTCTCCTGCCTGCTGGGAGCCTCCCCAGTACAGCTGCTGGGCCCTGGGGAGATGCAGGCTCTGTTCAGATGCTGTCTCCATGCTGCACCTTTGCATGTGTGCCCTCTTGGTCTTGCTTGGAGAAGTTGTGACAGCTCTTGTCCACGTGCGTTCTCACTGTTTCTTTTCCCTTCAGTTCCTCTCCTGTTCCTTTGGTCCATATGTAGTTGTTGCCCCTGCCTCTCCTCCTTTCTCTCTCCCTTTTTTTCTCCTCTTCCCAACTCCCTTCTCAACATGGGGAGTTGTATTGCGTGGACCTGTCCTTTCTGTGGACTGTGGGGAGGCCGAGCCAATTCTTAGCTCCCGTCTGAGCCTAGTGATGCCCTGTCCTCACCTCTGCTTCCACTTCCTTTCCCGTTCAGGCTGACTGTCACCGCAGGGAGGCAGGTGGGTCTGGAGCATGGAGTGGCCCCTGTCCTGGGTCAGCTGTAGGAAGGGGCCCCTTTGTAAACAAGCTTCTGCCAGGTTCTGAGGCAGAGCACTGGTCTGAGTCCAGCCCCACAGAAGGGTTCCATCTTGTGGTCAGCGGGGTGGGCTCAGACCTGCAGACTCCCGCAGTGGGCCCACCTTTTCCCTTGCTATGGCCTGTCTGTGAGTGGCTTTCCCCTGCTTCCATCGGTGTATAATCAGGCAGGTGGTGTTTGCTCTTAGGTGATTAGAAGAGGAGGAAAATGCCCGTCAAGCCACTGCTTCAGCCTGTTGGCCAGGGAACACCTGAACAGGGTCAAAATGGTCAGCTCCTGGGCGCTGAGCTAAGGAAATATGCAGGGGGTTTTGACTTTCCCTGTCCTGAGGCTTGCCTCCACTTTGACCTGGTTGCATCTTTCCTCAGCTCTTCTGGGTAAGCTGAGAGCTAAGCAAATAAGACCTCCTGGGCTATCTGGTCATGATTTGGGTTTTGTATGGATTTTTTGAAAAGAGAGAAAAAGAGTGTTGGCTGGGTGCGGTGGCTCATGCCTGTTATTCTAGCACTTTGGGAAGCCAAGGAGGGCAGATCTCTTGAGTCCAGGAGTTCAAGGCCAGCCTGGGCAACATAGTGAAGCCCCATCTCTGCAAAAAAATACAAAAAAATAGCTGGGCATGGTGGCACATGCCTATAGTCCCAGCTCCTTGGGGGGCTGAGGTGGGAAGATCATCTGAGCTGGGGAGGTTGAGGCAGCATTGAGCCGAGATTGCGCCACTTCACTCCAGCCTGGGTGACAGAGACCCTGTCTCAAAAAAAAAAAAAGAAAAAAAAAAGAGAGAGAGAAGTAAGTTCCAGGCAATTGTTGGTAGTTCTGTACGGCAAAAAACACCTCTGTGCCAAGGCTTTGAGGCCCTCATCTTACAGTAATCCCCTGACTTCCTGGGAGAAGGGGAGCCCGAGGGTTCGTAGCATTCCTGCATGCTTTAGAACAGTGTAGGCTGGTTGGGAAGAGAACTGTGACCTTAAATTCTTGGAGAGCCCAGGACTGGCTTCTGGGGTAATGGCATCATCTATGGATCAAGCTTAGATTTACCTGACAGCTGAATTCCAGGGATAGGATGGAGTTGCTTCACTGAAGCTTCCCACCTGAGACATTGGCACCAAGAGCTCCATGACCAAAGGGCCCAGGTGGGGCTGGCGTTGGCAACAAACATGGTCACCTTCCTAAAACAGGGAGGCAATTTGATTGCACAGGGCTTTACGTGCTGTTGGTAAAGTCTGTTAGGTCACATTCTATGCGTCTTTTCTGTACTATGTGCCAAAAATAGACTCATTTTGCCTGCCCTGCTTCCTCCCTCCTGTTCTGCCAGACACCAGCTTTTGTTTTTTCCTCCCGCATTGGGTGAGGGTCTTGGTGTGTCCAGAGCCTTCTTTTGTCCTGTGGCTATGCTTCGGTGCTGAGCCCAGAGCTAAAAAGGTGGACAGCAGGTGTCCCGGAAGGGCTGGAGCTTGGCTGTTTCTCAAGGGAAAATCGGCTGCTTCTGGTCACTGGATCATTACTGTCTGGGAATTTTTGCTTTGACGATACAACTTAAGCAGGCTCCTCTCCAGCCCTGGTCTGTCTCACCGGGGCTGTTCCACCAAAGCACAGAATGTCAGTGCTCGCCTCAAGTACGTTGCAAGGCAGATCTATTTCTCAGGTGTGGCGGGGATGCCATGCTTTTCTTCTTTGTAGCTGCTATACCTGTGTTGATTGGGAAGACGCAGGAAGGGCAGTGGAGAGGTGAGCCTAATGTTAAGAGTCTTGGCTCTGTCCCACGATGACTGGATTATTCGACAGGTTGCTTACCTCTCTAAACTTCAGTGTCTCCATCTGAAAAATGGGGGCATTGTAGTATCTACCTCTTAGGTTTGCTGTAGAGATTACAGGTAATTATTGTACAGCAGTGCCTGCTGTGGTAAGTGGTAAATCAATGCCAGATGATAAAAATGACAACAGTGATACAATGTTGATTCTAACCGTCATATCACCCCTGGAAGTTTCACCTGGCTTGAAGAATCCCTAACAGTTTTCAGGGCACCCTGTACCGGTTTCTCTCGTGCCCCAGCGGTCGCCCTGGATGACGTTGGAGAGCACTGTTCTTGCCGGTCATGCGCCTCCCTGACCACATGTCGCTCACCCTGTGTGGTCCTCCTGAAGAGGCCAGCCAGGAGACAGAGATCGACTGAACAGGTGGATTCACGTTAACTTTCCTTCTAGGCAGCATGAAGAAGCCTCAGTTGAGGATGAGAAGGGGTGAGGATGTGCTGTCCACACTGGGAAGGTGTGTTCCCTCCCGCCCGGGCACCTGCACCCTTTGTCTGCCTTCCCGTTTCCTTCCCAGCTGCTGCTGCGCTGTAGGATCTCTCTGGGTAGACTGGCATGTTTGGCCACTTCTTCACGAGAGGGCTGTGTGTGCCTGTGTGTGCACCTAAGGGACCCTGTGTAGTCTTCTTAGCTCTGCTGTCAGGGGCTATGGAAAGTCAAGAGGTTGACTGTGACCTGAACTTTGAGGGAGCCTTTTGAAACTTTATGGAGTAAAGGACTAGAGAATGATGACATCCCCCAGGAAGATGGAGGTCACTGCATTGCCAGTGCATGCAGGAAACCCCAGAGACCAGAGGCTTATCTGCAATTAGTGTGTAAGTCTCCTCTTCCCGCCTCGCTGCCAAGATATTTGATGCTGGGGAGAAGAGACTGCAGGCTTCCTATCCCTCTTAACATTTTTTTTTTTTTAACCTCAGACCGCTTGCTGACCTTTGGGGTCTTCTTTTGCCCTCGCAGCTTTGTCTGTCCTACCTCTTTCAATCAGGACTTTCCAAAAACTGTTTGCAATGGAGATAGGGGAGGGAGTTGGGGGGTCCAGGAGAAGAAGAGTGAGGCACGCCTGTCCGCCATGGCCCCAGAGCGTCCCTGCTTCTCTGATCACGTGCTAATGCCAGTGCTGGTGGGAAGACAGAGTGACCTTTCTTTTTCTCCTTCCCCTTCATTCCTCAGGCTCCGAGTTGGGTTACTTTGAGAAGAAATGGCATTGAGAACATGTCTTCTAGGTTTTCCTCTTTTATGACTCTTGAAAGATTCTCTCCAATATGCACCGAGTGTCACAGACTGCCCCTCCTCTCAGCTCTCTTGGCTCCCTTGTGTACCTGGGCTGCTGCACGGGTGTGGCCAGACTGTGGACCCTGTCCTAACCGAGCAGTTGATCCACCAGGCAAGTGACAGTCAGGATGCAGGAAGAGAGGCCAGTACACATGGTCTGTTCCAATAGCCTCGTTTCTCTGTCGAATCCTAAAATACAGAGGCTCACCACGTTCTTGTTACAGACAGCAAGGGCTCTGGGAGGCTACCAGATTTGGTTGTTCTGCTGTTATCTCCTGCCACTTTCTCCTGTTCTCTTACATGGCCGAGGAGAGCTGAGCCTAGTCTGCAGGGTCGAGGAGACACTGCCCTGAAAATGTTGGTATATGACAAGTATTTCTTGCTGTTAGCTGCTGCTGTTCTGCGGGAATCTTGCAGCTGCAGAAGAAGCTGGCAAGGCTGGGTTTTGTGCAGCCTGTCTTACTGGGGGTCGGGTTTCTCACTTAGCACCCCCTTTTCTGGAGATGGAGGATGATTCACTGGGATGGGAGCTGCTTGCCCCCTGCTCTAATATGCCCTTTTACTTTCCATTCAAAGGTCTTGATTGTGGTGATTTCTAGGAACTCCAGACGTTGAGCCTACTTCTGTCTCTGACACTAAATGCATCCCAGCTTGCGTTACATGGGAAGGTGCTTACTATTAAAGTCTCTCTGTCTGCCTTTGCTAGGGTCTTCTGATTGCTCTGCAGGTTGGTTTCCATTCGAGGTGGGCCATGCTCCTGGAGCTTTCTACTGGGTTTTCTTCTTTCCAGGAGCAATAGAAAGGCGGGTGTCATGGAGCCATCGTGGGCACCTTGGGCTCTGTAGGACTGAACTCTGTCCTTCTATGGGTCAGCTACTTGGCTTTCTTCCAGCCCCTCTTCCAAAGCCTCACATATCCGGGAGCTGAACTGTGGCTCTCTGGTTGTCCTTTCCAGAACACTTCCACCTGCACCCGGGAACGCTGCTGCACCTGAGAGGCTGGAGGCTCTGAAATACCAACGGATAAAGAAGCCCAAAAAGTCATCCAAGGGCTCTTCGAAGTCAAAGAAACGATCCGGTAAATGATGGGCAGTGGCCCGCCCCGCTTCTCTCACCTTGCCTTGCCGTTGTCAGGAGGGTTATTGGGCTGCCGTTGTCAGGAGGGTTATTGGGCCGCCGTTGTCAGGAGGGTTATTGGGCTCAGGGCCCCAACCTTGGGCTTTCTCTAGAATTGAATCCACAGGCTTCTCTTGTCCTTTGTTTCTTTTTTTAACACTATTTTTCAAGCAATACACAAACATAATTTTCATATACAAAACGAGAAAGATAAAGGAAATCTATCTGATTGCCCTTCCAATTTGTTTCCACTCACCTGGAGAACTGTCGTTTTCAGCATGTGTGCCTTTGGAAACTTTTCTGTGCCTACAGCTTCAGAAAATGTATCATATTGTTTTAGTGTGTTTTCAAACAACACAAATAGTACAGATATATGTTTCCACTCTTCATTTCACCTTGCACATAACTCTATCTCCTTCCTTACTTCCCCTCTATCATTTCAGGCCTTCTAGTGAACAAAGGCATGACAGGACCCCATGTGGAGCTCAGGGTACATTGCAGCCTGGGCCCAGCCTCTGCAGGTTGGCTACACCCTTCTCAGTGAGATGGAGTGAAGCCTCCTTACCCCACAGAAAGGGTGCCTCTATCGAAGTATGTCCGATGTGTATCTAGCAGGGATAGGTAGCTTCTGAGTGCAAAACGAATTTAGCCCTCTTAAAGACTAGAAAATTCTTAATATTTGTTAAAAACGCTCTTTTCATGAATGGTTTTAGGAGTGTTGTGGCACTCTGTCAAGGAAGAATGCTGAACAGTTGCTTTGCAGAGCTTTGATAACTGTTGTAGAGTAACTCTCTTTATAGACAGGATTATGGGAGAGTGTTATACAGAAATTCAAAGCCCCATGAATCTCTGGGAGACGGTGATCACTTATGATCACTTAGCCTTTGGCTGGTACTAGTATACTTTCAGTTTACAGATGGAAATACTGAGGCAGAGAAAAAGAAAATGATGTTTTTAGGGCTTGGGTTAGAAACTGGAGCTCAAAGCTGCATTTTCAGCCAATTAAGCCCATTGTTAACCCATTTAAGACCCATCAATATATAGTTTTTATATATGTATAACATATATTTCTTTATTGCAAAAAAAAAGTCACATCAGAGACCTGCATTCTCTCTTGTTCTGATGGCAGTGGTCCTGTTACCAGTTCTATGGTGGCATCTTCCAAATGTCTGTGTTTAGCCCAGGTCCCTTCCCTGAGGTCATGGCTGATATTTCCAGTCGCCAGCTGAACATGCACTTGGGTGTTTCATACGCCTTTACGATGTCTAAAGCAGAGTTACTGATCAGCCTCTCCGGGTCTGCTTCTCCTCAGCTCTTCCTCAGTTTAATCACTAGCACTGGTACCCACTGGGGTGTCAGGCCCCTTAATTCCCAGATTCTTCCCTTGCCTTCACATCTTACGTCGAGCCCACTAGGTAATGCCTGTTAGCTCAGCCTTTGCAACATATCCTGAATCTGGCCACTTTCTGTTGTCTCTATTGCTAACTCTGTGTTCTGAGTCACTGTCTGTCCCACCTTGACTATTGCAGTGCCTCGTGGCTGGTGTTCCGGCCCTATCCTTGTACCTTGCACCGTGGACTCCACACACAGCCACCACAGCGAACTGCAGGACACGTAGCGGCATCCTCTCTTTCAGTCACGAACACTCACGTGCCGGCGTGTGCGCACATACACAAACACACACACACTTCTGATTAAAACCTCCCCATTGTAACCAGATTCCCATCGTAACCGGAACAGATTTCAAGCTCCTAGATGCCCTGCCTGTCTTTCTTGCCTCACTCTTTTCCAACTGAGATGACCTCCCTTCTGTATCGGGGACACACCACATTTACCCTTAACTTGGGGCTTGCACACATGCCATTTCTTCTGTTGGGAATAATTTTTCTTCAGATCTGTAGAAGGCTCATAATTTAAGATGCAATTCAAGTGTTAACCCTTTAAGGAGCAGAGTAGTGCCTCAGTTGACCCTATTTTATCTTTGTAGTATTTTCAGTAACTGCAAATTTTATTTCTGTGTTTTTAAAGTCTTGACAGTTTGTCTCTTCCTCTGCACCCTCACATGGATGCATAGTCTTTGAAGCTAGCAAAGGCATTCCTGATTAATCTCCAGAAGGGCCATGAGGCAGAGGAGAGGCCCGGGCAGTCCAGGAAGGGTCAAGGCCTGACCGTTGCATGCGATTAAAATCTTGTATAAAGTCGGTCATTGCTTGGGGCAGATGAGAAAGATGTCCTGAGTCCCAGCCTGTTCCTTCCTGATCCCCAGTCCCTAGAATGATGCCTAGTACTCAAGAGGCACTAAAAGAAATATTTGTAGACTGATTGAGAAAGAAATGAATGAGAAGGAAAATCCTTTCTTAACTCTTATTCAAGTGAAAGGAGCAGGGTCAGATTGCTGGTTGTCTTGGCAGAAAAGAAGGTGGTTTCCCTGCAGCAATTCGGTCTGGTCTCTCTAGACTCAGGTGATTCCTTTGTTTCAACATTAGAAACCCGGAACAAATGCAGGTGGAAAAGGTGAGCGGGCTGCGTGCTTCCTTTTCATCCGCTTGCTTCTCTTTTGCGTCCCTCTTCCTTTCTCCCTAGATGATTCTGCCTCCCAGACTCAGCAGCTTCCCAACTCTCAGGTTCTGTGGCCCGATGAAGCTGTCTGCCTCCGAAAGAAGAAGAGACATTCTCGTCCTGACCCCTTTGCCCGGCTCTCAGACCTGTGCCACCGCCAGCTTCCGGAAGACCAGACAGCGATTCTCAACAGTGTGGACCACGATGACCCAGGACATGCCACTTTGCTGTGACGCCACCCCACTCTAGGTGTCCCCGGGGCGAGGTTGCTGGGCTCAGGCAGGGAGGGCCACTGTGTGGGGGTGTGTCCTCCTCCGCCTGCCAAGGGCGGCCCAGACCTTTGTCCTGCATGCCCCCTCTTTTGCCAGAGCGGGTGTCTCCCTCCAGATCCTGGCCGCCTGTCTTCAGGACGGAGGGTGGGCACACCTTCCACCTGTGGGTCGAGGTCAGGAAGTGGATTGGAGACTGGGCAACACCTGTCTCCTCCCCTCCGCCCCCTGCTTCACTAGGTTGATTTTTCTCATCTCTTCCAATGTCTTTGGAAGTGAAGAGGAAAGCAATGGCTTTTACTGCTCTCTGCTTCTGTTTCAGTTTTTCAAGTCCTGGAAGAAGGGTGGACTTAATGTCCGTCTTCCACACCCCACATATATATAGATATAGATACAGATGCATATGTCTGTAGTGTGTGGGTTTCTCTATGTGTGTATATATATATATATATATATGTACATTGAGGCAAAGTGCTGTTGCTCTCTGTGGTCAGTGGAGGCAGGAGGAGGAGGGCAGTGGCCAGCTGGGGTTTGCGAGCAGGGCTGGCTGCACGTTGGCCAGATGCCTGACATCTGTCTTGGGGGATTCTTTCTCCCAAAACAAGATCCGTGTCTCTCAGCTGAATTCTCCGTGTGTCTCCTACCTTCTCCCACCCAGAGCAGAAATGGGGCCTTGCTGTGATTACCGGCTGCCTTCTATGGGGGTTCAGCAATGAGTTACTGCAGAACTAAATTCAAGCCTTTGTTTCTTGGTTCCTGGATGAAGAAGGGGTGGCCAGGCTCCCAGACCTGCATCTTTCTTCCTTCCAGCGTGGCTCACGCTGCAGAAGTAGAGGCTAACTCAGCCGCGGGGCTAAAGCAAGCCGCTGGTGCACATATCCAGCGCATCCGTCGGCACCCTTCCGCCCAGCCAGGCCGTGAGCTCTGTGGCCAAAGGCTCCCCTACTGCGGAGCCACCTGTGCTAGCGCCAAGCTGCCGGCTCTATTTATACCGTCCCCGGCTCAGCACTCTGTGCAGCGCTGTTCCACAGCGGCTGATTGGATCCTCCTTTGCTTTTGTGGGAGCTAATTCTCCAGATTGATTAATTACCACTTGTGCGGAGCCGCCTGTGGCTTTCCCGCACTCACCACGTGCTGCCTGCCGACTCTTCTCTGCCCTGGGGCCTTCGTCCTCCGGTGGACCTGAGCTGCAGGGGGATGGGCTCAGGTGAAGCGAGGGCGCCTCTGGCTGCTGGGGCCTGGGACGCTCTGGATCCTGCCCTCTTTGCCGAGTTCTATTCTGTGGCTGAGGCGTAGGAATGAAGGCGGGAGAGGTGGTGAGTAGGGTCTGGGCACTGACTCTTCCTCTGCCAAAGTCTGGTCCTGGTTCAAACTCGTAGCATCCAGAAGCTTCCTGAGATCATCTTCCCACTAAGATGTCTCTCTGCCGGTAAGATATGGTGCTGCCCAAGGGCAGGGCAGAAGGCCCCGAGGACGGGGTGGAGGGGAGATCTGCCCCTCCCCCCTCTTGTGTAGGAGCCCCCTTTCTGGCTTGGCTTAGAATGAAGGTTCCTTGAAGTATTTCCTTCTTGGTGCTGCTGTCTTGGTGGGTTTGGGGGCACCCACCTCTCCCGAGTTCCCTGCTTGGACGTGAGCCACGGCAGCATTGGACGGCTTCTGCTGGTCTCATGCAGCTGCCATGGGCTTGGCCCAGTGACCTCGCAGGATGAGGCCTTGGATGGCTGCTGTCTCTTCTTGGCGTTTCCATCTTAGGGGATGGGCTTCTTCTGTGCCGCACCGGCCCTGGTCCTTCCTTTCACCCAGGGAGCTGAGGACCAGCTCCACCCTTGAGGTTTACCGTGCAAGTAACACCACCGCAGTTCCTTTCTGAACACATCTGAAGGGGTCATGGTGAGAGAGGCACACAGGGGCTTCTGAGACTGGGCCGTGCACCCTTGGGGTGGAACCTGGGCCTTCCGGTTGATGTGCTTCTCTGGGGCGTCGGAATCCGCTTGACCACTGAGCACCAGCTCTGCGAGATGGAAGAGCACACAACTCTTTGTGTTCTTTTTTCCAGGTAGCACACCCTCTGCCCCCGCGTCGTGATGTGCTGCTCACTTGGGCGTCTCTCCTGGGGGATGACGGGAGCCGGCTTACCTGAGGTGTTGGGGTGGGAGGTGGGGGCTTACCGCAAGCTGACGTGCAGCCTTTGTGCACTGGCAGTGTGAGATTTCTACCCCAGAGGAGCTCACGGGGCTCAGCCAGGCCCTGGGATGCACTGGGATGTGGGCATCAGGCTGTCAGCCTTCAGGATGAATTTGGCCTACTTTTCTGAGCACCCTCCTGGGAATTCCAGCCCTCGGGTTAGAAAAGAAGAGGAGATGAGGTAGAAGGCTTTGCTTCTTTCAGATGTCATGAGAGGCTGAGATGCTCAGGCCGTGGCTGTGCCTTCCAGGGCACCCCCGTGCTAACCCGGGTGCTGACGCCTCCTCCGCTTCCTCTGGCAGTGCCCATGACCTCAGCACGTAGACCCAACACGGGGAGCCGTGCTTTTCGCTGGTCACTGAATGGCCGCTGTGCTGTGGCTTCCCTGGCTAGGGCAGGGATGTCAGGTCTGCCCATCTCTCAGTGGCCTGCCACTCATTCAGCTCCCATGAGGGCTTCCTCCTGTGACAGTGTCCTCGGAGGCCAGCAGCCCTCCTGCAGCCCGTGGACGGCGATGGGATTGGTGGAACGCAGTTCCCTCTCTCCGTGGATAGAGGGCGAAGATGTCACAGTCACAAGTTTAGGTGCTGGGTGTGGGCATGTGTGACAGCGTGGTTGTGGGCATGTGGGTGATGGGGGTGTAACCACCTCTAGGGACCAGTGTCCTTCATAGTCTGCCTTTGAACAATGGCAGTGACTACTGATCAGCTTCTTAGGACTTCTGCACTCATTCTGTAGGAGATCACGCCTTCCAAACTTCCGCTTTTACGGTCTGGCGGCCTTGCAGTAGATACGACTCAGATGTAAACCTGCTTCTGTGTCTCAGATGTCTGTCTGCCCCTTCAGCATCGCGGCTGAGAACTGTGGCTGTTGTGGTGTCAGGTGACCCACAGACCAGGAAGAGGGTGAAACGGTTCTTAGCGGGGCCTGGACAACTGCATTTGCGTGGGGAGAGAAGATGTACGACGAGGCAGAGAGGCGAAGCCTGTCTCGATTTGCTGGTGGGCTGCCGTGGGCTCCCTGGTGCTGAGCGGGGTCCTGTGCTGGATTGTTGGGGTGGCTCTGGGCCCAGCATCTGGGAGTGGCCCTGCCTGCTGCCAGTCTACCTCTAAGCAGCTTCCCTGGAGAGACTGGGGGTAGGACAGGCCTTTTGAGATCCTACTTTCTTAGCAGGAAGGACGCCTTTTTCCTAGCAGGCTGGCGGGGTCTGTGCCCTCCTTTGAGGTGCCTAGTCCCACAACCATGCGCTCGGGGGAAGACTGAAGCCGGGTGGATTGAGCCGAGTATTTCTTGTTATTTTTCCATGCTCTCTGTCTTTATTTTTGATTTGTGATCTAAAATATTTGGGGTTGAACTGATTTAATTTATTCCTCTGCCCTTTTTGTGCCGAGGAAACTGGGGTAAGGTTCAAATGTGAAATTTTTCTGATTTTATTTGGGGTGGGGGACAAGGTTGACGAAACAGTAGCTTCTAGGGAGAAACAGATTTCACGGAGCCTTCAGCATCTTTGGCATTGCCCACGATCTGAATCTCCAGGGCTGAAGACTGCGTGGCTGGAATCTGTTTCTTCCCATTTTGTTAGCAAAAGCCTTTTCCAGGCTTGGGGGTGGGGTGGGGGAAGAATTGTACATAAAGTACATTTTATTAATCTGTAGAGAAACCTATGAAAAGAAAAGCTAATGGTTAATCTTGGGCTTGCTTTGCTTGCATGTAAAGGAGCTTTGGGGGCACTGCAGGGATGGTTGGGGAGCTGCAGGAAGGGGCACAGGGTGGAGCCGAGCGGGTCATGGAAGGCCCTGTTGAGTCCAACCTCTGGAGCTGTGCAGATTCCCACCGGGGCTTCTAACCCGGCCCTGCCTGGGTATCTTCTTCGGATAAAGTGGATCTAGTAGGCAGTGTGTAGAGCCCCATGTGGCTGTGTGTATTGCTTTAGGGAGAGGGCCAAAGAGGTGTCTTATTGGCCAGCTCTAGATTGACTAGGGTAATGGATGGGGCACTGGTGTTTCAGGAGGGGGAGTTGGAGAACTGGAGGGTGGAGGGGAGGCCTGTGTGCTTTGCCAGGTGTTGGTGAGGCTGGAAGGGGCACAGAGGGTGAGGTCAGGCATGGGTTAGGATGGTGAGACCACCCCAGGGGACACCAAGTCTCAGCATCTCTTTGAGTCATGTGATAACTTAGTTACTTGTAAGGGTGCAGGGTACACACTGGGGGATCATCCCAAGAGGACGAAGAATGATTGCCTGGTGGGCGTCTGGCTGGGGAGTGGTGGCCATGCAGGGCGTGTGGGAGGGGGATCTGGGCATCAGGGACAGATTGTGGGGTGGGGTCCTGCATGTGAACGCAGACTGGATCTTGGGAGAGGTCTTGCTTCTTAGCTAGATCTTCCTTGCTTCTTCTAACACTAAGTGCCCAAACCAAACATGGACATCTTCTTTATATTGTATTTCAACTTCATTTGTTTTCGGGGCTCCTCAGGCCCAAAGCTGAGAAACTTGTCTTGAGATGCCCATCCTATCACCAGCTCTTCATCAGTGGAGAAGGAAGTGCCATTCTCATTTTCCTAAGCTGCAGTGGTGGGTTGCCTCTCCGTCCACAATCTGAAAATGTTCATGGGCCTTGGTGATGGTGATGGTGATGGAGAGGGGGAGCTGGAGCCTGACGTGCCTTCATCCCCCTTTCCTCTTGAGGTAGAGAGGCTCCCTTCAGGCCACGAAGTTGCACAGTGGCTTCGTGAGGCCTTCTCTTTACTTTCTCTTCTTTTGATAGGCTAAAGTCACTAGTCTGTGGTGGAGGTGGGAGGGCAGAAGAGTTTCACCTGAAACTCTGGGCTTGACCAGCCATTCTTCTCTCTGTAATGTCTCCAGCTCTGCTTCTTTTTAGATTAAGAGGCAGAATTAAAAATCTCTTCTTTAGAAGAAGTCAGTAAACCAAGGATCAAAGCCCAGATTGGACTTTCGCACTCTTACCAGCTTGCTGTTTGGCTAGGGGTACCAATCACCACCCTTCCCTCTGACTGCGAGTGAATCCACACTGGTTCAGAGCCTTATTTCTGGGTTCCTGTCTGTACTCTCAAAACCTTCTTTCAGGAGCAAGTATAATAACCCCACCAGATGTTCTGTGTGTTGGGTTGCCGAGAAGGTGGAAGTTTTTTTCAACCTCATTTTAAGCTGTTAGAAAAACACTCAGTAGATTGAATTTGGTCCAAAGGCACCACCATCCCCTGAGGGATCCCATGTAGGATAAGGACAAACGAAGCATCCATACAGGGGTCATTAATGGCTGCTCACATCTTAGAGAAGGAAGAGTCTGGGTATCTTGGTTGCCATATACTCTGGTGGAACAGTGGCCAGTCATTAAAATCACATGGGTGTTGTCTTCTGCGGCGTAGAAGACGGTAGTAGTAGTTAGGGTTTCGGACGAGAGCTGGTGAAAAGCTACCGGCTTTGGAGCCCTGGCTGGGAGAGCTAGATTGGACAGTTTTAACCCCGTGGCTCAAATGCTCAGCTCCTGTCACTGGTCCTTGGTTGTCACCATTCCCATCACACTAGATGGGGACGTGAATGGCTGCCTGGGCCTGCCTTTCTTTCGGGTCTTGAAGAAGTGTGCTTCACCAGTCCTACCTTTCCGTGGCACTGGATTTCCTGGATTTATTTTGGGAACTAGGGCAGATTCTCCCTCGCCACCCCGTATACACACCAGTTAGCTTCCCTTCCCTTTTCCTTTCCCCACTTCTGTATGGCTCCAGGGATCGTGAACATGTGCATGGTTTACGATGGGGAGGTGGTGGGAGGGGCAGGGAATCTCGGAGGGCAGGGGGTTGGGCTGGGGAGGGGACTTGCGTTTTCGGCCTTAGAAATGCTGCGGGCATGCACGTGTGGGGTTTTCACATAAGCCATGGGAAGGGCGAGTGCCCAGCCCTCCCCACACTGGTGGTAGAACCTAGGGCTTTGGCCTCCTTTTGGCATAGGGGTGTATGAAGCTGTATTTCTGGTGGAGGGATGGGCCTCCTCACGGTCATCTTGCAGTTCTTGAAAGGGTAGTTGTCAGCCACTCTATTAGTGAGGTTTTATATGGCTTCCCATGAACAATGAGAGATGTGCCATGGCCGACGGTGTCCTGGCAGGGCTGGAGAAGGGATTGTCTCATGTGTCCCTCTGCAGGTACCAGGTTGTCCCCCTGGTCTCTAACCCCCAGCCAGCTGTCTAGTCCAGTGTTTCTTTTCTGGATTCAGGAAGTAAGTGGGGTGTGTGTGTGTGGGGGGGGGGTGTGTGTATGTGGTGTGTGTGGTATATGTGTGTGGTGTGCATGTCTGTGTGTGGTGTGCATGTCTGGTGTGTATGTGTGTTGTGTGTGGTGTGTGTATCTGTGTGTGGTGTGTGTGTGGTGTGCGTGTGTGTGGTGTGTCTGGGTGGTGTGTGGTGTGGTGTGTGTATTGTGTGTGGTATGTGTTGTGCATATTGTGTGGTGTGTTGTGTGTGGTGTGTCTATTGTGCGGTTGTGTATGTGTGTGGGGTGTGTGTGGTAAGGTGTGTGTGTATCTGTGGTGTGCGTGTATGTGTGATGTGTCTGATGTGTGTGTGTGTGATGCAGTGTGTGTGGTGTGTGTTGAGTGTGGTTTGGTGTGTGTGTTATGTTGCATGTGGTGTGTGCGTGGTGTGGTGTGTCTGGTGTGTTTGGTGTGGTGTGTCTGGTGTGTCTGGTGTGTGTGTTTGGTGTGGTACATGTACTGTGTGTGGTGTGTGTGTGTGCTATGTGTTTTGTGTATTGTATGTGGTGTGTTATTGTGTGTGGTATGTGTGTACTGTGTGTGGGTGTGGTGTGTGTATGGCGTGTGTATGTCTGGTGTGCGTGTGTGTGTGTGATGTGTCTGGTGTTCGTGTGTGTGTGTGATGTGTCTGGTGTGCGTGTGTGTGATGTGTGTGTGTGTTGTGTGGTTTGGTATGTGTGTTGTATTGTGTGTGGTGTGTTGTGTGTGTGTGTTGTGTGTGTGTGGTGCGTGTGTGGTGTGTGTGTGTGTTTGTGTGTGTGGTGTGGTGTGTCTGTTGTGTGTGGTGTGTGTGAGAGAGATTTGTACAGACATGCTGATTTGCCTGCGTAGCGTCAGGCCCAGGAGACCCTCCTTTGTTTGGCTCTTTTGCTAGACAACTTCTGTTTGGGTAGGAGGGTCAAATTAGTAATGCACCATCCTTAATGTATTTTTTATGGAGACTGTACATAAAATTATATAAATCTACAGAATTGGTTCTATTTTAAGGAGAGAGGGGAATGTATGTGGGAGGCAAGGATCAGATACGATCGTGGAGACCGGGAGCTTCGGGCAAGTGGCACTCGTGGGGCGTGGGGAGCGGGAGGGCAAGAGATGAGTGCCGGGCAAGATGGGCAGGGGCCCATGCCCTCTGCACACATATATAAATATAAAGAACACCTAGATAAAGTCTATATATCTCTATATCTATATGAAGTCATAATTTGCTTTATTTTTGTACCTGTGCTTAGATATGTTTTGAGCAGTGCTACCTTCCCAGGCAGTCTGGGATACTAGCTCATGCCTTGACGCCACCTCCTTCCCTGCTCTTCCTTTGATATTCTCTCTGTTCAGAGTTGCTTGGGTCTTTCTGATGGAAATGTGTATATATGAAAAGTTTGTAAAATAACAAAACAAATAACCCACCTGCAGGAAGGACAAGTGAGCTGAAGGTTGTGTGGAGCTGCAGGATCTGATAGCCCTAAAGCACCAGGACCAGCGTGTCTCTTGCCACTTGGGAGGGATGTTGACTTGAACGTCTTTGCAGAGGTGCTTAACAGGGCAAGGCTGAGGAGATGAAAACTGTGACTCCATCCCCATGTGGCTGTGGAAAGGTAACCAGTTCCTCAGAGAAAACCTGGCTTCACAGCATTAGAAAGGGGGTGGTTGAGACTACCTAGGGACCTGCGGTGACACCTGTCTTGGTTTGTAGCTCAGACAGCTCAGACAGCTCATAGAGGGCATGGCAATGGGAGAGTTTGTGAGGCTGGCTGCCTGGGCTTGGTCTTGGAGAACACATGGCCTGTTTAGTGTTGCTGCAGATTCTCAGAGCCAGTGTGAATGTGGTATGTAGTATAAATATGTCATCTATGTTGTTTTCAGTTATTTTTAATTGGAAAATAAAGTGCCATTGCAAATAGGACGGTCCAATCCTGGGACACTGAGTGGAAGATGAGGAGGGAGAGATGAACTGTGGGCCGGCCTGGGAGAGTGGGTCTTAGTGGGACCTTCCTTCTGGCCTCCAGCCAGGGACTTACAAAACCGAACAATGTATTGGCAGAACTGGACCCATGATGGGAGATTCTGGGGAGCGGGAGTTCACTTGTATCTGAGCAGGAAGCAGTGTGCCCTGAAGAATACCTCTCTGAGCAAATTCCAGACCTCACACATATGCAAGGGCTCTGCCTTGCAGCCTCAGCAAGCGTCTCCTGGTGCTAGCTCCTTCCTGACTTGCCCGGAGCTCGGAGTGATGTATTTGAAGCCGGTGCTGGGCCAGATGGTGCAGGCAGTGAGGAGAGACTCAGGACTGCAACCTTTCGGCTCCTTATTCCTGCTCATCACTCAGAAAAGGGCAGTACTAACCCCTTTCCTAACCAAGAGGTGGCACTCCCTAAGAGCTCTTGTCTATAGAGTTTGGTCCTTAGAGGAAAGCAGATGCCTTCAGCGTGAGAAGGGCTTGGTTGACAGTTTTGGGGTATTATGGGAAGAGTAGGTTGGGGTAAAGCTTGAGTCTAACTCTTGATCCTTACCTGGACCTATGAGGCCCTGCCATTCAGTCAGGCACTGTCCTTGGGTCCTCAAATTAACTGCTGAGAACACTCCCCACTTTCCGAGGACGCTGATGGGAAATGGGCTCTGTCCATGCAGCTGGAAGGATCCAGTGCTGGTGCCACTGTCAGTGTGTCCATCCTTGCCTTGAATGATCTTTCTTGCAGGCTCCTGCAGCTGAGTGTTTCTTGTAAGATTTTTCAGGGGGATTGGGCAAGAAGAAGAGGTGCAAATTCTGTTCCCTTCCCACCTTGAAGCCTTCCCAGGCCACCACGGTCTCTGCACAAGGGAGGCTCCCATTACCGTTCTGTTGGCTCCTAGACCCACCACCGCCTCTCTTTCTGTGGACTCTGCCCGACTTCTGGCCACATGCAACCAGCAGAGTAAACTGCTCCAGCACCACGGGCATGTCCTAGGGCTTGCCCTCCCACCAGGGCCAGCCCAAGATTAGGTCCTCAGCAGCATCAAGGTCTGGGAGAGCCACTGGCCCACATGTCACCATTCTATTCCTCAGCCTCCAACTGGACTCTTCATTTTGGGGAGGGAAAGGGAAGATGGGGCCATAGCCCCTACCTTGAAATTGTACAGTGTGGAGGGGATGTCAGTGCCTACCTGTGACCTTTCTGCTCCACTGCTCAGCAAGATGAGGTAAGGGTGGGTGTCAGAGGGGACCTCCAGCTTCTCTGAAGAGCCAGCCCTTAAGGCACTTGGAGCAAAGGTCATTGAGATCAGCTTTATGTGGAGTAAGGAGGAGGCCTGGGAACCGCTTGTGGCATCAGTTGGGGCGACAGGTGGATGAGTGTGCTCTGATGGAGCTTTTACGGCCCACAGCCACTGCCAGGAGCCTGAGCTCTTCCCCATGCTTGGGACACGTTCCTTGGTCCCCACAGCAGAATGGACATTGAATTTTGGTGCTTTTCCCTTTTGGTAGAAGGTGGAGGTATCTGAGGAGTTGTTTCTGTCTTGCTACCTCTGTCTGCTATATAGAGCAAGAGTCGGGAATAGGGAGATGTGTGAGAATCACTCTCCCATGGATCAGTGTGGGCCCTGTCCCTCTTCCCCACTGTCACCAACCAACAGCTTGGGGAAAAGGCTCTGTCTTGGATTTTTGCTGCGCGCTTCCACTCTTCTTGGCGGTAGATGTTCATGTTGATCCACTTTGGGCGGTCTGAAAGTAGGAGGTGGGGGAAGAGGCAAGCCTGCACAGCACACTTCCTGTCCATAGGGGGTTGCCTGTGGCATTGGAGGGTGGAGTCTCAGAGTCCAGGGACTGGGAGGAAGGTACTTGATGGGATAGTCTTGATTCTGGAACTTTAGACTGAGGTGTTAGAAAGGGGAATTGTTGGCTAGGGGAGAAGAGCAGTTTAACGCTCCACTTGCTAAGTGGTCTGTATCAGTGTCAGAAGGTCTTGACCTCCCATTCAGATTTAATTTCCTAACTGCCATGTGTGGGGCTGGGGATAGAGGGCCCAGAAGGGGGCGCAGTCACTGACGTGAAGGGACCACATCCCGCTTCATGTCAGCGACTCCTGCCCCTTGGTCTTCAGTGTTTTTCTCTTCCCCAGGAGGGACTTTGATCATGCAGGATAGAATTCTCCCATCCCACACCTGGGGGCAAGTTTTAGATGAGCTTCTTTCCTCCATTTCACCTGGTGGTCCGAGGACACACAGAGGGTGGGGGTGAGCAGGCATTGTGGGTGGGGAGGGGCTCCTGATGCTACCTCCCCCAGACCCCTTACAAACTCTGTACTTCTCGGTGCGCGGCAGCCTCTTGCTGTAGTTCTTCTTTTCTGGATATGACTGTCAGTTTCGTCATGAGATTTCTTGCTCTCATTTCGAACTCTTTCTTTCTTCCACTTTCTTTGGGGGTGACCCCCGATCCATGCCAGGTCTTCCTGTGAAGACCGTTCCAACCTCGTTTCCATTTCTTGAATGTTGAGTATTACAACATCACTGCGCTAGGGTGCTTCATGGTGCTGTTCTCGAAGAGGCCAGTTGGGCTGAATCTCCTTCCTCCCACTGGCTCCTGATATCTTGCTGTATTTTGTCTTCTTTCTGATTTTTCCCTAGGGGTTTGGGGTGGGTGACTTAGGGGCGGCTTTTGTGTTCTCCCTCTCTCTCTTTCTTTTCTGTATGTATGTATGGACTGGTTAAAAAGTGAGTTTGGGCAGCTGACTTTATGGTATGGGTTGGCTGACTTTTGTTCAACATTAAAGACAAACCAACAAATTGTACAGCTGCACACAGAACACCTTTGAGTGTGAACTTGAATGGCAACTAGAGGCTTACTTTTTGAACTTCAGGTATGTAACTCAAAAGTAAATAAAAACACTATTTTTTCAGTAAGCTTTTTTTTCTTCTAAAAGATGACTTAGAAATCAAACTATAAGAACATGAAATCGGTGCTGTACCAAAGCCTTATATGAACATATTCTACACTCTGTATAACCTGTCTGTGAGGAGCTCCCTGCTCTACCACCCTCTTCTCAAAAGCCTGGGAATGCCAGCGCGTGCCAAGCCTGGGGCTGGGTCTTGGGGACCTGTGGGCCAAGGGCACCCTGGGAAGTAAAAGATGACGGTGAGGATGGGACACCCCTCTGCTGCCTGAGCAGACTGCAAGGAAACCAGATGTGTGTGTGTGCGCGCACCTGCATATATATGTGTGCATACCTGTGCGTGTGTGTGCGTGTGTGTGTGTGCACGCAAGAGAGTGAGAGCGGGAGAGAGCTCACAGGTGCACATTGTCATGGTGAATGTACTAAGTACGAGCTTGAAGGGAGGCCCAGGTTGGCTCTGGGAGTGGGGCGGTGTGGGAATGAAGGGGGGATGCTCTCTCCCCTGTTTTCTGCCACCTTCCCTTCTCCGTCAGGGAAGGGAGGTGTATTGGAAACAGCTACACTCTCAATCAGGTGCTTTTTTTGCCTCAAAATCTCCAAACTCAAAGCATTTATAAGGGGCCCTTCCAATGGGCAGGCACCCCCAGCCACCAAATCACAGACTTCCGAGAGTAGGAGGAACTTTCTCCTCCCTAACCCTTCCTTGGTTTCCTGGGGAAGAGGGTTCTTCCTGCAGGGACCCTGGGCATCCTGCTCCTGGGCCTGGGCCTATAGACTGCCCTGCCCCTTCTTCCCAAACCACTGAGAAGACCCCACTGGAGATGACCCCAAAGCCACGCCTGCTCTGCGGCCCTAAGCAATAGACGTCTGCCCTGGCTGCTGATGATCGTGATCCCTTTGTCCTTTGACTTGGCAGTCAAAAATGGAGTGACACCCCAGACTCAGTCAGGAAGAGAACCTGCAGCCTGCCTCAGCTCAGGCTACCACGCCAGGCTCCACTCGCTGGTATTTCCAGGCTTGCTAAGTACTAACCAACTCATCCCCAGTAACACTGCATGTTCATATCCTGAATTACAAATCAAAATGAGCAAACACGTGCATAAGCAAACGAGAAAAAAGAAGGCACACATCAAATGACGAGATGTGCAGCCAGTGAAGGTACCCCGGGAGTGTTGCAAGTTAAACTGATGAAAAGACGTTTAGTATTTAATTGCTCCTCATGTAACATTACTCTGCTTCAGAAATGTTTTGTATTTTGATATAAATAAACATTTGCTAAAAAAGTTCATTTTCTAATTTTTTTGTGTACCTAGGGAGTACTTCCTGATGTTGTCTCACCCCTGGCCCTAGGTCTCCCTAATCAACCCACTTTAAACTCACGACTCAACATGATTCTGAAAGGATTTGCGGCTGGGAGATGAAGAGGTTGCCTTTCGTTCATTGAACACACATGTACTGAGGGTATACTGTGTGTGAGTCACTGTTTAGTTCATTTGGGGTGCACAGGTGAACAGGCCAGACAAGGCTCCTGCTCCTGGAGGGCTTTCATTCTAGTGATAGGGACAGAGAATGAGTCATTATTGCACTAAGAAAATGACATCGAATGGCGTAAGGCAAAAAAAAGGAGCAGGGTAAGGGGCAGCTGACGTACAGAAGGAAGGAGGGGGCTGCGGTTTAGAGAGCTATTTTAGAGTGCTCAGAGAGGGCCTCAGCGGGAGGCGGCACTGGAGCAAAAGCAGAAAGGGGGTGGCTTGTCTGGTGAATGCACACACTTTTCTTTTACTTTGTAGGCTCTTTGCACTGGCCCTTCAATTATGCAATGACGGTAATTTTTTGGTTGGACTCTATCTTTGTCTAAACTTGTCCCCAGCCAGCAAGTCCTGCTGGCCCTTGGCAAAATCTCATGCAAGAGTCAGGGGTGTGATGGCCCCTCTGTCTCAGCCTTTCTTTTCCCTGAGAGGGAGGGATGGTCAGGCTTCGGCATCTCACTCTGTCTCCTCCAGGGTTGAGTTTGGGGACTTGACTTCCTGCCCTGGCCCGTCCTCGTCCTCCCCTTCTCATGCTGGATGTAGGCAATGCTCCCCTGGTTCCCTAGCAACACCTACTAGGCTGCCTTCTCATTTTATTTGGGATTTAGGTGGAGATCAGATGCCAAAATACGATATTCCTGTTTATGCGTACCAAGAGGAGAAAACAGCCAAATGATAAAACCAGCAAACGGACAGAAAAATAGGCCCATCTATACATTAAAAACCTGCCGTGGGAAATTCCCTAACAGCTGTGAGATGGACTGTTCCGCCTGGCGGGCCCTGTGTCCACATAGCTTTCCTCTGCTTCAGTGATCTGCCACAATTCTCTTTCCTCCCTAGTTTCCATTCGCTCTTTCCTCTGCCCTCACCTGCTCTTAGCAGGCCATGATGAAAATCTTTTTGATGTCTCTTCTACATTTGATCTTAATTTGTAAAAGCAGATGCATGGAGTGTCTCGCAGTCTCTCTCTTATGCATAGGTGAATGTGGCCAAAGTTGCCTACCCCACCCCGTGAGAGCCAGCTCTCAGCCCATCCCGGAGGCCGTGGGCAGTGCGGTACTGCATTCCCAGCACGCCGTCGGCATTCTACAGGAGCAGCTGGCTGACCTCACAATCCTGTAACATTCACAGGCTCTCTGGCAAAGCTAAATTTTAAAAAAGTAGTGAGAAAAAAATAATTTTGGTCAGGAGGACTGTCTCTGTTAGATTTAAGAGACTTTTGCCTCTTTTTAAGATTGGGCCTAAATTCAGGTGCTCCGTACTTGAAGAAATCCTTTCATTTTTATTTCATTTCATGCTCACGATAACCTCACAGGTTAAGTAAGATAGGTCTCATTTATCTCTTTTTTGGTCAGAACCAATGAATGAGCCAATCGATGGCCCTTCACTTCTTCGCTTCTTCTCTCTGCCTCCCTCCCTCCCTTCATCCTTTCCTCCCCTCATTGCTGCTCAAAGGCTTTAAGGCAGCAGGAAGTTGCCTAGAAAATAAAAATGAGGCCCAGTACTTTTTCCCTTAGGCCTCCTTTCAGGTCCACATGACACAGTCCCAGGACACCCGTGTTCCCCAAGTGAGGTCATGCAGCCCCTTGGGTCTAGGAAATGGCACTTGTGAACCCTGCTGAGCAATGCCAGGACTTTTATTAGTGGAAGTTTGGGTGAATTATGGTGCCAGAGAAAGAGTTAGGGGACAGCAGGTGACAGCAAACTTTCTGGGCTTTCTACACCTTGAGATTGTGCTGATTTCAGGACCCAAGCTCTGCTGTGAGGTTTTGGGGAGAGACCGGGCTAGTCCTGGGGTACTCAGCGGTCTGCATCATCACGCAGATGGTGTGCTGTAGGTAAACTAGCCAGTCTCCTGTGCCCCCAGCCTCCCTTTTTGGGCTGTTTTCCCCATTTCCATGGAACCCTTTCCTCTGTGGTTGGGGCCTAGGAGCCATCTGTCTACAAACCTAGTGTTGAAGAAGAATTGCATGATGCCCTGGTTCATCAGCCTAGAGAGGTGGGCAGCACCCTGTAATTCCCGTCCTAGATTCATCACTGCTTTTGTGAAGCTGCTTTTGCCTGTGCTTCTCAGCCTTGGTGGAGAAATCATCTGCATTCACAGTGGCTTGCCTTCGCCCCCGACCCCTGGAAAAAGTCCTTGTCCTGCCTGTGCCATTAAGAAAGAGGTGACCGGCTGGGCGTGGTGGCTCATGCCTGTAATCCCAGCACTTCGGAAGGCCGAGGCAGGCAGATCATGAGGTCAGGAGATCCAGACCATCCTGGCTAACACAGTGAAACCTCGTCTCTACTAAAAAAAAATACAAAAAATTAGCTAGGCATGGTGGCGGTTGCCTGTAGTCCCAGCTACTCGGGAGGCTGAGGCAGGAGAATGGCGTGAACCCGGGAGGTGGAGCTTGCAGTGAGCCGAGATGGCGCCACTGCACTCCAGCCTGGGCGACAGAGCGAGACTCCGTCTCAAAAAAAAAAAAAAAAAAAAATGGGACCTTGGGGAAATCCCTTGGCCTTTCTGAGGCAGCTGCCCGCAGGGAGGGAGGCAGCCTTTCTTGGCAGGAGACACACGTCTGTGCAGACGCACAGGGCGCCCGTCTAGGTCTTCGGGGACTGCCTTGGCAGCACAGGCTGAGTGCAGGGGTCTGCAGCTCAGTGGTATCCTCCGAGGAGAAATGCTACTTTCTCCTTCTTGCGGGCAGTCCCCCTCTCTATGCCAGATGATTATGAAGCGTTATCTGGCTTGGTTTTGAGGGAGAAGCACGCCCTTTCCACCCACATAAGGAGGGGGAGGGAAACGCCTCTTAGCACTTCCAGGCACTCCTCAGAAGGCCGGTGACTGGACTTCAACCTTCCGTTTCATCTCCTTCCTGCTGCCATCCTGGTGTGCTGCTACGGCCAGCTGTGCCACCTCTTGTTCAGCTGTGCTGGAGGTAACCAGCGCTCCGTGACAGGGCGGGATGCTTAGCTCCTGTGTGTCCTCAGTTTGGGGCCTTAATCATCAAATGGCAACAGGAAGTGTCCCTTCACACCTGAGTAATCATCAAATGGCAACAGGAAGTGTCCCTTCACACCTGAGTAATCATCAAATGGCAACAGGAAGTGTCCCTTCACACCTGAGTAATCATCAAATGGCAACAGGAAGTGTCCCTTCACACCTGAGTAATCATCAAATGGCAACAGGAAGTGTCCCTTCACACCTGAGTAATCATCAAATGGCAACAGGAAGTGTCCCTTCACACCTGAGTAATCATCAAATGGCAACAGGAAGTGTCCCTTCACACCTGAGTAATCATCAAATGGCAACAGGAAGTGTCCCTTCACACCTGAGGCCCCTTCATCCTCTCGTGGGTGTGGGCCTGCACAGCGGCAGCTCGTTGACCTCAGTACAGCCTTCCACTGCGCTTCGTTTCACCGGCTCCTTGTGTGTCCGCCTCACTAGTGTGGAAGCCCCTTGGCAGTGGAGCCCCCATCAGTCCTGTTGGTGGCCAACCCAAAAGGCACACGTCTCAGAGGAGCAGTGTGAGGAGGGAGAAATGGCCTGGAAACAGCAGAGAGGCCTGGCTTTCCCACAGCCTACATTCTAATGTGGGGATCCAGCCAGTCACCCAGTCAATCAACAACCCAGTCACTGTGCAAGTGTCATGGGCATTATGCAGAGAACCAAGTAGGATGGTGTGGAGTGACGGGCGGGTTGTAGAACTGAGTAGGATGGTGTGGAGTGACGGGTGGGTTGCTTTCGGTTGGGTAGCTAGGGAAGATGGCTTCGAAGTCACATTTAAGCCTCGTCACATTGTTGAGAAGGGGCCAGTCAGGTACAGCTCAGCAGAGAAGAGCCTCCCAAGCAGAGGTGCTGTTTCTGCAGACCTGAAGGTAGGAGTGGATTTGGTCTGTTTGAGGAATAGAGTGAGCCGTGAGTGGGAAGGGAAGGAGAGAGCAGCGGAAGAGGATGAGTGACAAACTAGGGCTCTGTAAAGGGAAGGAGGGTTACATTGTATTCTTAGGGTGCTGGGAAGTCATCGGAGAGTTTTAAGCTGGGCAAAGCCTTGATCTGATTTATGTATTAGAAACACCCCTCTGACTGCTGGTGGAGAGCGGACTATAGGAGGGTGAGAGCAGAGGGAACAGAGAGATGACAATGCCATCCACAGTCCCAGCTGAGAAGCGTTTACACCAGGACAGCCACGGCAGAGGCGGAGAGGAGGCGACCAGTTTGGATCTGTGTGGGAGGGGCGACAGACTTGCTGAAAAGCTTGCTGTGAGAGTGAAGAAAAGAGAGGAATCAAGAATGACTCTGGCTTTTGACCTGAGCAACTGAGAAAGAGGACTGGGGGAGGAGGAGGTATGAAAGGGGACAGACATCAAGAGTTGTAAGGTCTGAAATGGTCATTAAACTTCTCATTGGAGGTGTCAGGTCAGATGCCACTAGATGTGTGGGCCTGGGATTCCAGAGGGACCCTATCAGTGTAGATACAGGTTAGGGAATTGTCCTCAGAGAGATGGTATTTAAATCCTAGAAGGGGAGGGTAGACAGAGAAGAGAAGGGGTGCCCACAAGCAGCTGAGTGTCGCGTAGAGGTAGGTAATTAATGATGTTGACAAGGCTGCCTCAGTGGCACGGTGGGGACAGAAGCCCTGTGGGAGTGGGTTGGTGAGAAAGTGGAGACAGTGACTATTGACAAATCTTGGGCTAGGAGGCAGAGGGGAAGTTCTGATGGCACAGCTGATTGCTGAGTGGAAGTTTCCCAGGACATCATAGCTCTAGGGCTCAGGAGCACTGTGGGTGCCAAAGTGTCCTATCCAGTTCCCCTCTAGTAGATGGGTGTGCCCATCCCCTGGCTTCTTTGCATGTTGGTGGCCCATGGTTCACAGGTGCCTCCCACCCTGCTCATCACTGGAGAGGTGCCCTTCACTGACGTGAGCCCCCTTGCCCAAGAAATGACAAGCTCCTCTGACAGGAGTGACACTCAGCTAATGGCTGGCACAGGGATACAAAAGGCCACCTGCTTGCCTTAAAGAGAGGGTGTCTCTGTGATGCTTTCCAGGATCAGGCCACAGCTAGAATTCACCTGAGATGACATCCTTCATCACTTCTTTCCCCAATCCTGTCTAGCTTTCGTTACTTCTTTAGTTTTTTTATTGGATGTTTCCACAATAAAACACCCCCCACCCCATTGCCTGGCTTCGGCTTTGCACCTAGAGAGCCCATTCTAAGACTGGATGCCAGGGGACTCTAAGGTTGGAACTCAGGAATTAGGTCACTCACCACTGGCTGGCAAAAGGACCCCATCATAGCGGCAGGTACAGTATTAGCAGTTGCTGGTATGTGTTAGCAGTGCAGTTGCTAAGATGGCCACCCATGTAGAACTCAGGGAAGGTACAAGGAAAAGGGATATACTGGTTCATAGACCATCTTATATTTGAGAGGTTCTGAAGAAAGACCACTGATAGGAACTGTGGGATGGAGTGGCCGAATGCCCTTGAGGCTTTGAAGAGAGGAAAGGCAGGACCAGGGCAGCCAATCTCCAATTTAAAGCAAAGGAGAGTCAGCATGCCTCCTTGGTGGCCTTAAAGAGACTCCCATATGCAGCAGGAGGGCAGAACAAGCTGAAGACCAGACCCAGGACTTAATTGTTAGAGAAGAAGAATTCTGGAGCAGGCTGAATCTCAGACCAGATGAGTCTCATATGCCAAAGTCAGGGTCTAATAGGAAAAGACTGAGACCCACCATCTGGGATGGGAACAGAGAGAGAAATGTGTTGGAAGACTTTGAGCCTCCAGATTCCCCAAAACTTCTGGTCCTGCCAAAATGGCCTTCCCCGTTTCTGGAAGACAGAAACCCCTCCTTGCTTGAAGAACAGGCAGATGCTTCAAATGAAGCAGGTATTCTACAAGAAGTTCTTGACTTCCTCAGCAGCTTTCCCATCCACAGATGCCCCATTTGTCCCTTCTTATCACTTAGACCAATAAGAGAATCAAGGCTCAGCGTATCCCCCTAGGCAAGCATTGAGTCTGCTAAGAGAGGAGAGGGATTTCTTCAAGGAGCTGAAGGATCTGGCTAGTGTGTGTTGGGCACAGACCAGGGAGTGTGCTTAGGGGTGAATCCTGAGGGTCCTGGGCCAAGGGGGCCAGACTAGAAAGCTCTTCAGGGGAGAGTTTGTTGTTATGGGGGCACCCACCAGTGATACAGGTTTTAATAATCTTGCCAGGGCCCCATAAGGCAATTCTTACGGCTGCTGAGTGGTTCCTAGAGGCTTGTTGAGAATGACAGCCCTCATGAAATGAAATAGATGTGTCAGAACTCCCTTGCAGATCATGGCTGAATGGATCCAAAGGCTTAGGGAAATGGGCGTGCTAGAATGGATCTACTCTAGAATACCAGAAGACCCACTGGCTGCCTGTGCTTTTTGATTGGGCTGGAGGACTCTCCATTCACCAGGGAGATAAAGGATGGGTTGGTGAGAGGGTTCCAGCATGGATGAGCAGCTCAGCACAGCTGTCCTCGGGAGGCCAGGGCTGAGCTTGAATGTGCTGCTGCAGAACTGAGTGTCTACTGAAGCCTACAGAAGCTGTTATGATTTGTGGGGAATCATGAGCAGCAGTCCTTCTGAAGCCCAGAATAAGAAAAGAAATGGCATCAGTGCCACCATGAAATATTGGGCTGAAAATCCAACTGATGTGGTTAAAAAGTAAATCAATAAACGGTTAAAAGAAAGTAAAATAAAACATTGATTATTTTCAAGTGATATGAATATCTATACATAAAATCTGTGAGAATCTATGGACAAACCACTGGAAACAGTAAGAGAACCAAGCAAGATTGCTGAACCCAAGGTGGATGGAGTTCTTTATACCAGCAACAAAACAGTGTGTTTTAAAAGGCATCTTTATAATAGTGACGACAACAACAAAACGAGAAGACAATGGGCAAGACCTTTATGAGTTAAATGGCAAGACTTCACTGAGAGACAAGAGAAGGTCTAAAATCACGTGGACATCAGATTAAGACAAATGAGCATCCCCGTCTCCATGTGTCGGTCCTTTCCCCGAGGATGTGGTCCCTTGAAGGGCCTGGCTTTCTGTCAGGACTGACAGTTTGCCTTACAAGGGCCTGTGTGTTTGATACCTCTCCCCAGGGGCCAGTCCCTGCACTTTTCTTAGAGGTTGGACCCTCCCCCTCTCGCCTACCTCTCTCTCTGTCAGATCAACTAGAGCATCGGCCTGTACTTAGCACTCTGGTTTCCAATTCTCTCTTCACTTTTGGCTAAAGAAGTTATCAACTCAGCTATGCATTCAGACGCATGCTTGCTACATCCTGTCCAGCATTCTAGATTTTAGGGGCAGAGGCTTTTTAGGCTATCTGGTTGGCCTTGTTACCAACACTGAACACCTCCATCCTTTCTTTGTCTCTGTTCAAAGTATGCTGTTTGACTTTTCTAGATCGCATATTTGTAAAAATATTTTTCAATCCGATGGTGTCTGTTTTTCAGAGGATCATTCAGTTCATTCACACTGAGTAATGACTGTTATACTTTATACAGCATTCTACCTTATTTTGTATTTTTTATTCATTTTATTTTGTGGTTTCCCAATCATCGTTTTCCTTATTTTTGCTGGTTGCTGTTTATTTTTCAGTTGTTATTTACTGCTTTTTAACCCCCTTATTAAATTTGGGAGTTCAACTATCATTTTCCATTCCATTAATGATAATGTTCCATTTCTAAGTACCCAAATCCATATTTTCTTCATCACTATTAAATGATAGCAAATGCCAACTTTTCCTCTATCAAGACACTCAGTTATCTGACCGCTCTCTCCACCTTGCGTGTGGTGAAACGTTAGGACATTTTTACTTCCTGACTTTTCTCTTCCCCAACTTGAATGATGCCTTTGAACATTTTTACTGATGTCTTTCCATCTTAACACCCACGTTTTGCTGAGAGAGTTTGGTACATTTATTCTAAGCTATTATTAGAATTTATCTTTCAGTACGTAGGTGTCTTTTATTTAAGATCCTTATTTCTTGGATTACTTGTTTTCAGGTGCTGATTTTCAATATCTACGTACTTACAGGCATATATAAAATATCTCTGAATGCATATAGGTACATACATATTTGGATTTGTGTGTATTTGTTGCTCACCACTTCCTTTTCTCCGTCATCTTTTATTTGTGTTTGGATTTTTTTTGAGAGTAAAGTCTTTCTTAGGTTCATAGGTGCTATAATCTCTGGACCATGCATTTCTACAAGTATCATTTCTGGCTTCTGGTGTCAGCAGCATGGCAGCAGCAGGTGGTTTTTAACCCTCTTTCAAGGCATTAAGGTGAGAGGAGTCTCAGCTGACTTGCTCAGCGCTTCTTCAGCTCCCTGGAGGTCAGAGAGAACAGGCACAGTCCTGTGGGCTATTATTGTCTTCCCCTGGGGTTTTCCTATCTCTGCACACTAAACTTTCTCCAGGAGCCACCAAGTTCCTTGTCTGGCCCTGGGACTTTTCCAACACGTGTCCCTGAGACAATGTGTTGCGAGAAAAAAATGGAGCCTCAGGTTAAATCATGAAAGTAGTAGAGATTACTATGAGGACACAGAGCAGGGGAATGGGCAGTGGCCGAGAAGAGAATCTTGGGTTCACCAATGTTTAAGGGGCAGGCAGAGAAAAGGGGGCCCAAGAAGGAGGAAGTGGTCAGTAGGGTCAAGTACAAGAGAAAGGTCATGT
Source organism: Gorilla gorilla gorilla (assembly GCF_029281585.2). NCBI lineage: Eukaryota > Metazoa > Chordata > Mammalia > Primates > Hominidae > Gorilla > Gorilla gorilla. Next base: position 141,852,589 of record NC_073233.2, on the reverse strand, counting down.
AAATATCGCCTAAATGTCTTCACAGGCTGGGATGAAAATTGAGTTAACTTTTCATAGGAACCATACATTTCAACGACTCTGTCTCATTTACCAAATAAAGAGGAAGGCCAATTTTCCCAGGGTTCCTTATTCTTACATTTCTCAGACTCCTTGGAGTGTTTACATGAATTCCAGAATCGATCCTGGATATCTTCACTGCTTGCTGGTAGGAATGGAAACTCAAGAGCCTGTATTCAGCCCAAAGGAGTCTGGGGTTGTAGACCTTGCGTCTCAGGATGTCTGCTGCTCCTGCTGCTGCTAGTGCCTGCGTGGGTAGAGGCCATGTGACCAGAGGTGGAAGGATGTAAGTGCCAGTGCTGTGCTGTGTAGGCCACGGGGAGAACCACACACGGCTTACGTAAAGTCCTAGCTTTGTCTGTGTGCTTGTTTTAGTTTCCTTTCAGGACACCCGGTTCCTAGAATCTCAAAGGGTAGGGAGGGTCTCTCCATTTTCTTCCCGTCTGCCTCCATATAATTTTTTGGATTTGATTAGCTGAGTAGAGGGAATAACATTCAAGTCCTAAATGCAAATGGATGTTCCTGGGAGGGAGAGGGGAGCAATGAATGAGACCACGTTGGATCAATTGGGATTTCAGTAGGAGACACATAATGGGAGGAAGACGTGTTTATAAAGGGATGTTTTCATAGGTGTGGGAGGGTGTGGGAAGACCATGTGAGTGGTGCAGGAACCCAGGGCAGTTAGTGGCTCGCTGTCACCCCCCTTAGGCCTGGAGACAAGAAGGGAAGGAGAGGCGGCCATAATTGGGGAAGAGAAGAAGTCACATGGAGTAGGTCACCTTGAGAAGAGCAGTGACCAAGGCTACAGACAGCCCCAGATAACCTCACCAGTGTGGAGCCAAGGAAGCAGATACTTAGATCTTATTTTCCTTTTGCCCTTCAATCTCCTGCCAAGGATTTCCATAGGCTGAAGCCAACCAGCAGCCAGAAGGCACAGGAGTGCACTGATGTGGTCCAGATAGTGGAAGAGAACAGGGAGGGAGGGCTAGAGAGTAGATATTGAGAGACAGAGGATACCTGGCACAAGTGTGATCTGCTTACAGAATGTATGACAGGTTGATGCTCAAATAACATGTTCTGTCATACAATATAAGAACCAAAAAAATGCATGTTGGACTGGCAGTTTAGAGCCCACTGGCAACTTGTTGAAAACAAGTGTAGTAGAATAATCAGGAGAGGAAGCCAAATTGCAATGGACTGACTCACAAGGAAGACAGTGAATGATAAAGACCCTCTCAAGAAGCCTGAGATGATAGGGAGAAATCTAGGATGAGCTAGATCTAGGAGACTGCAGGATGTAGCATATTGCAAAGATGCCCTCAGTTCTTTACCCCTTCCCGTATTCAAAGTCCTTGCCGTACAGCTTGCTAGTGTCCCCCCTCTCTACTCTGGGCTTGATCAGGCTTGATCAGTGGGGTGTCAGCAGATGTTATACAAGCAAAGGCTTGAAATAAGGCCATGCTTTGGAGCTTGCCCTGTTGTGCTTGTGCCATTGCCATGAGAACATGCCCATGGTAGCCTGCTGGGAGAGCAGAGCCACATTGCTCTAATTGCTCCAATTGGAACCAGCCTATATGAGAAGCCAGTGTTGATCAGCTGATCCTCAGATTTGTGGGCGAGCCCCGTCAAGATCAGGAGAGACATCTAGCTGACACCCAGCTGATGCCTGAGGTGGAATCCCATGTTTCCAAGTGTTTATGATATCAAGCTTTTATAAGTAATAAACACTTATTGTTACATGCCACTGGCATTTTATAGTTAATTTTTAATACAACATTATTGAGGCAATCAATAACTGATGCACAGGGTAAACTGATATTTTTATTAAATTCTCAAAGGATTGAAGACTTAAGTGTAAAAATTGTAACCATGTAAGTACTAGAAGAAAGCATGAATAAATTCTTACATAATTTGGGGTGTGGGAAAAAAATTTTTTCACTATAACTTAAAATCCAGATGCAATGTAAAAAAAATTAATAAATTTGACTTCATAAAATCAGTAAAATTTGAGAGGGGGCAAGATGGCCAAATAGGAACAGTTCTGGTCTGCAGCTCCCAGTGAGACCAATGCAGAAGGCAGGTGATTTCTGCATTTCCAACTGAGGTACCTGGTTCATCTCATTAGGACTGATTAGACAGTGGTTGTAGCCCACAGAGGGCAAGCAGAAGCAGGGTGGGGCATTGCCTCACCTGGGAAACACAAGGGGCTGGGGAACTCCCTCCTCTAGCCAAGGGAAGCCATGAGGGACTGTGCAGTGAGGGACAGTGGTATCTGGCCCAGATACTATGCTTTTCCCATGGTTTTTGCAACCTGAAGACCAGGAGATTCCCTCGGGTGCCTACACCACCAGGGCCCTGGGTTTCAAGCACAAAACTGGGTGGCCATTTGGGCAGACACTGAGCTAGCTGCAGGAGCATTTTTTTTTTTTTTGTACCACAGTGGTGCCTGGAACCCCCAGTGATACAGAACCATTCACTCCCCTAGAAAGGGGGCTGAAGCCAGGGAACCAAGTGGTCTTGCTCAGTAGGTCCCACCCCCACGGAGGCCAGAAAGCTAAGATCCACTGGCTTGAAATTCTCGCTGCCAGTACAGCAGTCTGAAGTTGACCTGGGACACTCCAGCTTGGTGGGGGGAGAAGCATCCACCATTACTGAGGTGTGAGTAGGTGGTTTTCCCCTCACAGTGTAAACAAAGCCACTGGGAAATATGAACTGGGTAGAACCCACCACAGTGTGACAAAGCCACTGTAGCCAGACTGCCTCTCTAGATTCCTCCTCTCCGGGCAGGGCATCTCTGAAAGAAATGCAGCAGCCCCAGCAGGGGCTTATAGATAAAACTCCTATCTCCCTAGAACGGAGCACCTGTGGGAAGGTAAGGCTGTGGGCGCAGCTTCAGCACACTTAAAGGTTCCTGCCTGCCAGCTCTGAACAGACCAGCAGATCTCCCAGCACAGCACTTGAGCTCTGCTAAGGGACAGACTGCCTCCCCATGCTTCCTGACTGGGAGACACCTCCCAGCAGGGGTCAACAGACACCTCATACAGGAGAGCTCCAGCTGGCATCTGGTGGGTGCCTCTCTGGATGAAGCTTCCAGAGGAAGGAGCAGGCAGCAATCTTTGCTGTTCTGTAGCCTCCGCTGGTGATATCTAGGCAAACAGGGTCTGAAGTGGACCTCCAGCAAACTCCAGCAGACCTGCAGAAGAGAGGCCTGTTAGAAGGAGAACTAACAAACAGAAAGCAATAACATCAGCATCAACAAAAAGGACACCCATGCAAAAACCCCATCCAAAGGTCACCAACATCAAAAACCAAAGGTAGATAAATCCACAAAGATGTGGAAAAACCAGCACAAAAATGCTGAAAATCCCCCAAAACCAGAATTCCTCTACTTCTCCAAAGGATCACAACTCCTCACCAGCAAGGGAACAAAACTGGATGGAGAATGAGTTTGATGAATTGACAGAAGTAGGCTTCAGAAGGTGAGTAATAACAAACTCCTGTGAGCTAAAGGAGCATGTTCTAACCCAATGTAAGGAAGCTAAGAAGCTTGATAAAAGGTTACAGGAGCTGCTAACTAGAATAACCAGTTTAGAGAAGAACATAAATGACCTGATGGAGCTGAAAAACACAGCATAAGAACTTTGTGAAGCATATACAAGAATCAATAGCCAAATTAACCAAGTGGAAGAAAGAATATCAGAGATTGAAGATCAACTTAATGAAATAAAGTGTGAAGACAAAATTAGAGAAAAAAGAATGAAAAGGAATGAACAAAGCCTCCAAGAAATATGGAACTATGTGAAAAAACCAAACCTACGATTGACTGGTATACCTGAAAGTAAGGGGGAGAATGGAACCAAGTTGGAAAACACACTTCAGGATATTACCCAGGAGAACTTCCTCAACCTAGAGAGACAGGCCAACATTCAAATTCAGGAAATACAGAGATCACCACTAAGATACTCCTTGAGAAGAGCAACCCCAAGCCACACAATTGTCAGATTCACCAAGGTTGAAATGAAGGAAAAAATGTTAAGGGCAGCCAGAGGGAAAGATCAGGTTATCTACAAAGGGAAGCCCATCAGACTAGCAGTGGATCTCTCTGCAGAAACCTTACAAGCCAGAATAGAGTAGGGGCCAATATTCAACATTCTTAAAGAAAAGAATTTTCAACTCAGAATTTTGTATCCAGCCAAACTAAGCTTCATAAACGAAGGGGAAATAAAATCCTTTACTGACAAACAAATGCTGAGGGATTTTGTCACCACCAGGCCTGCCTTACAAGAGCTCCTGAAGGAAACACTAAATATGGAAAGGAAAAACTGGTACCAGCCACTGCAAAAACATACCAAAATATAAAGACCAATGCTATGAAGAAACTGCATCAACTAATGTGCAAAATAACCAGCTAGCGTCATGATGATAGGATCAAATTCACACATAACAATATTAACTTTAACTGTAAATGGGCTAAATACCTCAATTAAAAGACACAGACTGGCAAATTGGATAAAGAGTCAAGACCCATCAGTGTGCTGTATTCAGGAGGCCCATCTCATGTGCAAAGACACACAGGCTTAAAATAAAGGGATGGAGGAATATTTACCAAGCAAATGGAAAGCAAAGAAAGCAGGGGTTGCAACCCTAGTCTCTGATAAGACTTTAAACCAACAAAGATAAAAAAAGACAAATAAGGGCATTATATAATGGTAAAGGGATCACTACAACAAGAAGAGCTAACTATCCTAAATATATATGCACCCAATACAGGAGCACCTAGATTCATAAAGCAAGTTCTTAGAGACCTACAAAGAGACTTAGACTCCTACACAATAATAGTTGGAGATTTTAACACCCCACTGTCAATATTAGACAGATCAATGAGACAGAAAATTAACAAGGATATTCAAGACTTGAACTCAGCTCTGGACCAAGCAGACCTAATAGACATCTACAGAACTCTCCAACCCAAATCAACAGAATGTACATTCTTCTCAGCACCACATTGTACTTATTCTAAAATTGACCACAAAATTGGAAATAAAGCACTCCTCAGCAAATGCAAAAGAACGGAAATCTTAACAAACAGTCTCTCAGACCACAGTGCAATCAAATTAGAACTCAAGATTAAGAAACTCACTCAAAACTGTATAACTACATGGAAACTGAACAACCTGCTTCTGAATGTCTACTGGGTAAATAACAAAATTAAGGCAGAAATAAATAAGTTCTTTGAAACCAATGAGAACAAAGATAGAATGTACCAGAATCTCTGGGACACAGCTAAAGCAGTGTTTAGAGGGAAATTTATAGCACTAAATGCCCACATCAGAAAGTGGGAAAGATCTGAAATCAACACCCTAACAGCTCAATTAAAAGAACTTATATTCTTTGAAACCAGTGAGAACAAAGACACAACATACCAGAATCTCTGGGACACATTCAAAGCAGTGTGTAGAGGGAAATTTATAGCACTAAATGCCCACAAGAGAAAGCAGGAAAGATCCAAAATTGACACCCTAACATCACAATTAAAAGAACTAGAAAAGCAAGAGCAAACACATTCAAAAGCTAGCAGAAGGCAAGAAATAACTAAAATCAGAGCAGAACTGAAGGAAATGAGACACAAAAAACCCTTCAAAAAATTAATGAATCCAGGAGCTGGTTTTTTGAAAGGATCAACAAAATGGATAGACCGCTAGCAAGACTAATAAAGAAAAAAACAGAGAAGAATCAAATAGATGCAATAAAAAATGATAAAGGGGATATCACCACCGATCCCACAGAAATACAAACTACCATCAGAGAATACTACAAACACCTCTACACAAAGAAACTAGAAAATCTAGAAGAAATGGATAAATTCCTCCACACATACACTCTCCCAAGACTAAACCAGGAAGAAGTTGAATCTCTGGATAGACCAATAACAGGATCTGAAATTGTGGCAATAATCAATAGCTTACCAACCAAAAAGAGTCCAGGACCAGATGGATTCACAGCTGAATTCTACCAGAGGTACAAAGAGGAACTGTACCATTCCTTCTGAAACTATTCCAATCAATAGAAAAAGAGGGACTCCTCCCTAACTCATTTTATGAGGCCAGCATCATCCTGATACCAAAGCCGGGCAGAGCCACAACCAAAAAAGAGAATTTTAGACTAATATCCTTGATGAACATTGATGCAAAAATCCTCAATAAAATACTGGCAAACCGAATCCAGCAGCACATCAAAAAGCTTATCCACCATGATCAAGTGGGCTTCATCCCTGGGATGCAAGGCTGGTTCAATACACGCAAATCAATAAACATAATCCAGCATATAAACAGAACCAAAGACAAAAACTGCATGATTATCTCAATAGATGCAGAAAAGGCCTTTGACAAAATTCAACAACCCTTCATGCTAAAAACTCTCAACAAATTAGGTATTGATGGGACGTATCTCAAAATAATAAGAGCTATCTATGACAAACCCACAGCCAATATCATACTGAATGGGCAAAAACTGGAAGCATTCCCTTTGAAAACAGGCACAAGACAGGGATGCCCTCTCTCACCACTCCTATTCAACAGAGTGTTGGAAGTTCTGGCCAGGGCAATTAGGCAGGAGAAGGAAATAAAGGGTATTCAATTAGGAAAAGAGGAAGTCAAATTGTCCCTGTTTGCAGACGACATGACTGTATATCTAGAAAACCCCATTGTCTCAGCCCAAAATCTCTTTAAGCTGACAAGCAACTTAGCAAAGTCTAAGGATACAAAATCAATGTACAAAAATCACAAGCATTCTTATACACCAATAACAGACAAACAGAGAGCCAAATAATGAGTGAACTCCCATTCACAATTGCTTCAAAGAGAATAAAATACTTAGGAATCCAACTTACAAGGGACGTGAAGGACCTCTTCAAGGAGAACTACAAACCACTGCTCAAGGAAATAAAAGAGGATACAAACAAATGGAAGAACATTCCATGCTCATGGGTAGGAAGAATCAATATCGTGAAAATGGCCATACTGCCCAAGGTAATTTATAGATTCAATGCCATCCCCATCAAGCTACCAACGACTTTCTTCACAGAATTGGAAAAAACTACTTTAAAGTTCATATGGAACCAAAAAAGAGCCGGCATCGCCAAGTCAATCCTAAGCCAAAAGAACAAAACTGGTGGCATCACACTACCTGACTTCGAACTATACTACAAGGCTACAGTAACCAAAACAGCATGGTACTGGTACCAAAACAGAGATATAGATCAATGGAACAGAACAGAGCCCTCAGAAATAACGCCGCATATCTACAACTATCTGATCTTTGACAAACCTGAGAAAAACAAGCAATGGGGAAAGGATTCCCTATTTAATAAATGGTGCTGGGAAAACTGGCTAGCCATATGTAGAAAGCTGAAACTGGATCCCTTCCTTACACCTTATACAAAAATTAATTCAAGATGGATTAAAGACTTAAACGTTAGACCTAAAACCATAAAAACCCTAGAAGAAAACCTAGGCATTACCATTCAGGACATAGGCATGGACAAGGACTTCATGTCTAAAACACCAAAAGCAATGGCAACAAAAGCCAAAATTGACAAATGGGATCTAATTAAACTAAAGAGCTTCTGCACAGCAAAAGAAACTACCATCAGGGTGAACAGGCAACCTACAAAATGGGAGAAAATTTTTGCAACCTACTCATCTGACAAAGGGCTAATATCCAGAATCTACAATGAACTCAAACAAATTTACAAGAAAAAAACAAACAACCCCATCAAAAAGTGGGCAAAGGATATGAACAGACACTTCTCAAAAGAAGACATTTATGCAGCCAAAAGACACATGAAAAAATGCTCATCATCACTGGCCATCAGATAAATGCACATCAAAACCACAATGAGATACCATCTCACACCAGTTAGAATGGCGATCATTAAAAAGTCAGGAAACAACAGGTGCTGGAGAGGATGTGGAGAAATAGGAACACTTTTACACTGTTGGTGGGATTGTAAACTAGTTCAACCATTGTGGAAGTCAGTGTGGCGATTCCTCAGGGATCTAGAACTAGCAATACCATTTGACCCAGCCATTCCATTACTGGGTATACACCCAAAGGACTACAAATCATGCTGCTATAAAGACACATGCACACGTATGTTTATTGCAGCACTATTCACAATAGCAAAGACTTGGAACCAACCCAAATGTCCAACAATGATAGACTGGATTAAGAAAATGTGGCACATATATACCATGGAATACTATGCAGCCATAAAAAATGATGAGTTCATGTCCTTTGTAGGGACATGGATGAAATTGGAAATCATCGTTCTCAGTAAACTATCACAAGGACAAAAAACCAAACACCACATGTTCTCACTCATAGATGGGAATTGAACAATGAGAACACATGGACACAGGAAGGGGAACATCACACTCTGGGGACTGTTGTGGGGTGGTTGGAGGGGTGAGGGATAGCATTAGGAGATATACCTAATGCTAAATGACGAGTTAATGGGTGCAGCACACCAGCATGGCACATGTATACATATGTAACTAACCTGCACATTGTGCACATGTGTCCTAAAACTTAAAGTATAATAATATAATAATAATAATAATAATAATAATAATAATAAAATAAAAGAACTAGAGAAGCAAGAGCAAACAAATTCAAAAGCTAGCAGAAGACAAGGAGTAACTAAGATCAGAGCAGAAGTGAAGGAGATAAAGACACAGAAAACCCTAAAAAATCAATGAATCCAGGAGCTGGTTATTTGAAAAGATGAACATAATAGACGTCTAGCTAGACCAATAAAGAAGAAAAGAGAGAAGAATCAAATAGACACAACAAAAAATGGTAAAGGGAATATCACCACTGATCCCATAGAAATACAAGCTACCATCACAGAATACTATAAACACCTATATGCAAGTAAGTTAGAAAATCTAGAAGAAATGGATAAATTCCTGGATACATACACCCTTCCAAAACTAAACCAGGAGAAGTTGAATCCCTGAATAGACAAATAACAAGTTCTGAAATTGAAACAGTAATTAATAGCCTATCAACAAAAAAATCCCAGGACCAGGTGGACTCACAGACGAATTCTACCAGAGGCATAAAGATGAGCTGGTACCATTCCTTCTGAAACTATTCCAAACAATAGAAAAAGAGGGACTCCTCCCTAACTCATTTTACAAGGCCAGCATCATCCTGACACCAAAACCTGACAGAGACGCAACAAGAAAAGAAAATTTCAGGCCAATATTCCTGATGAACATTGATGCAAAAATCCTCAATAAAATACTGGCAAACTGAATCCAGGAACACATCAGAAAGCTTATCCACCACAATCAAGTCGGATTCATCCCTGGGATGCAAGGCTGGTTCAACATACGCATATCTATAAACGTAACCCATCACATAAACAGAACCAATGGCAAAACCACATGATTATCTCAATAGATGCAGAAAAGGCCTTCAGTAAAATTCAACACCCCTTCACGCTAAAAACACTTAATAAACTAGGTATTGATGGAACATATATCAAAATAATAAGAGCTATTTATGACAAACCCACAGCCAATATCATACTGAATGGGCAAAAGCTGGAAGCATTCCCTTTGAAAACCAGCCCAAGACAAGGATGCCCTCTCTCACCACTCCTATTCAACATAGTATTGGAGGTTCTGGCCAGGGCAATCAGGCAAGAGAAAGAAGTAAAGTGTATTCAAATAGGAAGTCAGGAAGTCAAATTGTCTCTGTTTGCAGATGACATGATTGTATATTTAGAAAACCCCATCGTCTCAGCCCCAAAACTCCTTAAGCTGATAAGCAACTTCAGCAAAGTCTCAGGATACAAAATCAATGTGCAAAAATCACAAACATTCCTATACACTAATAAAAGACAAGCAGAGAGCCAAATCCTGAGTGAACTCCCATTCACAATTGCTAAAAAGAGAAAAAAATACCTAGGAATACAACTTACAAGGGACGTGAAGGACCTCTTCAAGGAGAACTACAAACCACTGCTAAGGAACTAAGAGAGGACATAAACAAATGGAAGAACATTCCATGCTCATGGGTAGGAAGAATCAATATCGTTAAAATGGCCATAATGCACAAAGTAATTTATAGATTCAATGCTATTCTCATCAAGCTACCATTGACTTTCTAGGTGGGAGGCCTCAGTTACTCTCCATGTGCACCTCACCACAGGACTACTTGGATTAAAGTCATCAAGTTTCCTAAGATCAAGAAATCTGAAAAAGCAAGATAGAAGCTGCAATGTCATTTATGACATAGCTTTGTGTACATACACACACACACACGCACACACACACACTTGGCCCTCTGTATCTGTGGGTTCTGCATTCATGAAGTCAACTGCAGATCAAATATATTCAGAAAAAAATGGATGGTTGTGTCTGTGCTGAACATGCACAGACCTTTCTTGTCATTATTCCCTAAACAATAGAGTATAACAAAGATTACACATCATTTACATTTTATTAGGTATTATAAATAATCTAGAGATGACACAATATATGGGAGGACGTGCACAGGTTATATGCAAGTAGTACACGATTTATAGAAGGGAATTCAGTCTGTGGATTTTGGTATCCACAGGCATCCCTGAATCTATTCCTCCACTGAGGGATGACTGGATTTATCTCCTGAATAACTGGGATTTGTCACAGAAATGTAACGTTGGTTTAGCATTTGAAAATCCATGAATATAATGCACTATAATAATAGAACAAAAGAAAAACCATATGATCATCTCAACAGATGCAGAAAAAATGGATAAATCTTAACACTCATGACAAAAAGTCTCAGCAAACTCAGAATAGAAGGAATCCTATTTAATTCGATGAAGGAAATCTACCAAAATGCTATATATAATGGTGAAATTAAATATGTTTAATGGGCACATGTACCCTAAAACTTAAAGTATAATTAAAAAAAATAAATATGTTTAATGGCATCATATTTAATGGTGAAATTATGAACACTTTTCCTCTAAGATTAGAAATAAGACAAAACTTGTTTTCATCACGTTTATTCAACATTTTACTGATAGTACTAGCCAATGCAATAGGGCAAGAATGAGAAAGAAACACTATAATAATTGAATAGAAAGAAAAATTATCATTATTTACACATGACATGATTATGTATGTAGAAAATCCCAAATAATCTATAGAAAATTACTATAAGTGAAATTCATAAGGTTGCTGAACACAGGGACAATATAACAAATTCTATTTACTACCAACAAACAACTAAAATAGAACAGAATGAAATAAACATGACCAGTCATGGTGGCTCATGCCTGTAATCCCAACACTTTGGAAGATCGAGGAGAGAGGACTGCTGGAGGCCAGGAGTTAGAAACCAGCCTGGTCAACATAGTAAAACCCATCTCTACACAATAAAAAGCCGGATGTGGTGGTGTGTGCCTATAGTCCCAGCTACTCAGGAGGCTGAGATGGGAGGACTGCTTGAGCCTAGGAGGTCGAGGCTGCAGTAAGCAATGATTTAGCCACTGCATTCCAACCTGGATGACAGAGCAAGATCCTGTCTCAAACACAAACACACACACACACACATACACACACACTTAAAAGTAGCACTAAAATACCAAATACTTAGGAACAAATTTAATAAAGGATATGAAAATTATCTATACGGAAAACTATAAAATATTGTTGATAAAGTTGAAGACTTAAATAAATGGAGAGACATAGTATGTTCTAGGATGGAAAATTTACTTTTAAAAAAAGTCAATTCTCTTTACTTTGTTGAGCTATAGATTCCGTAAATACTAATAAAAATTCCAGAAATATTTTGTGACAACCTGATTTTAAACATATATATAAATGCAAAAGATCTAGAATAATCAAGACAATCATGAAGAATAATAAAAAAGCAGGAGACTTTAGACTATTAAATATCAAGACAAATAATAGGAAAAAATTAAGAAAAATTGCCATTGATGCAAAAAATAGACCAGTAGAATAGAAAAGAAAGTCCAGAAATGGCACTATACATACATTGTCATCTGTTTTTGATAAAGGTACCTCTCCAATTCAGTAGGATAAAGGAAATCTTTTCAATAAATGGTGCTGGGTCAGTATGAATATCTGAAAGAAAACAAGCAGTGAATCTGGATGCCTTACCACACAATGCACAAAGTTAATTTGACATGGATCATTGATCTAAATGTAAAGGCTTCTAAAACAATGAATATTATAGAAAGAAAAAACAAGAGGATGTCTTCATGACTTTGAGGTAGAGTTTCTTTCAACATAAGAAAAAAGCATAATATCAAGGAAAAATGGATAAATTGGGCATCATTTCTAAAGGTCTGGGCCCTTAGTAGACCTGCCTGAACTGGGTTGTTGTAATTTTCCATGGGCTTTAATCACAGGGCATAGGACTACTAGGAGACATCCTAAAGAACTCCCATATTCCATAATATTCTTCTTTACCTCCATTGTGGAGTAGAATCCAGTGTTTTATTGGTAATTAAGATCAGTCTCTGAAGCCAGTAGAGTAACTCCCTCCTTTGCCTGTTGATGCAGAGGCGTGAGAAGCCCAAAGTGGTTGGGTGGCCATGAACTTTCTGTTGAATGAAATCGTTGTGACTCCTGGTGGATGCATTCCTCCCTCCAGAACTAAGAGGCCTCTGTGCCAGCAGAGCACAATGTCATAGGGCTAGGAAGCAAAATTTTTCTGGTAGATCACTAGGGGTGATAGTGAATGGTGCCACTCCCATTTCCATGCCTCAATTCCTAGACCTATGAACCATGACTATGAAAGAAATAGCACCATATTTGGGATGCTGATTTAGAAAATATACAGCTTCCTGAGGAACACTGCCTTATGCCTGCAAGGTATTTCCACCTAGCTGGCACTGTAACTGAGTCTTCAAAAGTCCATTCCACTTTTCTATCAAATCTAGCTGTGTCAGGATGGTGGAGAACATGGTTATACCAGTGAACACCATGAGAATGGGCCACACTTCTTTTGTTAGGAAGTGAGTTACTTGATCAGAAACAATGCTATGTGGAATACCATGATGGTGGATAAGACATTTTATGAGTCCATAAATGGCAGTTTTGGCAGAAGCATTGAGTGCAGGGAAGGCAAATCTGTATCCAGAGTAAATGTCTAGTCCAGTAAGAACAAAACACTACCCATTCCATGGTGGAAGTAGGCCATTGTAATCAACCTGCCAGATAGGTGGTCAGGAGAATGGCACCACATCAGGACTCAGTCGGCTGCTGGCAGATTGGGCACCAACTGTGTCTGTAGCCAGGTTGGTCTTGGTGAGTGGAAGTCCATTTTGCTGATCCCATGCATAAAAACCTTAATCCCTACCACCCCGGCCACTTGTCCATGAGCTCATTTGATGATGATAGGGGTGACTGGGGAAACAAACTGACTGGAATCCATACAGTGGATCATCCTATCCATTTGATTATTAAAATCTTCCTCTGCTCAGCTCATCGTTTAGTGAGCATTCACATGAGACATAAGTATCTTCACGGCTTTTGCCTACTCAGAGAGGTCTATCTATATACCTCTTCTCTAGACCTCCTTGTCACCAATTTTTCAATCATATTCCTTCCAAGACCCTGACCATCTAACCACACTATTGGCCACCACCCATCGACTGGTATATAATCACATGTCTGGCCAGCTGCACAGGTCAAAATTCTGCCCACTTGAAGGATTTCCCTTCACCATTGTCCTTCAGGGATGTGCCACAGAAGAGCTGTGGTGCCAGAGCGTCCACTTTTGGGTGAGGCCTGCATACTTGCACAGAATGATCTGTAAACCAGTCCTGAGTTTTCTCTTCCTCTGCCAACTGATCACAGGGAACTCCCCATAAGGCAATACATGTGGACTGGGAGAGAGAAGGCAGTGGAGCTGGAGTGGAGAACATGGGCATTTGAACCACTTCCTCACGTGCTTTTTTGGGTCTTCAAGGCCTGTTTGAGCCTGATCTCAACTATACCACTTTCACTGATGATGGAGTGCTGCTGTGCACACCCAATTTAAGGGCTTGGTAAGCCAGACAACACCCAGGTCATGATGGGCAGATTAGGCTGCATGGTAAATAGTTCATGGTTAAGCACTCAGTCTTTACTAAGGTCCAGTAGTACGCCAAAAGCTGTTTCTCAAAAGGAGACAAGTTGTCTACAGATAATGGCAAATCTTGCTCCCAAATCCTGATGATTCACACTGTGATTCCCCCATAGAGTCCTGTGAAAGGCTCCAAACAGCATCCCTATCTGCCACTGACAATTCGAGCGCCATTGAATCTGCTGGGTCATATGACCCATGTGGCGGAACTGCTTCTGATGGTTTTTACTAACAGGTTTTGAGGAAAAAATTACTTGCCAGATCAATTTCTTCATATCAGATACAAGGGAATGTGTTAATTTGCTCAAGCGATGAAACCACATCTGGGGCAGCAGCTGTAATTGGAGTCGCTCCCTGGTTAAGCTTTTGAGAATCTACTGTCATTCTCCAAAACCCACCTTCCTTCTGCATAGGCTAACCCGGCAAGCTGAATGAGGATGTGGTGGGAATTGCCACCTTTGCATTCCTCTTCAAGATCTTGGTGGTGGCACTAATCTCTGCAATCCCTCCAGGAATGTATTAAATAGTGTTGTTTTTTGCTTACTATTTTCCTAGGTAGAGGCTGTTCTAGGGGCTTCTACTTGACGTTTCCTACCATAGTAGCCCTCACTCCACTGGTCAGGAAGCCAATATGGGGACTCTGCCAGTTACTAAGTATCTCTCTTCCAATTATACTTAGTGGAACTGGAAAAATAATCATAGAATAGGTTCAAGGGCCCACCTTATCTGTTGTGAGATAGACCTGAAGTAAAACTCCATTAATCACCTGACCTCTGTAAACCCCTATGTTAACTCATCTACCACAATGACTTTCTGAGTCTCTTAGAATTAGTATCAGTTCAGCACCAGTGTTCAATAATCCCTGAAAAGTCTATTTTCTTTCCCCTAATGCACTGTTACCCCAGTAAAGGGCTATAGTTGGCAGGGGAGAAAAATTAACAGTATGCATTTTTGGCTATGGAGTGGGATCCTTCCTCAGGAGAATCTGGCCTGTCCTTCAGTCAAGGGGTTCTTGATCTGTACACTGGTTCAAGTCTGGGAATTGACAAAAGGGTTGTGACTCTCTGTTTTTATGATTCAAGTTAGACTTCTGTCTACTTGGCCTAGAACTCTTCCACTTATACAAATCAAATGCAAGTTCAGCAGACTAGGGACATCATGAACAACCAGCCAATGTCACAGTCTCTGTGAGCCAGACTGTTTTTATCACTGCTTTGACTCTGCTCTGTATTCCACTAACCACACTCACCTTGCCTTTGGTGATTATGTCACCACTTGGCCCTGCCATCCCAGGATCCAATTATCTTCATTTCATTTAGGTTTCCCAATTCAGTGGCAGGAGCTCTCTCTGCAATTTCTGACCTGCAGAGAAGAGTGACTACAGAGCTCTTCAAAGATGCTGGGGCTCCTCTTGCAAATTTATTTCTCACAGTGTGGTGACAGGTTTGTCCTCTGGACCCAGCGCTGGCTGAGCAGGTCTTACATGATGAGCCCATATTAACATTCTAACATCCCTGAGCTTTTGGACCCTTTCCTCTACAGCAGTGGTCCCCAACCTTTTTAGTGCCAGGGTCTGGTTTCATGGAAGACAATTTTTCCATGGATGGGGGTTAGGGGGGTGGTTTCCTGATGAAACTGTCACATCTCAGATAATCAGGCATTAGATTCTCATAAGGAGCAAGCGACCAAGATCCCTCGCATGCACAGTTCACAATAAGGTTCATGCTACTATGAGAATGTAATGTAACTGTTGATCTGACAGGAGGTGGAGTTCAGGCAGTAAAGCTCACTTTCTTGCCTCCACCCTGCTCATCTCCTGCTGTGCAACCCGGTTCCTAACAGGCCATAGACCAGTCCAGGGGTTGGGGACTCCTGTTCTACAGTACAGAAGAGCAGCTCTGGCATTTCAGCTTCATTTAGTGTACCCCACACTTTGTTCCATGTTGCAGCCAACCAACAGAACACATGGTTAGAGCTCTTTCATGATCTCTGAGCTATAGCATTATGTCTAGAACCTTTGCTTCATAGGCCCATATCCATAAAATTTTCATGACCCAACTTTATGTTCCTTCCACCATTCTCCCTCATCCTTAATATCTCTTTCCACACATATTCCCTACATTTCTGTCTGTATAAATTTGAAAAACATGTCATTCTTTTGGAATGTAGCTCACCTCCTTGTTGGTCACACTTTGTGCTTCACCTTTTAGGGAATGCTGGACTTGAATGTACTTATAGGTCTAGAAGAAAAAAGGGGTGGTGGGGATGGGTTCCAAGGAGACTTGGCAGTAGATGACTCAGAAGGCCCATTACAGGTTCCTCAGGCAGAGCAGGGTTAATCTCCTCCAATGAGGATGGAAGAACTTCTACTGGCAAGAAAGACTCAGAAGAATTTGAGTTTCAATATTCCCACCTTCATGAGGATCTTTCCATATGTCTTATTCCAATTTTCAGATCCCACTACTTCCCAATCAAGGCCTTCACTTTAACAGCAGACATCTTGCTAGGTTGGTGCTGTGGTCTAAATGCTGATGTCTCCTTTCCCCAAATTCATATGTTGGAACGTAATCCCCAGTATGATAGTGTAAGAGGTGGGGCCTTTGGGGAGCGATTAAGTCAGGAGGGTTCTGCCGTCATGAATGGAATGCATGTCCTTATAAAAGAGGTTGAAGTGGGCTGACTTGCCCTTCCATTGTGTGAGGATGCAGCAACAAGGCACGGTCTGTGGTGCAGAGAGTGAGTCCTCACTAGATACCGAATCTACAAGTGTCTCGATCTTGGACTTGCCAGCCTCCAGAACTGTGAGAAATACATGTCTATTGCTTATAAATTTCCCAATCGAAAGTATTTTGTTATAGCAGCTCAATCAGATGAACAGAGTTGGGAATTCAACATGTGTTGTAGTTCAGCTATTCATAGGATGAGACTCTGGGCTTGGTTTTCAGCAATCTCAGCTCTGTGGCTAGAGGAGATATGAGATTCTTTCAGGACAGATATAGAAACTTTCAGGTCATTTATGCAGTGCTTAAGCTGGAAATCTGAGTCCTTGAGCACATCTTTTCTTCCTCCCCACATTGTCCAGTGTGATTAGGAGATACTGGTCAAAGTCATTATACTCCTTAGTTTGACAAAAATGTTCTATTGTATCAAATACAGTCATGTGTTGCTTAAAGATGGGGATATGTCCTGAGAAATGAGTCATTAGATGGTTTCGTTGTGTGATTATCAGAACATGCTTACACACACCTAGATGGCGTAGCCTATTACACACCTAGGCTATATGGTACAGCTTATTGTTCCTAGGCCACAAACTTGTACAACATGTGACTACTGAATACTGTGGGCAACTGTAACACAATGGTAAGTATTTGTGTATCTAAACATGTCTGATAGACAAAGTACAGTAAAGATACGGTATTTTGATCTTATGGGAGCCAAGCACAGTGGTTCACACCTATAATCCCAGAACTTTGGGAGGCCAAGGCAGGAGGATTACTTAAATCCAGGAGTTTGAGACAAGCCTGGGCAATATACAAGACCTCGCCTCAACAACAACAACAACAACAACAACAACAACAACAACAACAACAACAACAACAACAACAAAAATTAGCCAGGCATGTGGCATGTGCCTGTGGTCTCAGCAACCCAGCAGGCTGAGGTGGGAGGATTGCTTGAGCCCAGAAGGTCAAAGCTGCAGTGAGCTGTAATTGTGTCACTGCACTTTAGCCTGGGTGACAGAGCAAGACCCTGTCTCAAAAAGAAAAGAAAAAACTTTATGAGAACATCATTGTATGTGCAGTCAATCACTGACCGAAATGTTAGGCAGTGCATGACTGCACAAGGTTACCAGAACCTTGCCGCTTATACATGTTTGGTTAGGAGGAGCCAATGGTTATATTGTGCCTGTCTCTATTGCCGCCTCATGTCATGAACTATCAATGCTGTTTTTACTACTGGAAAACGGATTCCAGAAACCTCAGAACCAACTCTGATAACTCACCCTTAAGATTCCGTTCTTCAAGAACCACTCTTAGCACCAAACATCTGTATTATGGAGGCTTTTCTGGAGAAATAGAAACAATAGGTGATCTATATCATCTATATCTATGTTGGCATCTTTATCTACACCTATATCTGTATTAACTTATCTATCTATCCCAATAGAGGTGAAAAGCCTACTGAGCCTGGTTGTCCAAGACAGAACTTAAGTTCAACCTTAAACTTACCCATGTGTATACAGAGAGTAAAATATTTATTTTAGGGAATTAGATCAGTGATTATGAGGGTTGGCAAGTCCAAATCTGCAGAGCAGGAAGGACATCAAGTTGGAAACCTAGGCAGAACTTCTATGTTGCATTCTTGAGACAGAATTCATTATTCTTTGGAGAACCTTAGTTTTTTCTTGTTAAACCATTAACTGATTGGATAAAGCCCACCCACATTATGGAGGGTAATCTTCCTGAAGTCAGTTGATCGGAAATGTGAATTACATCCAAGAATACCTTCACAGTGACATCTAGACTAGCAGTTGACCAAACAACTAGCAACCATAGCATAGCCAAGATTAATGATCACAAAGAACAAGAGAAAAATTACTTATCACATACAGGGAACAATAATACAATTAATAACTTTCCATCAGAAACAATGAAGGCCAGAAAGTGGTGAAGTGACACTGATGCCATTAAAGTGATAAAAACAACAACAGTCAATCAAGAATTTTATATTCAGCAAACCTATTCTTTAAACAAAAGTTGACATAAAGATATTGCTAAATTAATAACAATTGAAAAAAATGTATTGCTATCATGCTTGTGTTACAAAAAATATTAAAGAGATTTCTTTAGACTGAAGGGAATGAAACTTTATAGTAACTCAAATCCACATAGAGAAATGAAGAGTACTGGTAAAGTAAATATGTGAGCAAATAGAAAAATCTACATAAACAACTGACAGGAGATTAATAAGGAAATAGAGGTCCTGAACAACACTGCGCACCAGTTGGACCTACTTGACATATGAAGAACATTCCATTGAACAACAGCTGAAGCACATTTTTCCCAAGTGCACATGGAGCACTCTCCAGGGTAGACCATATGTTAGGCCACAAAGCAAATCTTAATACATTTAGAAAGATTGAAATCATACAAAATATCTTTCCTGATCACAATGAAATAAAACAAGAAATCAATAGCAGAAGGAAAACTGGAAAATCCACAAACATGTGGAAATTAAATAATGCATTCTTGAACACCAATAGGCTAACAAGAAATCACATGGAAAATTAGAAAATAATTGAGACATATAAAAATGAAAACACCATATCCCCAAACTTATGAGATGCAGTGAAAACAGTGCTAAGTGGAAAATTTATGGCTAGAAATGCTACACTAAAAAGAACAAAGATCCGAAATCAACAAACTAAATTTATACTTTAAGGAACTGGAGAAAGAAGAACAAACTAAACATAAAGCTAGCAGAAGAAAGGAAATAATAAATAAAGATTAGGGCAGAGATAAACAAAATAGAGAATAGGAAAATAATAATCAACAAAACCAATAATAAGTTCTTAGAAAAGACTGACAAAATTGACAAACCTTTAGCTAGAATGACTATGAAAAAATAGAAAGGGGACACAACTAAAATTGGAAATAAAAGAGAGGACATTATAAACAATTTTATAAAAATAAAGAGGATTATAAGAGAATAGTATGAACAATTGTATATCAACAAATTGGATAATCTAGATGAAATGGACCCTAGAAATATACAACCTACAAAGACTGAATCATGAAGAAATAGAAAATCTGACCAGACTTATAACTACTAAATAGAATGAGTCAATAATAAAAAACTTCCCAACAAAGGAAATCTCAGGACCAGATGGCTTCACTGGTGAATTCTACCACACATTTAAAAAATTAACACCAATCCTCCTCAAACTCTTCCAAAAAGTTGAAGAGGAGGGAATACTTCCAAACTCATTCTTTTAGATGAGCATTGCCCTAAAATAACATACTGAAGCCAGCCAAATACATTACAAGAAAAGAAATCTAGAGACCAGTGTCCCTGATAAATATTGATACAAAAATCCTCAACAAAATATAGCAAACCAAATTCAACAGCCTACTAAAAAGATTATACACCATGACCATGGAGAATTTATTCCTAGAATGCAAGGATGTTTCAACATACAAAAATCAATCAATGTAGTACATGACATTAGTAGAATAAAGGAAATAAAAACACATGATCATCTCAATTGATGTGGAAAAAACATCTGACAAAATTAAACACTTCTGATGATAAAAAAACTCAGTAAACCAGTAATAGAAGAAAACTACCTCAACATAATAAAGACCATATATAAAAAGCTTATAGCAAGCATCATGCTCTATGGTGAAAGACTGAAAGCTTTTCCTCTAAGGTTAGGAACAAGACAAGGATGTCTTGCTTTTGTCACTTCCAGTCAATACAAAACTAGAGACCTGGTGCAGTGGCTTATGCCTGTCATCCCAGCACTTTGGGAGGCTGCTGCAGGCAGATCACTTGAGGTCAGGAGTTCTAGACCAGCTTGGCCAACATGGGGAAACCCCATCTCTACAAAATATACAAAAAGTTTCTGGGTGTGGTGGCAGACTGCTGTAATCCCAGCTACTCAGGAGGCTGAGGCAGGAGAATGGTTTGAACTCAGGAGGTAGAGGCTGCAGTGAACTGAGATCACACCACTGCACTCCAGCCTGGGCAACAGAGCAAGAATCTGTCTCAAATAACAACAACAACAACAACAACAACAACAACAACAACAACAACAACAACAGAGCAAACCAACCCCCGCCCCCACTAAAACCCAGTGTAATACTGGAAGTTCTAGCCATTGCAATTAGGCAAGGAAAAAGGGCATTCAAATTGGAAAAGAAGTAAAATCATCTGTGATTACAGACGGCATGATCTCACATGTAGAAAACCTAATGGTTTCACATACAAAAAGTACCCGTTAGAATTAATAAACAAATTCAGCAAAGTTGTAGGACACAAAAACAACATGTAAAATCAGTTGCCTTCTATATCCTAAAAATGAATAATCAGAAAAGGAAATTAATAATATAATTCCACCTAAAATAGCACCAAAAATACTTAAGAATAAACATACCCAAAGAGGCAAAGGCCTTGTGATACAGTTTGGATAGTCGTCCCTGCCAAATCTCATGTTGAAATGCAATCCCCAGTGCTGGAGGTGGGGCCTGGTGGGAGGTGATTGGATCATGGCGGTGCATTTCTCATGAATGATTTAGCACCATCCCCTTGGTGCTGTCCTCGTGATAGTAGATGATCGTTTGTGAGATCTGGTTGTTTAAGAACTGCATGGCACCCTCCCACACTCTCTCTCTTGCTCCTGCTCTCGCCATGTGACGTGCTTGCTCCCGCTTGGCCTTCTACCACGAGTAGAAGCTCATGAGGCCTCCCCAGAAGCTGGGCAGATGCCAGAGCCATGCTTGTACAGCCTACAGAACCATGAACCAATTAAATCTCTTTTGTTTATAAATTACCCAATCTCAAGTATTCCTTTATAGCAATGCAAGAATGGCCTAATACACCTCGTATACTGAAAACTACAAGATATTGTGAAAGAAACTAAAGAGGACACATGTAAATGTGTTCATGGATTAGAATACTTAATATCGTTAAGATACTGATACTTTCCTCAGTGACCTACAGTTTCAGTGTATTTCTATCAAAATTCCATTTTTTTTTTTTTTTTTTTGCTGAAATAGAAAAATCCATCCTGAAATGTATATGGAATCTCAAGAGACCCGAAATAGCCAAAACAATCTTGAAAACGAAGAATTAAAGATGGAGGTCTCACACTTGTGGGTTTCAGACATCTTACAAGCTAGGGTAATCAGAACAGTATGGTACTGGTATAAAGACAGATGCACAGCCCGTCCGGTCCCGTCCCGGCCTGCCGCCGCGCCTGCCAGCCATGAGCTCCACGCAGTTAAACAAAGGCCCCTCTATGGACTCTTGGCTGAGGTTAAGAACCGGCTCCTGTCCAAATATGACCTCCAGAAGGAGGCAGAGCTCCTCAGCTGGATGGAGGGACTCACTGGCCTCTCCATCGCCCCGACTTCCAGAAGGGCCTGAAGGACTGGATTATCTTATGCACACTCATGAACAAGCTGCAGCCGGGCTCAGACCCCAAGATCAACCGCTCCGTGCAGAACTGGCACCAGCTAGAAAACCTACGGCATGAACCCCGTGGACCTGTTTGAGGCCAACGATCTGTCTGAGAGTGGGAACACGATGCAGGTGCAGGTGTCTCTTCTCGTCCTGGCAGGGAAGACTAAGGGGCTGCAGAGCGGGGCGGACATCGGTGACACGCACTCGGAGAAGCAGGAGTGGGACTTTGAGGACGCCACCATGAATGCCTGCCAGTGCGTCATCGGGCAGCAGATGGGCACCCACAAATGCACCAGCCAGTCCCGCATGACCGCGTACAGCACGAGGAGGCATCTCTATGACCCCAAGAACCACGTACTGCCTCCCATGGACCACTCGACCATCAGCCTCCAGATGGGTGCAAACAAGTGCGCCAGCCAGGTGGGCACGACGGCTCCCGGGACCCGGCGGTACATCTATGACACCAAGCTGGGAACCGACAAGTGTAACAACTCGTTCATGTCCCTGCAGATGGGCTACACGCAGGGCGCCAACCAGAGCGGCCGGGTCTTTGGCCTGGGCCTGCAGATATACGACCCCAAGTACTGCCCGCAAGGCCCAGTGGCCGATGGGGCTCCCTCGGGTGCAGGCGACCGTCCTGGCCCTGGGGAGGCCCCTGAATATTCCCCTTACTACGAGGAGGAGACTGGCTACTGAGGCTCCCAGCACGTTCTCTTCCCCACATCGTCTCCCCGTCTGGGTTTTTGGGGTTTTCTGTGTTTTCATCTTTTTTTTTTTTTTCTGTTCAAAGCTGCCAGTCAACGAAGGGTCTGTGAGTGGCGGCGTGGGATCAGGCGGCAGGGCTTTTCTCCCTCTTGCCTTGGTTCCTTCGCAGGACTGAGCCACCCGGCTGTGGGGGAAGAGGTCAAGGCCCTATCCCAAAGCGTGTAGGGTGAGGGTCCCTGCTGGCACGTTCAGGCTGTGGGCAGAACTGTGCTGGGGAGAAGAGACCTGGGCGTGGAGGGAACCGGTCCCCGAAGGTTTCCAGTTGCCTCGCCTCTTTCCCCTTTTGTCAGCCGATCGGTTTGTGGTTTCTGTACCCGCAAAAGTTTCAGGAAGTATTTACAAAACAACAACTATATATATATATATGTATTTTTCCAGAGGAATGGGGGGTGGGGACAGTGGAGAGGTGCTGGAAAATGAGTCCCTTGGGAGAGGGGGCCCGGCCACGATGCTAAATAGCTCAGGCTCCCGAGTGGCTGGATTTCCCTAGGACCCTCAGACCAACAGACCTCAGACCCTCAGACCCGTCTCAGGGCCTGGTGGGGAAACTGAGGCCCGTACAAGGAAGTGGAATTCCGAGTTGTTGGGGCCAAGCCTGACCCCCATCCATGCTAATCTCCCCGCCCCCGCCCCTCCCCCGCCACTGTGGCCTCAGTAGGTTTTTGTTGCTGTTGTTGCTCAGGCTGGGTGCAGTCGGGTGATCTCGGCTCACTGCACCTCCATCTCCTGGGCTCAAGGGATTCTTCTACTTCAGTCTCCTGAGTAGAGTAGCTGGGACTGCAGGTGCTCCACCGCGCCTGGCTAATTTTTGTATTTTTAGTAGAGATGGGGTTTCACCATGTTGGCCAGGCTGGTCCCGAACTCCTGACCTCAGGTGATCTGCCTGCTTCGGCCTCGTAAAGTACTGGGATTACAGGCATGAGCCACCGCGCGTGGCTCCTCAGTAGGTTTTAAGGGGCCCCAGCCGTTCTTTTCCCCTTCCAGGCCTGACCAGCTATACTGCTCTGTCTCCCTGCCCCCCACACGCTCCGCCAAATACTACACAGGAACCCCCACCCAGGGTCCCTGCACCATGAGATAATGAGAAATAAGGACTGTGGACCAAAAGCAATAAAACCTGTTTAAAAAAAAAAAAAAAAAAGACAGACATATAGACCAATGGAAAAGAATAGACAGCCCAGGAATAATCCCTCAAATATGTGGTCAAATAAATTTTGACAGTGGTTCCAAGAGTATTCAATGGGGGAAAAACAGCCTTTTAAAAAAATGGTGTTGGAAAAACTGGATATTTATATGCAAAGAAATAAAGTTGATCCTTAACTTAAACCAAAATAAAAAATCAACTCAAAATGGCTCAAAGACCTAACTGTAGGTGCTAAAACTATAAAACTCTTAGAAGAAAGCACAGTGGAAAGGTGCATGGCATTGAAATTGTCAATGATGTTTTTTGGTGTGTGTGGGGGAGGGTAAAACCCCAAAAGCACAGGACACAAGAAAAAACAGATAAATTGGATTACATCAAAATTCAAAACTTCTGTGCGTCGAAGAACACTGTCAGTAGGTGGAAAAAGGGATCCACGGGATGGGAGAAGAGATTTACAAATCATATATCTGATTAGAGGTTCGTGCCCAGAATATATAGAAAACTCTTACAACCCAGCAACAACAACAACAAACCCAAATGACTTGGTTAAAAAATGTACAAAGAACTTAATAGATGGTTCTTTCAAGGAGATACACAAATGGATAATAAGCACATGGAAAGAAGCACAACATCACTAGTCATTAGCGAAAAGCATATCAAAACCACAATGAAATACTACCTTATACCCATTAGAATGGCTACTATATACATATTCAGAACAACAGAAAACAATAAATGTTAGTGAGAATGTGGAGAAACTGGAACCCTTGCACACTGTTAGTAGAAATGTAAAACGGTGCAGCTGCTGTGGAATACAGTATGGTGGTTTCTCAAACAGTGAAAAAGGAGTCTGGATGCAGTGGCTCATGCCCGTAATCCAAGCACTTTGGGAGGCCAAGGCAGGAGGGTCACTTGAGGCCAGGAGTTCAAGACCAGCTTGGGAGACATAGCAAGATCCTGTCTCTACAAAATAATAATAATAAAAAAACCCAGCTGGGCATGGTGGTGCATGCCTGTGGTCCCAGCTACTCAGGAGGCTGAGGTGGGAGCATCACTTGATCCCAGGAGGTTGAGGCTGCAGTGAGCTATGATCATGCCACTGCATTCTAGCCTG
Source organism: Gorilla gorilla gorilla (assembly GCF_029281585.2). Taxonomy (NCBI): domain Eukaryota; kingdom Metazoa; phylum Chordata; class Mammalia; order Primates; family Hominidae; genus Gorilla; species Gorilla gorilla. The sequence goes on along the minus strand of NC_073233.2, from coordinate 141,827,168 downwards.
GGCAACTGAGTGAGACCCTGTCGCTGATCAATTTTTTTTAAAAATGAAATTATCATGTGATTCAGAAATTCCACGTCTGGTTTTGTACCCGAAAGAACTGGAAGCAGGATCTTGAGGAGCTACACGTACAACTATGTTCACAGCAGCATTATCTGCAAAGCCAGAAGGTGAAAGCAACCCACATGTTCACAATGGATACATGGATTTTAAACATGTGGTGTACACAATGGAATATAATTCAGCCCTAAAAATGAAAGGAAATTCTAAAATGTGCTACCACATGGATGAACTTTGAAGACATTATGCTAAGTAAAATAAGTCAGCCACAAAAAAACAAATACTGCATGATTCTACTTACATAGGCTACCTAGAATAGTTAACCTCATAGTGAAAGAATGTAAAATCGTGGTTGCTAGGGGCCGAGGGTAGGGAGAATGGGGAGTTATTGTTTAATGGTAGAATTTTAGTTTTGTGAAATGAAAAGAGTCCTGGAAATGGATGACGGCAGTTGTTACACACCAATGTGAATGTCCTTCATAAGGCTGAGCTGTACATTCAGAGATGGTTAATATGGGGAATTGTATGTTACTTTATTTTACCAGAGTTAAAAATAATAAAAAGAAGTCTATATAAATATATATTCACTTCTCTTAACTTCTTTTATAAGATTACATAAAGCAGTTATTATAACATTGTATTATTGGATTTACAACATAATATAGCTTTAATACATATGATAATTGTACAAAGGAAGCTGAGGGGATGAAGGTGTACTGGAACAGGGTTTCCATAATTTACCAGAATTAAGTTATTTTGATGTAGGCTGTAATTACTTTGATGTAGTCTGTAATTAATTAAGACGTATATTGTAATCCCTTTGCCTGACACTACCAAAAGTACAAATATACAGTTTAAAAAATCAAGAGGAATTAAATATTACACTAAAAGTATCTATTTGATACAAAAGAATATAATAAGTAAAGAACGAGGAACAAAAAACTCATGAGACATATAGAAAACACATAGTAAAACGGCAAATGTAAATTTAACCATGTCAGTAATAACATATGTGAATGGACTCAATAATCAAAAGGTGGAGATTGTTAGACTGGATGAAGAAAGAAGATCCTACTCTATGCTGTCTATAAGAGGCATATTTTAGCTTCAAAGACATAAGAATTTAAAAATAAAACGCGGAAAATATATGCCATACAAACAATAACCGTAAGAGAGCTGGAGTGGCTACATTAATAGCAGAATATATTTTAAGACAAAAATATTTCTAGAGACAAAGTGATATTTCACAATGACAAAAGGAAAATATAACAATTGTAAATGTCTATGCCTGAAACAAGAGAGCCATCAAATATTTGAAGCAATAACTGACTGAATTGGAAGGAAAAATAAACCATTCAGCAAGTTAGAGACCTAAAAACTTGACTTTCAATAACTGAAAGAAAAAGTAGACAGAAAATCATTAAATGAAGAGAAGACTTGAACAACAGTATTGACCAGCTTCATCTGACAGCAAGAGAACACTTGAATCAACCAATGACAGCAGAATATATATTCTTGTAAGTATACTTGAAATCTTCTCTTAGACAGTTCATGTGCTATGCTATCAAATCTCAACAAATTGAAAAGAAATGAAATAAAAAAGTATATTCTCTGAACACAAAAGGATTAAACTAGACATCAACAGTGGGGAGAAATCTGGGAAATCTTCAGATATTTGTAAGTTAAACAACATTCAGGGATCCCTCCTTATCCTTGCTTTCACTTTCTGTGGTTTGACAGACAACTCAACTCAAATAGATCATACACCTAAATGTACAAACTATTATAAAATGATAAAACTTTTAGAAGAAAACAAAATATTTTTCATGACCTTAGATTGAGCAGAGTTCTTAGATATGATGCCAAAAACATATTTCATACATGAAAAAATATTTCAGACCTGCAGTCTGAAATAGTAAATGGAAAATTCCAGAAATAGACAATTCATAAGTTTTGAGTAGCATGATGAAATCCTGCTCTGTCCCTCCTGGGAAATGAATCATTCCTATGTCCAGCGTCTCTATGGTATCTACTTTACCCCCTGTTACCCACCCACTTGGCTGCCCTCTCAGTTATCAGTTTGACTGTCCCAGTGTCACCGTACTTGGGTTCAAGTAACACTTATTTTAATTTTTGGACCAAAGCACAAGAGTAGTGATGCTGGCAATTCAGATATGCCTAAGAGAAGCTATAAAGTGCTTCCTTTAAGTGAAAAGGTGAAAGTTCTCAATAAGGAAAGAAAAAAAACCCTATATGCTAAGGTTGCTGAGATTTATGGTAATAACAAATCTTCTGTCCATGAAATTGTGATGAAAGAAAAATAAATTCATCCTAGTTTTTCTGACACATCTCAAACTGCAGAAGCTATGGCCACAGTGCCTAAGTGCTTAGTTAAGATGAAAAAGGCATTATGTTTGTAAGTGGAAGACAGGACGTGTACTGATGGACAGGAATTGGGTTTGGTACTATCCGCGGGTTCAGGCATCCATGGGGGTCTTGGAACATATTCCCTGTGGATAAGCGTGTAATATTGTACTTCTAGATAACCCTTGGTAAAATAAATCAATGTATTTTGGATTGAGTTTACAAGAATATGCAACTTACAGAATACAACTAAAGCTATGTTTAGAGGGAAATTTATATTTAACACCTACATTAGAAAGAAAGGAAGATCTCAAATCAATAATCTAAACTTCCACCTAATGAACTAGGAAAAGAAGAGCAACAAGCCCAACACAAACAAAAGTAAAGAAAGAAAAAACAAACAAGAATTAGGAACAATGAAATAGAAAACAGAAAAATAACAGAGGAAAAATAAATAGGGAATTTCAACGTAAACCAAAGGTGGGTCTTTGAAAAGACTTTTTAAAATTTCACACACCTCTACACAGGATGAGCAAGGAAACCTAGAGAACATAACAAATTACTAAAATTAGGACTGAAAGACAGGATGTGACCACCAACACTATAGATATTAAAAAGTTTCTGTGGAAATGCTACAAATAACTTTAAATCAACAAATTAGACAGTCTAGGTGAGTTGAGCTATAGCTTCAAAACAATGCCTATCAAAATTCCAGCAGGCGTTTTTTGGTAGAAATTAGCAAAATTATCCTAAAATTTCCATGGAAATGCAAATAAATTAGAATAGCCAGAAAAGTTTTGGGAAAAAAGATTTATACTACTTGATCTCAAATTTACTAACAAGATAGAATTATCAAGACAATGTGGTGCTGGTGAAAGCATAAGCCTAGCCCAGTGAAGTAAAATTGAGAATGCACAAAAGAATAAACTCTTAAGGTCAATTTCATTTTTAACAAAGGTGCCAAGGCAATTCAGTGGGGGCAAAAACCAGTCTTTTCTACAAATGGTGCTGGTATAATTATATGTTTATAAGAAAAAGCATATACAGATCTTTACCTACAGCATATCCAGAAAAACAACTCAAATAGATCATACGCCTAAATTACATTTAGGCTATTATAAAATGATAAAACTTTTAGAAGAAAACAAAATATTCTTCATGACCTTAGATTGAGCAGACTTCTTAGATATGATGCCAAAAACATATTTCATACTTGAACAAATATTTGAATTCATTAAAATTAAAACCTTTTTGCCTTCAAAAGAAAACATTAGGAAATTGAAAGACAAGCAAGAGATTGGGAGAAAGTACTTGCAAATCATAATTTGATAAGGGACTTGCATTCAGGATATGTAAAGAACTCAATACTCAATAAAAAGAAGACAACTTAATTTTTTTAAAAAATAAATATTTGGATATTATATCAACTTTTATATATATAACATATATATAAGTTTTGTGTGTGTATATATATCATATATATCAAAGTCTTTATAATGATATATAAAAATCTTTATACATATGTTATATGTATATAAAGATTTAGATATATATAAAACATATATAGGTTATATATATGTTGGTATAATATCTAATATCTATATATCTAATATATATCTAATATAGTTTATTAGCTATCTAATATAATATACATCATATATCAAAATCTTTATATATAAAGATATATAGAAATCTTTATATATGTTATATGTATATAAAGATTTAGATATGTATATAAAACATATATATAAGTTATATATATGTTGGTGTAATATCTAATATATAGTTTATTAGCTATCTAATGTAATACAAACAGATTATCAATATCATAAGCCATCAGAAAAATGCAAGTTAAGGCAGATGATATACCTCTTTACACACCAACTAGAATGTCTATTATAAAAAGAGATAATACAAATGTTGTGAGGATCTGGAGAAACTTGAGCCTTCATATCTTGCTGACAAAAATGTAAAATATTACGAAAAAAGTTTGACATTTCTTAAAAAGTTAAATGTATATCAAATATTTAAAGGGGAACTACTATTCACACTTTTACAGACTCTTCCAAAAAACAGAAGAAAAAAGAAAGTATTCCAACTCATTCTATGAGGTTTAAAAAATCAAGAGGAATTGAATGCTACAAAACCCTGCTACCAAAACCAGAAAAAGACACCAAAAGAAAATAAACTATTGCCCAACATCTCTTATAGATGTAAAAATTCTCAACAAACAATAGCAAACTGAATTCAGCACATATAAAAAGGATCATACTTTATTACCAAGTGGGATTATCCCTGGAGTTGGTTTAACATTTGAAAATCAAAAACTAATGTAGTACACAATATTGATAGAGTAAAAGCCACAGCCACATGGTTCACCTCAATAAATGCAGAAAAAGCATTGGACAAAATCCAGTGCTTTTTGATGATTAAAACACTCCAAAAAGTAGGAATAAAAAGTGAACTTTATAAACCTGATAAAAAGCATCTATGAAAAAATTCTCAACTAACACTATCCTTAATGGTGAAAGACTATACTTTTCTCCTAAAATCAGGAGCCAGGAGCAAGAAAAAGATGTTTGTTCCTTCAGTTCTATTGAATAATGTATAGCCAGGACAATTAGGCAAGAAAAATAAATGAAAGGCATTCAGATTGGAAAAGGAGATGGAAAATTATTTGCAGATGACCTGATCTTGTACATAAAAAATTCTAAGGAATTCACTAAAAAACTATTACAAGAAATGAGTTCAGCAAAGTTGTGGGATACAAGATTATTATTTGAAAATCCACTATACTTCTCTATACACTAGCAATGAAAAACCCAAAATGAAATTAAGAAAAAAATTGCACTTACACTAGCACTAAAAAGATAAATACCTAAGAATAACAACAAATGAAGTGCAAGACTTGCACACTGAAAATGACAAAACTTTGTTGTAAGAAATTTAGGATCTAAACAAATAGAAACAGATGTCTATGGATGGAAGACTTAATATTGTCAAAAGGGCAGTACTCCCCAAACTGATCAATAAATCCCTATTAAAATGCCAGTAGGCTTTTTTTATATTCTAAAATTCATATGGAAATTCGAGGATCCCACAATAGCTAAAACAATCTTGAAAAAGAACAAAGTTGGAGAACTCAAACTTTGTAGTGTGTTAAAGCATACTATAAAGCTACAATAATCAAGACAGTGTGGTACTGGCATAAGGATAGACACATTGGTTAATTGACAGTCCAGAAGTAAACTCTTACATTTATAATAATTTGATTTTTGACAAGGATGACAAGACAATTCAGTGGAAAAAGAATATTCTTTTTAATAAATGGGGTGGGGACAACTGGATATCTACATGCAAAAGAATGAAGTTGGGTCCTCTACCTCACACTATTTATAATAATTAACTAAAAATGAATCATAGACATAAACACAAGAGCTACAACTATTAAACCCTTTGAAGAAACACAGGATTAAATCTTTATGGTCACAGGCTGGGCAACGGTTTCTTAGATTTGACACCAAAAGTACAAGAAACAAAATAAAAAGAGATAAATTGGGCTTCACAAAAATTCAAAATTTCTGTGCTTAAAATGACACAGTTAAGAAAGTGAAAAGGCAACCCACAGAATGGGAGAAAATATCTGTAATCATATATCTGATAAGACACTTGTACAAGGGATACATAAAAATTCTAACAACTCTACAATAAAAGACAAATAATCCAATTATAAAATGAAAAAGGATTTAAGTATATATTTATCCAAAGAAGAGGTACAAATGGCTAATAATCACATGAAAAGATACTCAGCATCATTAATCATTAGAGAGAGACAAATCAAAACCACAATGAGATACCACTTCACACTCACTAGGATGGCTAAAATCAAAATGACAGGTAATAATGCTGGCAAGAATGTGGAGAGATCAAAACCCTCACACATTGATGATGGGAAAGTAAAATGATTCAGACATTTAAAGAACATTTTGACAGTACCTCAAAATGTTAAACACAGGGTTACCATATGACCTGGGAATTCTACGGCTAGATGTAAACCCAAGAGAATGAAAACATATGTCCATAGAAAAACCTGTACACAAATGTTCATAGGAGCATTATTCATATTGCCTCTGTTTATAGAGACAATCCAAATGTCCATCAGCTGATGAATGCATAAACAAAATGTGACACATTCATATAATGGAATACTACACTGCAGTAACAAGGAATGAATTGCTTATATCTGCTATAATGTGGATGACCCTCAAAAACATTATCTTCAGTTAAAGAAGCCAGTCACAAAAGAGCAGATATTGTATGATTCTATTCATATGAAATGTCCAGAATAAGCAAATCTGTAGAGACAAAGTAGATTAGTGGTGGCCTAGTGCTGAGAGAGAGGGTTGGGGGAAAATAGGGTTTGACTACTGATGGGTACGGGGTTTCATTTTTGGAGTGATAAAAATATTCCAAAATTAGGTCGAGGTGATGGTTGTACATCCATCCAGTGAGTATACTAAAAACTATTGAATTGTATATTTTAAATGGGTGAATTTTATGGAATATGAATTATGTCTCAATAAAGCTGTTAAGAAAAAGTAAAACATGTTAAGTATAAAGTTATCAATCTAGTCCTAGGAATTTACCCAAGAGAAACAAAATATATTTCCATTCCACATAATATTTTTTCAGATGTTCATCACAGGTCACGGTGCATGGGAGGAGGACTAGATTGCAGTTCCAGCAGAGCAGCACGTGGAGGCTTGCATGATGAATTTTAGCTCCAGATTGACTGCAAGAACAAACAAGCAGTCCTGAGAGGACCTACAGACCCTCTGAAGCAAGTGGACTTCTCCTGCAGGACCCAGGAGACACCCCAAATACCGTGAGTGCCCCGAGTGTGGAAGTGGGAAAGGGAGACCCTCCTCTCCTGAACACACACCCCCACTGGAGAAGCTGAAGGACTGTTTGTGGGAGAAGTTTCTCACTTTACCTGGAGCTGAGTCAAGTTAGAGAGCCCAGCTGAGCAAAATACAGGGGTAGAGAAAGCAGCAGGAAGGCCCTGGGAGCTTGCTGCCTCCCCAAGCAGCCCATTCCTGCCTGGCACCACAGGGATCCCTCAGGAGAGTGGCCGGAGGAGCAGGGGGTAAAACTCCACAGGGAGAAGGAATTCTCTAGCTGAACTTTGTAACAGTTTGAACGGGGTGAGAAGCCTCCTGGTGAGAACACGGGGGAGGGCGGGAATATGGCTTGCAGACTTCACGGTGGGGAATAACTAAAGCCCTTTTCTTTCACAGCTGGGAGGCAGAAAGCCCCGGGCAAGTTTTCAAGCCGTATCGCCCTCTGACTGGAAAAAGACTCAGGGCTCTTGCAGAGGGCACAGTGGGAATGAGACTAGTCTTTCAGATTCTGTGGGAGCTGGGTGAGGCCTGTGACTGCTGGCTTTCCCCCACTTCCCAGACAACCTGCATGACTCAGCAGAGGCAGCCATAATCCTCCTAAGTACACAACTCCAGTGACCTGGGAATCTCACTCCCGTCCCCCACAGCAGCCGCAGCAAGACCCGCCCAAGGAGAGTCTGAGCTCAGACATGCCTAGCCCTGCCCGCACCTGATGGTCCTTCCCTACCCACCCTGGTAGTGGAAGACAAAGGGCATATAATCTTGGGAGTTCTAGGGCCCTGCCCACCGTTGGTCCCTCTCCACACTACTACAGCTGATGCATTCTGGAAAGCAGCATCTTCTGGCGGGAGACCAGGCAGCACAAAAACAGAGCATCAAACCACCAAAGCTAAGGACCCTCACGGAGTCCATTGCACCCTCTGCCACCTCCACTGGAACAGGCGCTGGTATCCACAGCTGAGAGGCCCATAGATGGTTCACATTACAGGACTCTGTGCGGACAACCCCCAGTATCAGCCTGGAGCCAGGTAGACTTGCTGGATAGCTAGACCCAGAAGACAGACAACAATCACTGCAGTTTGGCTCACAGGAAGCCACATCCACGGGAAAAGGGGGAGAGCACTACATCAAGTGAACACCCCATGGGATAAAAAAATCTGAACAACAGCCTTCAGCCCTAGACCTTCCCTCTGACAGAGCCTACCCGAATGAGAAGGAACCAGAAAACCAACCCTGGTAATACGACAAAACAAGGTTCTTCAGCACCCCCCCAAAATCACACTAGCTCACCAGCAATGGATCCAAACCAAGAAGAAACCCCTGATTTACCTGAAAAAGAATTCAGGAGGTTAGTTATTAAGCTAATCAGGGAGGGACCAGAGAAAGGTGAAGCCCAATGCAAGGAAACCCAAGAAGTGAAGGGAGAAATATTCAAGGAAATAGATAGCTTAAAGAAAAAACAATAAGAAATTCAGGAAACCTTGGACATACTTTTAGAATTGCTAAATGCTCTGGGAAGTCTCAGCAATAGAATTGAATAAGTAGCAGAAAGAAATTCAGAGCTGGAAGACAAGGTCTTCAAATTAACACAATTCAACCAAGACAAAGAAAAAAGAGTAAGAAAATATGAACAAAGCCTCCAAGAAGCCTGGGTTTATGTTAAACGACCAAACCTAAGAATAATCAATGTTCCTGAGAAAGAAGACAATTCTAAAAGCTTAGAAAACGTATTTGGGGGAATAATCGAGGAAAACTTCCCTAGCTTTGCTAGAGACATAGACAGGCAAATATAAGAAGCACAAAGAGGCCAGGGACGGTGGCTCACACCTGTAATCCCAGCACTTTGGGAGGCTGAGGCAGGTGGATCATCTGAGGTCAGGAGTTCAAGATCAGCCTTGCCAACATGGTGAAACCCCATCTCTATTAGAAATACAAAAAAAAAATAAATAAAAAATAAACAAACAAATAAATAAATTAGCTGGGCTTGGGGGCATTCGCCTGTAATCCCAACTACTTGGGAGGCTGAGGCAGGAGAATTGCTTGAACCTGGGAGGTAGTGGTTGCAGTGAGCTGAGACCATGCCACTGCCCTCTATCCTGGGCGACAGAGTGACACTCCATCTCAAAAATAAATAAATAAAGAAAGAAGCACAAAGAACACCTGGGAAATTCATTGCAAAAAGATCTTTGCCTAGGCACATTGTCATCAGGTTATCCAAAGTTAAGATGAAGAAAAGAATCCTAAGAGCTGTGAGACAGAAGCACCAACCTATAAAGGAAAACCTATCAGATTAATAGCAGATTTCTCAGCAGAAACCCTACAAGCTAGAAGGAATTGGGGCCCTATTTTCAGCTTCCTCAAACAAAACGATTATCAGCCAAGAATTCTGTATCCAGCAAAACTAAACATCACATTTGAAGGAAAGATACAGTCATTTTTAGATAAACAACTGCTGAGAGAATTCTCCATTACCAAGCCACTGCTACAAGAACTGCTAAAACAAGCTCTAAATCTTTCAACAAATCCTGGAAACACATCAAAACATAACCTCTTTAAAGCATAAATCACACAGGACCTATAAAACAAAATACAAGTTAAAAAGCAAAAACGAAATACAAAAAACAAAGCAAAGTACAAAGGCAACAAAGAGCATGATGAATGCAACAGTACCTCACATTTCAATACTAACTTTGAATGTAAATGGCCTAAGTGCTCCACTTAAAAGATACAGAACCACAGAATGGATAAGAACTCACCAACCAAACTATCTGCTGCCTTCAGGAGACTCACCTAACACATAAAGACTCACACAAACTTAAAGGGGTGGAAAAAGGCATTTCATGCAAATGGACACTAAAAGCGAGCAGGGGTATCTATTCTTATATCAGACAAAACAAACTTTAAAGCAATAACAGTTAAGAGAGACAAAGAGGGACATTATGTAATGGTAAAAGGCCATGTCCAACAGGAAAATATCACAGTCCTAAACATATATGCACCTAACACTGGAGCTTCCAAATTTATAAAATGATTACTAATAGACCTAATAAATGAGACACACAGCAACACAATAATAGTGGGGGACTTCAATAATCCACTGACAGCACTAGACAGGTCATCAAGACAGAAAATCAATGCAGAAACAATGGACTTAAACTATACCTTGGAACAAATGGACTTAACAGATCTATACAGAATATTTCATCCAGCAACTGCAGAATACACATTCTATTAAACAGTGCATGGGACTTTCTCCAAGACAGGCCATATGATAGATCATAAAATGAGCCTCAATAATTTTAAGAAAATTGAAATTATATCAAGCACTCTCTCAGACCACAGTGGAATAAAACTGGAAATCAACTCCAAAAGGAACCCTCAGAACCATGCAAATACATGGAAATTAAATAACCTCCTTCTTTCTGAGTGAGCATTGGGTCAAAAACAAAACCAAGATGGAAATTAAAAATGTCTTCAAACTGAATGACAATAATGACACAACCTATCAAACCTCTGGGATACAGCTGAGGCAGTGCTAAGAGGAAAGTTCATAGCCCTAAACGCCTACATTAAAAAGTCTGAAAGTGCACAAACAGACAATCTAAGGTCATACCTCAAAGAACTAGAGAAACAGGAACAAACCTAACCCAAACCCAGCAGAAGAAAGGAAATAACCAAGATCAGAGCAGAACTAAATGAAATTGAAACAAACAAACAAAAAAATACAAAAGACAAATGAAACAAAAGCTGGTTCTTTGAAAAGATAAATAAAATTGATAGATCATTTGGATTTAACTTTGAAAAGATAAATAAAATTGATAGACCATTTGGATTTTCTCTCTTCTTTTCTTAGTCGAAACAAGATTAACCAAGACAAGAAGAGAGAAAATCCAAATAACCTCACTAAGAAATGAAACAGGAGATATTACAACTGACACCACTGAAATACAAAAGATCATTTAAGGCTACTATGAACACCTTTATGCAGATAAAGTAGAAAACCTAGAAGAGATGGATAAATTCCTGGAAAAATATAACTCTCATAGCTTAAATCAGGAAGAATTAGATAACCTGAACAGACCAATAACAAGCAGCAAGATTGAAACGGTAATTAAAAAATTACCAACAAAAAGAGTCTAGGACCAGATGGAGTCACAGCAGAATTCTACCAGACATTCAAAGAAGAACTGGTACCAATTGTTTTGACACTATTCCACAAGACAGAGAAAGAAAGAACCCTCCCTAATTCATTCTGTGAAGCCAGCATCACCCTAATACCAAAACGAGGAAAGGACACAACCAAAAAAGAAAACTACAGACTGATACCCTTGATGAACATAGGTGCTAAAATCCTTAACAAAATGCTAACTACAAAATCCAACAGCATATCAAAAAGGTAATCCACCATGATCAAGAGGGTTTCATACCAGGGATGCGGGGATGGTTTAACATATGCAAGTCAATAAATGTGATCCACCACATAAACAGAATTAAAAACAAAAATCATATGATCATCTTAATAGATGCAGAAAAAGCATTTGACAAAATCCAGCATCCCTTTATGATTAAAACCCTCAGCAAAATAGGCATACAAGGGACATACCTTAATGTAATAAAAGCCATCTATGACAAACCCACAGCCAACATAATGCTGAATGGGGAAAAGTTGAAAGCATTCCCTCTGAGAATGGGAACAAGACAAGGATGCCCACTCTCACCACTCCTCTTCAGCATAGTACTAGAAGTCCTGGCAAGAGCAATCAGACAAGAGAAAGAAATAAAGGGCATCCAAATCGGTAAAGAGGAAGTCAAACTGTCCCTGTTTGCTGATTATATGACTGTTTACCTTGAAAACCCTAAGGACTCTTCCAGAAAGCTTCAAAAACTGATAAAAGAATTTAGCAAAGTTCCCAGATACAAAATTAATGTACACAAATCAGTAGTTCTTTTATACACCAAGCGACCAAGTGGAGAATCAAATCAAGAACTCAACCCCTTTTATAATAGCTGCAAAAAATTAAAATACTTAGGAATATACCTAACAAAGGAGTCAAAAGACCTCTACAAGGAAAACCACAAAACGCTGCTGAAAGACATCATAGATGACACCTACAAATGAAAACACATCCCATGCTCATAGATGAGTAGAATCAATATTGTGGAAAAATGACCACATTGCCAAAAGCAATCTATGAATTCAATGAAGTCTCCACTAAAATACCACAATCATTCTTCAAGAGTTAGAAAAAACAATTCTAAAATTCATATGGAACCAAAAAAGGAGCCCACATAGCCAAAGCAAGACTAAGCAAAAAGAACAAATCTGGAGGCATTACACTACCTGATTTCAAACTATACAGTAATGCCACAGTCACCAAAACAGTGTGGTACTGGTATAAAAATAGGCACATAGGCCAATGGAACAGAATAGGGAACCCAGAAATAAACCCAAATACTTACAGCCAACTAATCTTTGACAAAGCAAACAAAAACATAAAGTGGGGAAAGGACACCCTTTTCCACAAATGGTGCTGGGATAATTGGCTAGCCACATGTAGGAGAATGAAACTGGATCCTCATCTCTCACCTTATACAAAAATCAAGTCATATAGGGACTGAAATCTAGGAACTCAAACTATAAAAATTCTAGAAGATAACATTGGAAAAACCCTTCTAGACATTGGCTTAGGCAAGGATTTCATGACCAAGAACCCAAAAGCAAATGCAATAAAAACAAAGATAAATAGCTGGGACCTGATTAAACTAAAGTGCTTTTGCAGGGCAAAAGGAACAGTCAGCAGAATAAACAGACAACCCACAGAGTGGGAGAAAATCTTCACAATCTATACGTCTGACAAAGGACTAATATTAAGAATCTACAACAAACTCAAACAATCCCATCAAAAAGTGGGCTAAGGACATGAATAGACAATTCTCAAAAGAAGATACACAAATGGGCAACAAACATATGAAAAAATGCTCAACATCACTAATGCTCAGGGAAATACAAATCAAAACCACAATTCAATACCACCTTACTCCTGCAAGAATGGCCAGAATCAAAAAATCAAAAAACAATAGATGTTGGCATGCATGCGGTGATCAGGGAACACTTCTACACTGCTGGTGGGAATGTAAACTAGCACAGCCTCTGTGGAAAACAGTGTGGAGATTCCTTAAAGAACTAAAAGTGGAACTACCATTTGATCCAGCAATCCCACTACTGGGTACCTACCCAGAGGAAAAAAGTCACTATTCAAAAAAGATACTTGTACACGCATATTTATAGCAGCACAATTCACAACTGCAAAATCGTGGAAGCAACCCAAATGCCCATCAATCAATGAGTGGATAAAGAAACTGTGGTATATATATATATATATATGATAGAATAATACTCAGCCATAAAAAGGAATGAATTAATAGCATTTGCAGTGAACTGGATGAGATTGGAGACTGTTATTCTAAGTGAAGTAACTCAGGAATGAAAAACCAAACATTGCATGTTCTAGCTGATGTGTGGGAGCTAAGCTATGAGGATGCAAAGGCATAAGAATAATACAATGGACTTTGGGGACTTGGGGAGAAAAGTGGGAGGGGGTGAGGGATAAAAGACTACAAATGTGGTGCAGTGTACACTGCTTGGGTGATGGGTGAACCAAAATCTCAGAAGTCACCACTAAAGAACTTACTCATGTAACCAAATACCACCTGTACCCCAACACATATGGAAAGATAAAACTAAAAAATTTAACAACAACAACAACAACACGTTCATTACAGTGTTATTCATAGAAGACCCAAACTGGACACCATTTAAGGCACATCAACTGGTGAATGGACAAACAAAATGTGGTATGTCCATGCAGTGGAATAGTATTATGGGGTAATACCCCATAATAAAAAGGAGTGAATTACTGACACATGCTACAAGGTATGTAGATGACCCTCCCAAACATGCTTGGTGAAATAAGCAAGACATAATACGGTATAGTTCCATATGTATGAAATGTCCAGAAAAGGCACATCTCTAGAGATAGAAAGCAGATTGGTGGGGCTGAGAATGGAAGCCGAGGTTGCATGCAAATGGGCATGACAAACATTTCTGGAGTGATGGATATGTTCTATAATTGAATTGTTGTGATGGTTGCACAATTCTCTGAATCTACTAAAAATTATTTCATTATACATTACGATGGGTAAATTTTATATTATTTAAATATATCACAATAAAACTGACTAAAAATTAAGAGTTTCTGTTCCTCATAAGACAGTACTCAAAGAGTGAAAAGGCAAGTCATACATTGAGATAAAATAATTGCAAAACACATATTGATAAAGGACTACTATTTACAATACATTCAAAAATCTACAAATCAATAAGAAAAAGACCAACAGTTCAATGAAAGGGCACAAAGCTCAAGGAGGCACTTCACAAAAAAGAATATCCAAAGTGATCAATAGGCAAATAAAAACATGCATGATGCCCCCGATAATCAGTTAAATGAAAATTAAAGTATTATTAGTTACCACTACACCTCTACTAGATTGGCTAAATTTAAAGGAGTGACAATACTAAGTGTTGGAAAAAACGTGGAGTAACTGTCACTTTCACACATTGCTTATGGGCAGTAGATTAATACAACCCCTTTGCAGTACTGTTTGGTGTATGAGTGCTACACATATCTAAAGTCTATGACCTAGCAACTCTAATCCTTGGTATATACTCAGAAGATTTAGTGCTTACGTCAACCAAAAGATAGGTACGTATAAAAATTTTCATAGCAGCATGATTTTAAACAGCATCAAATCAAATATAATACAAATGTCCTACAAAAAATGTTTTCTATCTTGATCTGGGCAGTGGTTAAACAAGTAAGTGTGTGTGTGTGTAAAAATTTTTCTCAGCTGTATGCATATTTGTACATTTTACTGTATGCATTTTATAACACTGTAATCAAAAAGCAAATAGATTTATGTATGAGCTTCATTTTGACAACATAAACACAGGATATGTCGTCGAGAAACTAATGAAAATTTTACTTCTGAAGTGAGTTAGAACAAGGTTGAAGGTATAGGGGAAGAGATGGAACGTCCTTGAATGTATCTGTTCATGTTTTGATTTTTGAATCACATTAATATTTTAAATATTCAAAAATAAAATTACATCAGTAAGGATGAAAACATAAATTTTAGGGGATAGCTGTAGAAACAGAGATGTTGACAGGTAATTTCATCTGCTATTTTACAATTTCCAGTCTTCCTCGGAATTAGGTTGGGGCCATAGGACTAGTTCTAGATCAAAAGCTCTAAGTAGGAGCCTCTGAGCTGAAAGGTCGAACACTGACCTGATTCCTCTCTGTGCTCTCTTCCCTGCTTTGGCAGTCATGGAGGTCATGTCCTCTGAATGTGGACCTGTGAGTCTCCACATGGCACACAATTGCTCTGAAATTACCCAACTTGCACGAGAGCGTTTGAGAGTGAGAAATAAACATTTTTGATTTGGAGATTGGTTTGTTGCCTCAGTCCTCAGCAGAGCCTAGCCTATTCTGACTATGTCAGGGATGATATAAAATTGAGGCGAATTGTTGAGAGGGAAGACGTGTAGTGGCTGTATCAGGGGAATTGGAGAAAGTGATAAAAGGTTTTCTATAGTCCTGAGAAGAATAAACGTGGGAAAATTTATGGAATATTAGAGTTAGAAGAAAGCTAGGGACACAACTTTATCCCTTTCAGTATAAGACAAAGAAACTCAGACCAGAGGGACTAATGATTAGGTCAAGAGCACATGACAAGTTGTTGCGGGACAGGTTGTTACTGGTGGAGGGTGTTCAGGTTCTTGGCATCTTAAACAAAGAAATGGACAAAACACACAAACAAAGGAAGGAAAGAATGAAGTAACAAAGGCAGAGATTTAATGAAAATAAAAGTACACTCCACAGGATGGGAGCAGACTGGTTACAGAATTTTCTGGGGTTTAAACACCCTCTAGGGGTTTCCCATTGGTTACTTGGTATATACCCTATGTAAACGAAGTAGTGGCTCATGATCAGTCTGATTGGTTGCGGAAAGTGACCAATCAGAGGCTGAAGTGAAGTTATAAAGTTATATCTCTATGCAAATGAAGACCTGGCCCACAACCAGCCTGATTGGTTGTGGGAGGGGAGCAATCAGAGATACTTTCAGTTTTTCATCTGCCATGCAGAAAGGGAGAGGGTTGCAAAGGGAGTAGCCTCTGGTCTTTTTGTTACTTGGGCATGGAAAGTTGGGGTTTTCCTTTTGATTTAGTTCTAGGAAGTCAGTGTAAATCGGCCTTAGGTTTCCTGGCTCCAGACCCCATCCTCCTGCCTCAAGGTGAGCTCCCAAATTAGTGCTTTCCCAAGAAAAGAATTCAAGGGTCAGCCAGTGGTGTTAGACAGCAATCTTTTATTCAATGGTTCTGCTCCTTGAAGCAGGGTAACTCATAGGCAGTGCACCCAGAGCCTGAAATGCAGGGGCTCTTGGCAACGGCATTTATACTGACATACATCATTTTCAAAGGGATGCCATTGTCACATCACCATGGGTCAGCCAATCAGGTGGACACCTCCCTTCAATGACCTTCCTGTCCCATAGGAGTTCTCAGGCAGCTTCAATGGAAGGAGGGAGCCAAGAAGGGGGCCTGGTATACATTCAAAGATGATAATTACGACATGGATTGTGTATATTCTTGCTCGGAAAGGTGTAGGGCTTCCCTTCCTACCAATAACCAGTTCGGTAAGCAGCTTGGTGGTAGTCACATGGAATAATTTTTCATATATCTTCTCCCCCTCTGGGACCCTGCTGCACTTCAGAGAGATCTTACAAATAAATTTGAGTAACAGTTGTGGGGGGTGGGTGGGAAGAGCTGAGTTTCTAGGTTTTCTGAGGTCACCAACTTGCCAATTTGTTCCAGGACATTGACGTTGTGGAAAGCGAGGCTGTGTCTGTACTACATCATTGGTTGAAAAAAGTGAGTAAGATTTCTTTATGACTCAGGATATCCAAAATCCTAGAGAAGTGGTCTCAGTGAGTGTGGGGATCTGGACTTCCTTCTTCATGGAACTGGAACTCAAGTTTTTTGCCAGACACCCTTCCTAGATTTGAGTCTAATTTCTTCACATGTGCTGGAGGACACTGTGGCTTGTGTCCTGGCAGGAAATGTGTTAGCACCACTACTAACGCCGTCCTGCTTCTCAAGCATCCTGGCTTAAGGGTTTCAGCTGCATCCTTCCCAGCTCAAGGGTGTCTCAGGAACACCTTGGGATAGGGCCAGGGACTTAGGGAGTTCTGAGGACTTTACAGGGAAGTAGCTTATTGCGGGAACAGTGAGGTAAGGAGTGTATGTGTGTGAATATGTGGTGTGTGAGTTGTGATGGAGAATGAATAAAAGGGAAGGAAGAGGAGAAGACCCAGGGTTGGATGCAGAGTGACATTTTCAGAGGGAATTTCCCACCTTTCAGACAGAAGAAGAGGCTTCTCGGGGCATAAAGGAAAAGCTGTCCATCAACCACCCTTCCCAGGGTGTAAGGGAGAAGATGTCCACTGACTCCCCTCCCACCCATGGCCAGGACATCCACGTGACCAGAGATGTGGTAAATGAGAGTTTGAGAACTTGCCTGGGAGTAGCGGTGAGGGAGAGGGGAGAGGTGGGAGGTGCACCGTAAATGATTCTGGGCAAGGGTGAGGCCCTCGTCTGGGCTCTGTGCCAGCCCAGTTGGCCACACTGGGCAGGAATCACATGGACCCTCTGGATTTCCCAGGTGAAGCACCACCTCTCTAAGTCTGATTTGTTGGCAAACCAGAGCCAAGAGGTCCTAGAGGAGAGAACACGAATCCAGTTCATAAGATGGAGGTAAGGTATCCCACTTGCCCTGGGCGAAGGAAGGGGAGGGAGAGATGCGCAAGCCCCTCTCTTCACGAACCCTCAGATGCTCTTCTCTAGAGATGTCGTCTTTGGCTGACAAATTCCTCAGCCTTGCTTTGGGGTCTTACGGGAATATCCTTGCTATCTTGAAAGCCCAGCTCATTTCTACATTTTTAAATGACTTGAGGGGTTGGAAAACTGGGCTTGCACTCCATTTCTTAAATGCTTCTGAATACATTTCAGACTTCTGTTATTTTTGCACTTGAGTTGCTCAGAAGTGGCTGCACTTTAAAGAGCTAAAAGAAAATAAGCTCTTAAAATGCAAAAGCCAAAGTTCTCATCTGCAACTGAGGTGTGGGGAGGCTTCCCAGCGCCCGAGGCTAGAATTCTGCACTCGGTTATGGCGGCTTCGCCAGCGTCCCGGGTGCCTGCCAGCTCACAGCCGTCCCCACTGCCTCTCGTGGCTCTGCAGATGCTGAGCCACGAGGCCCAGGGAGCTGGCCTGAAGCCATCACGCTTCAGACAGAGGCTTTCCTATTTCCTTTCCTGCACCTGTGTTCACTGGTGGTCTCTGGAGCACATCAGCCACCCCTTCCCAGGAGAGGGACTGAGGGCTTAGACTGGTCCTCTGGGAACCTGAAGGAGACTTCTCCCCTTCCTCCTCTCTTCCTCCTTTCCCTGCCGCATCATTGGTGTTGATCTGTTGTATCAAGGAGGCTCCATTTCTCAAGAAATGGTTTCCATGTGCTTACCCCTTCTAGTGGCATCTGCCTTTTAAGAAGACTCAAATTTCATAACCAAAAGGAATAACATGGTGGGATCTGAGAGCTCCCTGGGAAAGAGTTTTTTTGGATGGGAAGCCTTCTGAGGCCCCTAAAATCATAAATGTTGTTGATTATAATCCAGGCTTTTCTGTGCCTGACGTGGTTGTGCTATGGAATTGCGGACATTGTGCTCCTTGGTTTGGATAACACACACATCATCTTCCAATATTTTAAAAATCTCGGCTGTATAAAAAAACTAGGTTTAAGCTTTTGAGACAGGCTACAGGAATCAGTCAATTATCTACATATAATTTTTCCACTCTGGATTTTCTACAAAGATTTTAAACCAAAAGCCTCCGCCTATCTCCCCTGACAACCCACTGGTTTTGGTGTCCCCCTCTTATTTCAGTAAGTATATAGTCAGGAAATATATATATCCCTTTATGAAACAAAGCAAGGAGGCTCCCCAGGGGACCCCACAGCTTCCTCGCTGTAGGCTTTCCTAGAAGCATCTCTGAACCACAGTGGGTGTGGGGTGATGCAGGTCATCAAGAGCTGACGATAGGAGAGGAATTCAGAAGACTGAATTCAGAAGGGTGAATTTCACGGCTCACGAGACCACTGCCTGCTGCCTTTAGTAAGGGCGCTCAGCTCTGTGTCCCTGGCTATCCCTGGGACAGTCTGCTACCTGTTCAGCATTACTGGGGGCTCAAGGGTACCTGGTTAGTAAAAAAAAGCTTTGTGCTCATGAGTCAAGAAGGGGGAGAGACCAGCTCAAAAGTTCATGGTGTCAGGGCAAGAGTCATTGTTTGCAGGATCCCATCTCTAGCAGCTCTCTATGCCTGTTAAGAAAGAAACTCAGATCCCATATGCCAATGTACGAATGGCCTTTTGCAGCCACACTCGTATCTTCCAAGTGCCAAGTGAGATGACAGAGGACATCATGCGAGATCGAATAGAGCAGGTGAGACGAAGGTAAGCTGTTTGGAACTGGTTGATTTGTGTTCCTGACTGGGGGCAGGTAGGGTGGGGGTGACTGCTGGGTTTCCCGCCCACACCCAGCAATGCTGTCTCTGGTATGCCAACATCAAGAGCAGGGACACACAGTTCCCAGGGCTGCGTCTTGTCTTCTGTGCTCCACATGACAGGGCTTTGCCAGCCTCCCATGGTGTCTGCCAGTGCACAGAAGGGCTCCAGGCTGTGGGCCTGTTCATATGACTGTGCTCCCAGGTCCAATGCGGCCACGGCCTAGGCACGGCCTGCCCTCCCACCGCAGCCCCTGTGCCGTGGTCTGGGTAGGCTCTGCTATCAGGCAGCCTCCCTCCACCTGGCCCTTCTCCTCTGTCCCCTGCAGCATATCCCGTCTTACAGATGTCTCAGCTCAGGACTTCAGTATGAGACCCTCCTCCTCAGACTGCTGAGAGCAACAGGTGAGAGAGCTGACGGATGACGAACTGGGCAGAGAAGATGGTTATCCTGGGCAGTGGGAAGGGGCACTGCAGCTGGGAACTTGGTAAAGAGGCTTAGCTTTTCCTTACTGGGGAGGGGCCTGCACTCAGGGCCAGTAGTGGGAGAGGAGGGCTGGCTGCCTTAGGCTCCCGCAACGCCTCTCTTAAGTTTGTGGAAGGACTAGAAGTCAAATTTGATTGGTTTCCTGACTCTGTGGTGTCAGAGAGCACTGCCTCTCCATCATTCATGGGCCCAGGCTTTCGTGTTTAGGAGGTTGTGGTGGAGCCTGCAATTTTGCATTTCTAAAAGTTTCTGGGCATTGTCACCGCTGGTCTGCTGACCTCACCTTGAGTCACAGATTGTAGTGTCAGGAGTGAT
This sequence comes from Gorilla gorilla gorilla, assembly GCF_029281585.2. Lineage (NCBI taxonomy): Eukaryota > Metazoa > Chordata > Mammalia > Primates > Hominidae > Gorilla > Gorilla gorilla. The sequence continues at coordinate 141,806,370 of NC_073233.2, read as the reverse complement.
GCTGTATAAGTTTTAGATCTGCCACCAACTTGTGATGTGACTTTTGGTCCCATGGCCACTTGCCTTGTGCTTGGCCCAGTGGTCACACGGGGGCTGTTTATGAGGCCCTGGGAGGCGGAAGGCCAATGGCAGGATAAACAACCACAGGAGCTATCCGGGATGCAGCCCCTGAGCCTGTGGTGAACAGCTGTGCTGACCATCCTGGGGCTAAGGGAGAGATTTAGGCACAGCGACCTCAGCATGCTTACAGGAAGGCTGTTGGAGAGCAGTACTGGCATTTATCAAGCACTTACTGTATATCAGCTTCTGCACAAGGTAGTTTGTCAGGGTTTATCATTTGATCCAAAAACAACCTTAAGAGAGGGCGTTGTTGTACCCATTATACAGAAGGCAGAACTTAAGTCAAGCCCGGGAGCAGATGCTGGGTTCCAATTCAGCTCCACCATGGGCAAGTTACATAATGCCACTGTGCCTCAATTTCCTCAATGCAACAGAGTATCTACTTTGGAGGGTTGTCTTGGGGGTGATGGTGTCTAGCGCATGGTAAATGCCGCATCAATTGTTTGCTCATATTACTAGAGAAGAACAGGAAGTGCTGGGAGGGTACACAGTTCGCAGGGGCTTCTGAGCTGGAAGAAACAGACTCAGGCTTCAATTCCAGCTGCCTGATGCACCACTGTCGATTCTTCCATGGGTTTCTGCTCTCTAGATGGAGCTTTGGGAACGCGGAGAACAGTGGGGTTACAGGGAGTCATCATCAGCCCTACCCCTTGGCCAATCACATCTCCCTGCTGTGTCCCCTGGGCATTTCTCTACCTCCTAGGTGGAAGTCCTTCAGGGTCCAGCAGCAACCTGTATCAGAAGAACATCCTTCTCTGCTTGACCTGAAGAAGGGCCAGACCTGGGCAGAAAGACTCCAGCAGGTGAGCTCTTCATGCGACAGTGTCAGCACTGGAGTCTTCTTGCTGAACTACGAATAAAGAGATGTGCTACTTAACAACCCGCCCTGTTGCTGGTTGGGGTGCTGTGCCATTCATTTGTTCATTCATCAGACACTGAGTACCTCACAGGCCTGGCTCTGGGGACACATGACTTACAGCCTTGAGGGAGACAGACAGCAGCTGTTCCAGCAATGTGACAATGGCGATATTGGTGCTCCTGGAACATAAGAAGGAGTGCTCTGTGGCTGGGGCAGGGAGAACTTTTTGAGGGAAGTGTGCTGGTTTGTTTCAGATATTTATGTTATCTGCACTTATTCCTTCTCTAGCTCTCTTCCTTTTTAATGTAGATTTGAGTTTCTGCCCTATATCCTTTTCCTTCTCTTTGAAGAACTCCTTTTAACGTTTCTTGCAAGGTAGCTGTACTAGTGACAATTTCCCTCAATTTTTGATGGTTGGAGAAAGTCTTTATTTGTCCTTCTTTTGAAGGGTAATTTTGCAAGATACGGAATTCTAGGCTGACAATCTTTTTTTCTTTCAACACTTAAATATTTTACTCCACTCTCATCTTGCTTGTATGGTAACCGAGGAGAAGCTGGATATAATTTCTGTCCTTGTTCCTCTATAGATAAGGTGTTTTCCCTTTCAAGAAATTTTGTCTTTGATTTTCTGCAGTTTGAATGTGATATGACTAGGTATAGTTATTATTGTTATTATTATTATTATTTTTTGCATTTATCTTGCTTGGTGTTCTCTGAGATTCCAGGATCTGTTGTTTGGTGTCTGTCATTAATTTTGGAAAATTCTCAACTACTAATCAAACTCTTTTTTGCGGGTATTCTTCTCTCTTTTTATTCTCCTTCTTGTCTTCCCATTACACATATGTGACACCTTTTGAGATTGTCCCACAGTTTTTGGAAAATGTTTCACTTTTTTCCACTCTTTTCTTTTTCTCTTTGTGTTTCAGTTTTGGTAGATTCTACTGACATTTCTTTTTTTTTAATTTTTAAATTATTATTACACTTTAAGTTTTAGGGTACATGTGCACAACGTGCAGGTTTGTTACATATGTATACATGTGCCATGTTGGTGTGCTGCACCCATTAACTCGTCATTTAACATTAAGTATATCTCCTAATGCTATCCCTCCCCCCTCCCCTACCCCACAACAGGCCCTGGTGTGTGATGTTCCCCTTCCTGTGTCCATGTGTTCTCATTGTTCAATTCCCACCTATGAGTGAGGAAATGCTGTGTTTGGTTTTTTGTCCTTGTGATAGTTTGCTGAGAATGATGGTTTCCAGTTTCATCCATGTCCCTACAAAGGACATGAACTCATCATTTTTTGTGGCTGCATAGTATTCCATGGTGTATATGTGCCACATTTTCTTAATCCAGTCTATCATTGTCGGACATTTGGGTTGGTTTCAAGTCTTTGCTATTGTGAATAGTGCCGCAATAAACATACGTGTGCATGTGTCTTTATAGCAGCATGATTTATAGTCCTTTGGGTATATACCCAGTAATGGAATGGCTGGGTCAAATGGTATTTCTAGTTCTAGATCCCTGAGGAATCGCCACGCTGACTTCCACAATGGTCGAACTAGTTTACAATCCCACCAACAGTGTAAAAGTGTTCCTATTTCTCCACATCCTCTCCAGCACCTGTTGTTTCCTGACTTTTTAATGATCGCCATTCTAACTGGTGTGAGATGGTATCTCATTGTGGTTTTGATTTGCATTTGTCTGATGGCCAGTGATGATGAGCATTTTTTCATGTGTTTTTTGGCTGCATAAATGTCTTCTTTTGAGAAGTGTCTGTTCATATCCTTCGCCCACTTTTTGATGGGGTTGTTTGTTTTTTTCTTGTAAATTTGTTTAAGTTCATTGTAGATTGTGGATATTAGCCCTTTGTCAGATGAGTAGGTTGCGAAAATTTTCTCCCATTTTGTAGGTTGCCTGTTCACCCTGATGGTAGTTTCTTTTGCTGTGCAGAAGCTCTTTAGTTTAATTAGATCCCATTTGTCAATTTTGGCTTTTGTTGCCATTGCTTTTGGTGTTTTAGACATGAAGTCCTTGTCCATGCCTATGTCCTGAATGGTATTGCCTAGGTTTTCTTCTAGGGTTATTATGGTTTTAGGTCTAACATGTAAGTCTTTAATCCATCTTGAATTAATTTTTGTATAAGGTGTAAGGAAGGGATCCAGTTTCAGCTTTCTACATATGGCTAGCCAGTTTTCCCAGCACCATTTATTAAATAGGGACTCTTTTCCCCATTGCTTGTTTTTGTCTACTGACATTTCTTGAAACTCCAATTCTTTCCTCAGCCTTGTCCAGTCTACCAATGAGTCCTTCAAAGACATTCTTTATTCCTATATAGTGTTTTTGATTACTGGCATTTTCTTTAGACTTTTTTTCTTAGAGTTTCCATCTCTCTGTTTACATTACCCATCTGTTCTTGCATGTTGTCCACTTTCCCCATTAGAGCCCTTAGCATATTTTTCATAGCTGTTTTAAATTCCCAGTCTAATAATTCCAACATATCTGACTGGTTTCTATACTTGCTTTGTCTCATAAAGCTATGTATATATATTTTTAGCAAGCTTTGTAATTATTTTGGGGAAAGCAGGACATGATTTATCAGGAAAAGGAGCTGCGGTAAATAGGCCATTAGTGTGAGGCTGTATGTTTACCTGGCTGGGAGGCTGTGTTTATGGTTTTGTAGCATGTCAGAGGTTAAGGTTTCCTCTGGCATCCTTGTCTTTGTCTTTCTTGTTGTCTTTGAGTGTCCCTAGAGGCTCCTTCTTAAATAGAGTCTGAGGTTTACAGTTATTTCTGCTGTAATCCCCTGTTATTATATAACCAGGGATTACATAATTATATAATAATTTAACACAATATGGGAACCCTATATTGTGGTGATAAGTGCGTGGGAGGGGAAGTGTTCTATATTTGCAAGATTAGTTCTCAGTGTTTAGTGAGTCTTTCCCTCTGGGCTGTGACCTGTCTGTGTGGTTCTCAGCTTCCCCCCTCATTGACCTTAGGAAAGACAGGAAGGCTAGAGGGGAGGGTCTGGTGTTGGGTATTTCCCTTCTCCCAGGCTGGCTTGGCCCTGGCAAAATAGTTTCCCTTGAGGGTGGGCTCTTGTTAAGGAGAACAGAATGCTCTGGACATATTTAAAAATGGCTACTTTCCCCTTCTGTTTTCATTGTGAGGAGCTAGTAGAGCTCCTAAAGGCCAAACTCATGAAAGTGTGGGGATCCCCCCAATGACTGGGCCCTGGACTTTTTAATAGTCAACATTGTCCACACTTAGCCTCCAGCAATTTGTCAGTTACAGTTTAGGTAGTTTAGGTGTTCCTGCCCAGCACTGTTTCCTGTGGAATTTTGTGCGCCTGGTCTTCTGTCCAGTAAGTTGTGAGTCTCTGTATCCAACTTTCTGCCTTTCCAGTCTTCAGGTCAGTGGTTTGCCTTCTGAGCTCAGTTCTCTGAGGGATTTAAGAAGAGTTGTTGATTTTCAATTTATTCAGTTCTTATTGTTAGGATGAGCGTGATGACTTCCAAGCTCTTTAAATATCAAACTAGAACCCGGAAGTCTTATTGAAGTATTTATTGAGTGTCCATGAGAATGACCACTGATGTTCGCTGAGCACTTTCTATATGCCTGGTCCTATCCAAGGACTTGAAATGTATCCAAGCACTAAGCCAAGCAGGCTTTGGCATAGATATTAGTATTATTATTAGAGAGGAGATAACACAACACGTTGGTTAAGTACCTTGACCAGAGTCACTTTGGTGACTGGAGAGTGCTAGAACCCCAGCCTGGCTTTCTTGACCACTTTGTTATGCTGTGTGTGCACCCCAGGCCAGCCCTGGGAATACAGCAATAAATAAGACCCACCTGGTCCCTGCCCTGGTAGAACTTTCATTTTGATGAGGCAGATGAATTTTACACAAACTCATTAGTTGTGAGTCACAATTTTCATAACTACTTGAAAGGTGAAGTCCTACATATAATGGGAACTTGCCTTACTCAGAGAAGAGAACCTAGATTTCTATTTTAAAATCGTCATCCCCATTTTACAGATGAGGGAACAGGCAGTCCAGAGAGGCTAAATAGCTTTCCTGATGTCATCCAGCCATGAAATGGCATAGCGAGAGTTTGAATCCAAATGGTCTCATGCCAGAGCCAGTGTCTTTAACCCCTGCCCTCTCCGGCAGAGCTGGGTGAAGGAACACTTCGGTTGTTGTTGGTGGTGAGCTTTACCTGCCAGACACTGCACAAGGAAGGGAGAGAGGCTAAGGTTCCTCCCCTGCCCCACTCTTCCTAGGGGCCAGGACACCTGGACTTTCTCTCCCCACCACCTTTCCCTCCCAGCCTCCCTTTTCCTGCATGCTCCAGTAAGGTAGGCTGAGGGAGTAGAGGATGAGTAGGAGGTAACCAGGCAGAGGGGCAGGAGAGCAGCCAGCCCTGGGCAGCAGCAAGTGAGAGGGCTCTGAGAGGGGAGAGAAGTCTGGCTTCATGGACACACCAAAAGCCTATTCTGGCTAGATGGGAGAGAGGGAGTGAGAGGGGGCATGGGGGAGGCTGTCAAGAGGCCGGGTGGGCCATGTGGCAAGTGGAGACCTGGTTAAGGATCCTGCCTTATCCCAGCAGAGACAGGAAACAGGATGTGCAGGAATGTTAAAGCAGAAAGTGATTTTACACGTGGAGACAGGCTGCGGCAAAGGATGGCAGCAGAGAGCCCAGGAAGGATCCACTGGGCAGTGGCAGGTTCGTGTGAGATGGGAGTGGCGATCTGGCGATACATGGCTCCTGGAGTGGGGGAGAAGAAAGGTCCTGGGGGCACAGTTGGGGGATGGTGCTGCCATTAGCTCAGGTAGGTGGGCCTAAGTTGAGGAAATCAGTTCACCTTGGGTCCTGAGTCTGGGTCCCCATCAGATATCCCAGTGGTGATGGACACACACGGCCTGGGTCCAGGGGAAGCTTGGAGAACACTGAAGGCAGAGAAGTGGCACAAGCCCAGGCTGCTGGAAAGGGGGTCCTGCCTGCTCGAGAATGGCTGCAGCCTGGATGTCAGCGGAGGAGAGGGGTGGAGAGGAGGTAAGCCAGCCTTCCTCAGAGCCCTGAGGGGGCTGTGCCCTTCCAAACGCTCACTCAGGTTTCTTGGGAAGGCAGGGAGCGGTGCTTGGCTTGCCAGAGCCCATGGTGCTGCTGCAGGGAGCACCTTTCTCTGAACTTGGTGGCCCTGGGAAGCAAGCAAAGGGAGGAAGCCCTCTCTCCACTGTTGCAGCTGAGAAGCTGTTTCACTAGAAACCACCAGATGGTGCCGTTTCCACACAAAAAACACATTTCCTGACGGTGACCTGGCCTTCCCTTTGAGTCAGCTCCTGCAGGCTGGGCCAGTAGAGATTTTAGGACCGTTTGGGAAGCCTCTGAAGATGGAGCACCTCTGAGTGTCTTCGTGTTGTTATGAATACATTTCACATCCACCTGCCTGAACCACATAGCACCTATTCTTTCCAAGAACATTTGTGGAGCATTTATGCCCAGCACTGGGCCCGTGCTGTGTGAGGATACCCAGGTGAATGTTCTGTTATGTTCTCAAGGAGCTCAAATGGGTAGAAGGGCTGAGTGCAAACAAATAATGAAATATTGTGTGAAAATAAGCCAAAAGGGTATAAATGGTAGAGCACAGAAGGGAGTGGTTTTCTCTGCTTGAGAGAAAAATTGTCAGCTGATTCCCAGAGGCAGGGATGCTTAAGCAGAGTTTTAGAGGCTTTCGCCAGGCTCTGACAACCAAGGAGGGGTCCTCCAGGCAAAGGGAAAGTCCAGTTCATGTAGCAAGGATGGAGGAGGGTTAGGGAACTGGGCCTGGCTGTCTGAATGTCTGGAATGCCGGTATGGTGGGTGGGGTTGTGGTGGGAGGAATGGCAGGAGAAGAGGCTGGGAGGTGGGTCAGGTGTTGAGAGGTGGCAGGTGGGTGCAAAATAACACCATGAGACTGGCAGAGGACCCAGGGGAGGAAGCATGGAAGAGCACCACGCTGGTCAGGTCTGGCTTCCCAGGGGAGAGAAGATGGGCCCAGGAAAAGAGGGGGAACACATGGCTTGCAGAAGGGGCTGGAGGGCAGCAGCCGGGCAGGAATGGCTGAGTCACCCACAGGCTCCCACTGTCTGTCTCTCGCGCGCATCTGGAGTTTGGGAAGAGAGGGACCCATATTAGTATTATAGCCGCAGCTCCTTCAAACCTAGGGTGGAAATGAAATCATTAAGTGGCTCAAATGGAGTTTTGTTCTGTGCATGATTAACCCCAGGAGGGGAGTTTGGGAACAAATATGCCTCCTCTACCTGTATTACAGGGGGACTGAGCTACGGTAAATTAAAAGAAAATCACTGGCAAATTTGGGACCAGTCAGCCGTGACCAAGCCATTTGTGTAGTTAAATGGAGCTGAAAGAACTAATCAAGGCTTTGTGGTCATGGATCCTTTGAGGGGAGAGGTGAGAGCTGGGGGTGGCAGGTGGGCGGGGAGCCAGTCCAGGAGGCCGCAGGTGGAGGTCTATCAAGGGACTGCTTGGTGGGGGTGGCAATGTGCGGTGCTGGCCTGTCTCTGTCTTGCAGGTCACTTCCTAATAGGACCTTGTTAATTCTGGACAGAGACAGGGGGGATCTCATGTCAGACAGACTCGTCCAGGCAGAGTCAAGCTCGGGAACACCAGAGAGACGGGGAGGGTGTGCCCACGTCCACCGGGGCAGGCGGCCTCCTGCGTGGGTCACTGCAGGGAGCAAGGCGAGGTGCTGCTCCATGAACCGCACGCAGTGTTGTAAAGACCAAGCCACTGTCCTGGGGTGTCCACTGCGAGGTGGGGTGGGGCTCTGTCCCATCCCGAGAGGCGGAGGTTAGACACCCAGGCAAACCAGGACATGAAAACCGGGCGGGTGGTCTCCGAGGCGGGAGAGGCTGCCTGGCGGGGGGCCGGCAGGGTAGGGGCAGGCGGAGGGCGGGGGTGCGCCGCGGGAAGGAGTGGAGCGGGCAGGGACGCCCCGGGTCCCAGCGGGGCCTGAGACGCGCGATCAGGGCGCCGCGCGGCCGCGGAGTAGGGTGGCCCACGGGAGCCCAGGCCCTCTCGGGGCTCAGCGGCCAGGGCGGGCGAGGCGCCCACACCACCAGGCGACTGTGCGACGGCTTGCAGCGCTCGGCCACGGACCCGTCTCATCCACGGGCCCGAGGGACCCCCGGCCCGACGCCCGGAGGCTTCTGCGGCTTCTCCCTTCGCCGGCCGGCCTGGGGAGGGCGCGGCACCAGCCTGCCCCGAGGGACCGGGAACCTCGACCGGGGAGGCCACCCCGCCTCCGCCCGGCAGCCAGACGCCGTGTTCGACATGTTTTCCGATGACTTGGCAGGCTCCTCAGCGGTGCTCGAAATTCATTTTCCATCCCGAGAGGGGAAAAACAAAGGCAAGAGAAGGCAGCAGCTGCTCTCGGCGAGTTGGGAAACTTTGCCGCAACCAGCCGGAACCGGAGCGGGGCACCGGGCGGCTCGGGGTCCCCACCCCTCCTCCACCCCCGCACCCCTGAACCCCCTACTCCCGCGCCCCTCCCCCACCCCCGCACCCCTACCCCGCACTCCCTCCCCAAGCACCCCTCCCCCACCCCCGCACCCTGAACCCCCTACTCCCGCGCCCCTCCCCCACCCCGCACCCCTACCCCGCACCCCTACCCCCGCACCCCTACTCCACCCTCCATCCCCCTCCCCCTCCCCGCCCGCGACGCTCCCCCACCCCCGCACCCCTACCCCGCACCCCTACTCCTGCGCCTCTCCCCCACCCCCGCACCCCTCCCCCACCCCCGCACCCCCCACCCCCGCACCCCTGAACCCCCTACTCCCGCGCCCCTCCCCCACCCCGCACCCCTAATCCCGCACCCCTACCCCGCACCCCTACCCCCGCACCCCTACCCCCGCACCCCTACCCCCGCACCCCACTCCACCCTCCATCCCCCTCCCCCTCCCCCTCCTCGCCCGCGCCTCTCCCCCACCCCCGCACCCCTCCCCCACCCCGCACCCCTACTCCCGCGCCTCTCCCCCACCCCCGCACCCCTCCCCCACCCTCCGTCCCCCTCCCCCTCCCCCACCCTCCATCCCCCTCCCCCTCCCCCCCTCGCCCGCGACGCTCCCCTAACTGTGGCTCCGGGCTCCTCCCGCCGCCCCTCCCTGCAGTCCCAGGCTCCTCTCCCAGCTCCTCCCCCCAGCCCTACTCTCCACCCCCAGCCTCGCAGCCCCCGCAGCCCCGCGCCCCCCTCCCAGCCCAGCGCCCATCCCCGCTCGCTCCCGGAGCCACTGCCCTCCCCCGTCCGCCTCCTTCGAGCTTATTCTCTGGGCCTCTGGACCACAACAAGGTCCGCAGCCCGAAGCTCCCCAACCGGTGGGTTTGATCGGGGTGGGGAGGGCAGGGCAGGACTTCGCGGGGCGGGCGGTGAGTGGAGAAAGTTCACACCCGCAGCTGCCCTCCCAGCCCTCTGGGCACGGCCGCTCTCCGAGGTCAGTCGCCCCCTTCTATCCGCGGACCGTCGCGGCTGTTAGAATGCGCCTCCCCCTTTACTGCCGTTTCCCCAGCGCCCCAGACACGGTGCGTGACATCGGTGCTCAGTAAATATTCGTGGAAGGAATAAAGGACTGGGTGGGCTTTCGCTGCAGTGCCTTAGTGCTCGCATCAGTTCTTTGCCTCCTCCGCCCTTCAGGGCCCTCGTTCTCTGTGTCTTCATAGGCACCTGTTCGTGGGCAGGCCTGGAGGTCCCGAAAATGAAGGATGAGCGGGTCATGCAAGGGAAACCTGGTACGTGAGCAGGATTCCAGGGAAAAGGGCAGGTACAACAGTCTCTGCCTTATAAGCAGGTACAGCAGTCTCTGCCTTTTAAGGAGGAGGCGGGAAGGCTAAGTGAGCAGCTGCTTGTGGCGTGCTTTCAGCAAGGAAGATGTGCTTACCAGAAGCGTGTGTGCCCATGTGGGCTTCTGGGAGGCAGTGTAGCATAACTGCTAAGACGGCTTCCACCTTCGGATTGCCAGGCCTCGGACCCTGGCTTTACCATTTAGCGGCTGTGAGATTTTGAGCAAATGGCTTAACCTCTCTGTGCTTCTGTGTCCTGGAGTCCTGGTGAAGATCAAGTGAGATGGCATCCCGGTAGAGGGGGCATCACATGCCCGCCACTTGGTAGACCCTCAGTACAGGGTAGCTATGAGGATTCCTATACCCGGGAAGAGGCACCAGCCGTAGCACAGCCCTTTCCAGCACCAATGACTGCTGGCTGTTAGTCTTCACGTTCATAAAACACTTTCCTAAGCCTTTTGTAATGTGAGTCGGTGATCTAGTCAGTCCAGAAGGAAATAGTCACTGCTCTCTAGGAGCTTATACTGGAAGGGAAAAGATTATGAGGGCCTCTAAAGATGTTGGGGAACCACAGACAAACATTTAGGAAAAATAAAAATATTAGGTGTGCATTTGGGAGCCGGTGTAGGAGGGGGTGTGCTGTCAGAGATTCATGTTTGGTCAACGTGGGGTCTGCATATTTTCAAAGGAGAATCAGAGTCCTGGCTCTACGGGCTTCAAAGAGGGGCTCCCCTGAGGACCTGCTGGACCCAGGACTCCTGGCATTCTGAGGAGGGGGCTTCTTTGCGTCTTAGTGCCCCCTGAGGGAGGGCTCTCTGGGGCCTAGACTGGGAGGAGAGTGGTGTGGCATCCTGTGGCCAGCAGGTGATGCTGTTGATCTAGTGGTGCAGGTTGCCAGGTTCTGGATGGTGCCCTCCCACCCCCCACTCATGCCCCAGCTGCTGATTGCTCATTTTCCACTGAGTGCCCTGTGCACAAGATACCAGAACACCCCCATTAGCTCCTGCAGCTAGCCCTGTGCTTGTTCTTCTGGTGGGGACAAGTTTCTCTACCCACCGTGGGCAGAACTGACTCCAGGATTTGGGAGTGAGCAGTGGACAGTAGACCTTCTATTCTATTCTGAGGGAAGAAGTGAGATTGGGCTGTGTTGCAGCGGGGACTGGTATTGACTTCTGGGGAAGTGGATTCACCTTGCCATGCCACAAAACCACAGTTTGTGCCTGCACACCCCTCGGGGCTTCTTCAGTCAGTTAGGATGTCTTGCAGGAGGGATGGAACAGGGGACCCTAAGGGCAGGGGTGGACAAAAGAAGGAGCAGCACCATGAATCAGAGTCCCAGAGCTGTGGAACCCCCTTTCGGGACCCAGGGCCTGCATCTACTTCCTCAAAGGCTGCAGCAAAGTGGAGCTTCTCCAACCTTCCTGGGTATGGGACTCCCTTCCAGGAGGTACTTATTAAAGATCCTCAGGCCAGGGTCTAGATACACAAGGATAAAGCATGCTGTTTTTCCCAGTGGAAGAGAACTTGGCAACTCCACGATCAGCACCAGGAGAACATTCTGCTTACTTCAGCTGCCCTTCACCTGGTCTTTGGAACACCTTTTGCTAATTATACCTGTGGCCACCCCCAGGTGTTCTGCCTTGCTTTGGTCCTGGAGAGTTAACAAAAAGGAGAGAAACAGAGAGACACAAGTTATAAACAATTTGGTTGAGCAGGTAGCGGGTAATCTCACCCAACTTGAGCCCATTAAGCACCCCCTGCCCCTGGTCCTGGATCCCTTGGCTTTAATCTAACCTTCTTTCTGAAGGGGTTGGTCCTGCATTCTACAGGGAAGAGACCCAACCAGCAGCATGGGTGTAGTCTTTCCCTGAGCCTCACAGGACAATGTCACCACTCATATTGCAGAAACGTGCACACAGGGTGTGTGTGCCTTTGCACGTGTGCACACACTTTACTCCACTGGGCCTCAAGGTCGAATGATGCCTTATAAAATGAAAGAAAAGGGTGCTTTTCTTTGAGTTTGCACCATTTGGCCCCCTTTCTCAGGGCCTGTGGCCAACAGTCTAGGGAGTCATGTGGGCCATGGGAGGAGAAAGCAATGGGGGCCACAGGACCGTGTCCGTGCCGCCCTGCCTTTGCTGGGCTGTGTGGCAATGCTTACGTCACTTGACTTCTCTAGACATGGCGTTTTTCCATCTGCGAGTTAATAATGTCCTTCTCTCAGTGTTGGTATTAGGTGAGGTACTGCATGCAAATCCGCAGCACCATCTCTGGGCAGAGCTGGTGGTCTTTCATGTTATCTATGCCTCCATCCCCTGCTGCACCCCTTTTCTCCAAAGAGAAGAGGCAAGTTATTCAGTGTGTCCAGCTTACCCCTCTAAAAAATGGGACAGTTAGAGCCCCTCACCACCCAGAGTTGGTTTGAGCTGAAATTGTTGGGAGGAACTGGAGTTGGGAAGGGTGTTATGGTTTGATACTTTCACTGCCTCCTGCCTCGGGGTCTGGCCAAGACCGTGGTGTTAGACTGTTCTTTGTCCGGTCCTCTGAGGCCTGCCTGTTCTCCCATCCTCAGGTTGGGTTTGTGCCACGGATCCCAGATGGGCTGACCTTGGGAACCACCCAGTGCCTGGCATATAGTAGACACTCAATAAATTGTGTTGAGTCATTAAACCTTGGATTGGCTGTGTGGCCTTGGACAAGCCCGTTCATGTTTCTAGGCTCACAGGTGAAATGGGAATGATAATAATACCGCATGGCAGGGACAGAGCAGTTGCACACAGAGCTTCTAACAGCGTTCTGCACGTTTGTTAAGTGCCTCAATAAATGCTGCCGAGATCAGTACAACACCGGAGGGATCGTAGCTCTTTCTTCACTCCTACTCTTGGGGGAATGTTTTAAAATAGAAAAACTGTTTCCATCGAGACATCCACCACCCAGAGCTTTGAAGGAGCAGGGAGGAGACTCAGAATGAATGTTGCCAATGAACAAACTTAAATTCCTGATGGGCAGAAATGTATCATTTCCTTTCTGCAACAGGAGAGGGAAAGCGACAGTGCAGGCAGCAGCTGCCTCCTTGCCAAGCCTCTGAATCTGAGATCCCTCCCAGTTCCAACCCCGGGAGCCTCAAGGGTTTGCACGGGTAAGTTGGGTTTGGAATACAAACATACTCCTGTCCTCAGTAAGCCGCCAATGTGCAGGGATTGGACGCATGGAATTCTCTTCAGGCCATAGTCCATAGAGTTATTTTAGATGACGAGATGACATCTCCGAGTTCACCTAATCCATCCCAGACAGATGAGGCCTATGCTTCTGGAACAGTCTGTGGGTCCTGCCCCGTGGCCTCCTTCTTCTTCCTAGGCTCCAAGTCTTCAGCTGTTCAGGCGGGAATGCCATTCCACATGCCTTTTCGCAGTCAACTCAAATGCCACATCCTCTGTGAAATGTGTCCTCTTTTTTCCTGGCCTCCAGCTCCTCAGCAAGATTAAGTTCTTCTCACTGTCTATATATTAAGACGTCTCACTGTCTATATATTTAGCATAGTTTCTTTTTATATTATGTTTAAAAATAGTTCCCCCTTCTTCCCTGCCTCCCCACTCTCCTCCACCAGCCATTTATGGGCCTGTCAGGCTCACTGCATTGTAAGATACTTTAGGGCAAGATTTGGGTCTTGTCCATCTTCATGGTCTCAATAGAGGTTGAACTGATTCAATGTAGCCTGAACCACCCCACTGAAAAGCCAACCGATTTGCATGTTATGTTTTCAGACCCAGGCTAATGTGACACCCTACCTGCATTCCTAATCCTTCCATCCTTCCATGAACCATCCCTTCCACCTCCTCTCCTCTCTCTCTCTGTCTCTCATGTCTCTCTCTGTTTCAGTCTCTCTTGATGCTATCTCTCCATCTATTTCTCTCTCTACCTGTCTGCCATCCACAGGTCTCACCCTCAGCATCATAATCCCCATGAGTGGGCTTGCTCCAGTCGCAAACAGTGTGTGTCGTTCCCTGGATGGAATTCTGTCATGGCTGTGAGACGGGTCCTCTGAACGAACCCTGGCCATAGAAAGTATCTCTTGAAAGATCACTGTGGTGCCCGTTCCTGTAGTAATCAATAGCCTCAGGATGGAGCTTTTGGAGTGTGGTGTATGCTTAGTACTGAACACAAAGGACTTTCCAGGGGGCATGAAAACCAAGAGGAAGACCAGCAACAGTAGCTTCGCAAGATCTCTTTCCCCGTGTGGTACTCTCTGTCTCTCTCTCTCTCTCTCTCTCTCATGTCTCAGTCGCTTTTGATGCCATCTCTCCATCTCTGTCTCTCTCTCCATCTCTCTCTCTCTCTCTCTCCCTCTCTCCCTCTCTCCCTCTCTCCCTCTCCCTCTCCCTCTCTCTTGCTCTCTCTGCCATCCACAGGTCTCACCCTCAGCATCATGATCCCCATCAGTGGGCTTGCTCCATTGCTAAGAATAAGCCCTTCATGATCTGGGTACAAAAAGAGCAGGAACGGGCAAATCTGCCACTCATACAGCTGTGCTTGGCAAAGAGGGATAAGAATTCCTTCAAACAAGAGCCTGCCCACCAGCTGCTCCTGAGGGACCTGGCGCATGTGGGTCACTTGGTCATGGTCCCTTGAGTTTGGCAGGTCTGGCTTCCTCTGATTCTCCCACCTCAAGTTGCCCCGAAGTGTTCTGGGACACAAGTGAGTGTCTGTAGGGGAAATGGCTTCCTCAGTCATTGCAGGATGTATTTGACCATGGGAGTCTTCTCTACGTCATGGTCACCCTGAGTTGTATTTATTCAGAGTTTAGATTTTCATATGGTAGAAAACATTGAACTTGAGGTCCCAGCTCTGTTACTTCCTAAATGTGTAATCAAGTCAAGGATGCGTGACTTAATCTCTCTAAAACTCATTGAAAAAATTATATAATGAACTATTGAATAAGCCAAGGAACATATATGCACTCTTGTAAGCTCTGAGGTTATAGTGGTGAGTAGGAGAACGTCCCTGCTCTCAGGTTCTAGTGGAGGGAGGGGCACCACATTTAGAGAGAGCTGATCTAATAGATAGAAAGCCGTGGTACGCTATGCTTTGGAGAACGGTAAAGCAGAGCGTGGAGAGGATGGCTGGCAGTTGCTTTTTTATGGAACGTGGTCACTGATGGCCTTGCTGAGGAGGTGACATTTGGGGACAGGCCCCTATGAGATCAGGAAGTGAGCTGTAGGTATCTGGGGAAGGGGGTTCCAGGCAGAGGGAAGAGTATGTGCTAAGTCCTGAGGCACAGGTGGGCCTGGTCTGTGAAAGAATCAACCCTTGTGGCTGCAGCAGAGGGAGGAAGGGAATAGAGGGGATGGGATGCAGTGCGACTTGAGTGATGTTAAGCCCCTAGGACAAGGCAACACAGCTGTGTGGAGAGTGAGGGCTGATTGCCCAGGAGGAGCTGTGGAGGAGTCTGGCTGGGAGATGCTGGCTATGGGCTCTGATTAGGATTCCAGGTTGCCCTTTTCCCAAGGTGGAAGTTTAAAGCAGTGGCTAGGATCATCTTTGCATCTGAAAAGATCTCTTACTGGGCTCTGTAATCCAGTTTTCCAATCTGTAAAATGAAACGGTGCCTCCAGACCTCATCAGATATTGTCAAGGTCAAACGACATGTTTGATAAGGGCCACTTGAAGTTAGGGTGCACAATACCAAAAAGCTGCTATCACAATAATTAGGCCTCTCTTGATTGTTGAATGGATTTCCATTTCTTCAGGCAAGCATCAGACAACATTCTCAGAACCTGAAGAACACTCTCCCCATTGATTACCTTACTTGATCCTCACAGCCCATCCAGAGTGGTTGAAATTTTTATTATTCCCATTCAACAGACCAGGAAATGGAGGCTCAGAGACTAGAGGGATGAATATACACAGCCAGCGAGTGCTGGCCTTCAACAGAAACATTCTGATACAAATTCACTTCCAAAGAAGAGGATGCTACTATCTGTGGAGGTAGGATATGTGGAGGTTGAGGCATAGATTCAAACCTGAATCAGATCTGAGCAGAAATGGACTTCTCGAGAGCCACTGTTATTATGGTCACACATACAGTCCCTGGAAATAATGCAGCATTATAGACTGCACAGATTAATACACAATAAAAATTGCTGAAAATACTCTAGGCAGATGCTAGCTATAACACAGAAAGCTTAGGAAAATCAGGCGAAATCAAAACATACCAGCTGATGGCAATTAAGTACAGATGACGAAAGAATGACATGAACTCAGCTAAGATCTGAGAGCCTCACTGCAACTGCATGGGGGCCCTGAGAAAGATTGGGGTGCATGGTGGGGAGGGATGCAGTGGTGGTGCTTCTGCCCATGAGGAAAAGCCCCCCATCTCCAACCCCTTCGAGAACAGCTCTTGAGAAGGCAGAAGATCTATGACAAAGAGCCAGCTGGTTCCAAGGGATTTCACCCTGAACTGTGCTCCAACACCTTCAAGGAGTTCTGAGGGTTCTTTGAAAACTGCACGTCCCCAAGGCTCCTCCTTTGGGTCTGGAGTGTCAGAGGGCTGGGGAATTCTGTGAGTGTCTAGCACTTTGCAAACTTCCAGAAAGGGCTGGTTGCATATCAGGCTCAAATAGAGAAGAGTCTTCCATGGAGGCTGAGGGCTGCCTTCAAGTGACCTCTGTGGAAATGTCTTTCAAAAGACATTTCAGCCTCCATGCAAGACCCTCCTCTGTTTGAGCCGGATATGCAACCAGCTCTTTCTGGAAGTTTGCAAAGAAAGGAGTTCTGCAGCCTTTATGATTTCTTCCTTCTCCAAACATTCTCTGTTGAAATGGAGTCTCATTTATCCCTCTTGTTAATTCTTCATCTCCTATCCTGGCTTCAGTAGTTCTCGGAAAACTCATTGATGCTGAGTTCGCATGTTTGTGGGAAACAGAGGTGAGACCAGAGTCAGGGTGAAGAGGAGGAGAAAGAGGAATAGGGAAGGGGACCGGCCGCCATGCACCAGCTTCCTGGAACAGCAGTCCCAGGTCCACCGCGGTGGGGGTGGCGTCCCTGGTGCGCTTTTATCGGCATTATCATGCAATATTCCCCAGCCTGCTTTGTCTTTGCGTTGCATTTTATCAATACCACCAGCGGATCCTGCTGTCCCTTTCTGTGGGTTTATTAATATTGCCCTCTGATCTATGGGTAGCTGCCACACTTTATATTCCAGCCCCATCCTGGCTTCTCCAAACTCAGACACCATATTTAATTAGATTTTCTCCCTGGCTCAGGCAAACAGAAATTGAACTCCCAGTATATCTCTATTGCTCCAGAGCTCGCGCCTGACAGAAGGAGACAGCTCTCTTTCCCTCTCTGGCTTTCTCTGCCTCATCCCTTCCATCTCCACCTCTGACATTAATATTCTAAGACAAGCCCACTTCTAAGTTCAGTCTTTGCCCCCAAACACTGAAATACGCCCGCATGTTACTCAGTGCCACTAGATAAGTCATGTGTTGGAGGATTCTGATGCTAAAACTTTTTTGCTCTTCCTCCAGACTTTGGGCTGGACCTGCCTGTGGGCAAGTGGTGTGGAGAGCAGGGGAGGTGGGAGCGGGGTGCGGGCTGTCTCCATCTAGAGGCCAAGGGTGAGGGGCCCGAGAATACGGAGACACATTAAATGCCCTTTCAAGATGACAATGCCACCCTTGGAGTACTTTGTCAGAAGAGTTTTAAGAAAAAAAAAATTTCTGTATTACAGTTCTCCCATCTTTTTGGTGTTTGGGAAGAGCTGGTCTTTGTTAACGTTACGAAAAACAACCTCTAATTTCACCTTCTGTCAACTAAATGTGAGAGGAGAGCCCAGGGTTAAGAGGAGGCCTGGAGGATGCAGGAAGGACTCAGGAAGGAGGGCTGGCTCCTGTGCCCGGGGGGAGGGGCGGGCCCTTACCCCTCACCAGCCCTGGGTCCTGGCCACAGAGCTGTGGGCAAAGGGGTCTTCAGGAAACTTTATTTGTTTTGAAGCTACTTTGTATCCCTTCAAGAAATTTACTTAATAGTTTTGGAGACTCAGGTTCCTCACTGGTTAAATGGGGATAATGACAGCTGCCCTGAGGCCTGTTCCACAGAGGTGACCCTTGAAAAAAATCTGTGCACATGACTGTGTTCCATAAACTGTGATCCTCGTCGTTAGGATTGGGCATTCCTGTTCTCAACTAAATCTTGATTTGTAATTACTAATGGGCAATATAGAAGAGAAGACAATAAAATAATTATTTGACTTTAAAATGATTTTTTATGTTCTTTATCCAGGAAATTTGCAATTATAATTAGCTTACCTAGTCTGAGCACTTAAACACACTGATATCAGAGGAGATATAGGGTGACAAAAAATTTAAATAAAATATGAAGGAAGGAGGGAAAGAAGGAAGGAAGAGGGAGGGAGGGAAGGAAGGAAGGAATGAAACACAAATAGGCAAACAGCAGACAGGGTGGTTAACCCAGATTCCCTGGGTAATGTTTGAAATGGCTTCATACCAAGAAATAAAAATATGCACATTTACTTTAAAGCATAGTGAATATTTGAGATATTTACATGTGAAAAGTGCTGAGCACTCCTTAGAGGGCAGACGGGTCTGCGTGCTTCATCCACTGCTTCCAGGGCAGCAAGGAACGACCTCCCCTGGACCCCAGGGCCATCCCTGTGCCCAGCCATAGGCACCACCTTCCAGAGCAGCTCCTGGTGGTTGTGGAGGAGGGGGCTCCTTTCCATCCTGGTGGTCAAGGACAGTGCAGTGAGGGCATGTGAGGGGGCAGAGAGAAAACTCAGCACCAGGCCCTTCCACTGACCAGATGGAGGGCATGTGGACGTGGCATTGGTTTGGCATGAAGGGCTTTGGAGTTGGCCAGATACGGGTTGCCCTTCTGGCTGTGCTGCCTAGCAGTGTGACCTTGGGCAGGTCATACATCACCCTGAGCCTCAGCTTTGTCATGTGCATCAAAGGGAACACGCTGCGTATGGGGCAGGGTCATGGGATTCAGTACAGCCATGCCGTTGGTGGAGGATGTCTGGCCCACCCTGGGGCCTCTGCTCTGTGAGTGCCTTTTATCTTTCCCCTCTCTCTGAGAAGTGCCCAGTGACCCTCATTGGCAGGGCTGGGAGGACAGGTTGAGTGCACGCTCAGATCTGATTTTCAGGGAGCCAGGTTTGCATTCTGACTCTGTGACACGACCCACTGGGGACCCTGGGGTAAGTGGGAACAAGAGAGGGTGAAGCTTTTGATTGCACGAGGCAGACATAAAAGTCCTCAGAGATGCCCTTGGCACAGGGGCTTCTGGTGTCCTTCCCGTCAGCACACCATCACGCTCTCATTTCCTCAGATAAAAATCTCACTGGGTAGCCCACAGATGCCTCACAATCAGGGGCAGGCAATTCTGGCCATTGGGAGGCATTGTCTGGAGGCCTGTCTGCTTAGCCCTGGGCCCACACCACTGCTGCACCCCTGAGGAGGGGAAAGCTTGAAAACCACACTTCTGGATTGGACCTCCCTTCTTCACGGAAGTCCCCTGACCTGTTCTGGACGTAGGCTGGTTAATGGCAGGGCTGATTCTAGAACTGAATCCTGATCCAGGGCGTATCTTGTGACACCATGATGCCCCTTGACAGAGGAGTTCTTGCTATCCCCAACTTTGAGTCACTGCGTATCCAGTTGTCCCTCGGTATCTGAGGAGGATTTGTTCCAGGATCCCCCTTGGATACCAAAATCCATAGATGCTCAAGTCTCTGATATAAAATGTGATAGTATCTGCAGATTACCTATGCACGTCCACCTATATACTTTAAATCATCTCTAGATTACTTATAATACTCAATACAATGCAAATGCTATGGAAATAATTATGCTGTATTTTAGGATTTGAATTACCTTTATCGTTATATTGTTATTTTTTAAAAACATTTTTGATTCACAGTTGATTGAATCTGCAGATATGAAACCTGCAGATTCAGAGGGCCGCCTCTATTAGGTAAGGTAACACTGTCTGCTCTGAAATTTTGGTGACTCAGTAGCATGGACATTTCTTTCTTGCCCGTGTAACAGTTGGATGTGGCATTTCTGATCAGCAGATGGGGTTCCATCCCACGATGACTCAGGCGCTTAGGAGTGTTCATCGCATGGTCCCGTGAGTTCCTAGGGCCTTGCTGCCTCTTTCTCTAGATGGTGGGAGGAGAAAGAGAGCTGAGGGGCTGCAGACACCTCTTAGAAGGCTTGATCTGGAAGAGGCACCCATCACTGTGACTCATGCTCCATTGGCAAGCGCTGTCCTGAGAGGCCATGCTTCGCTACAAGGGAGGACAGTCTTGCTGTGTGCCCAGAAAGGAGCAAAACAGAAAGCTGGGTGCTGGGGCACAGCTGGGAAACTCTACTGCTGGCCACCCTCCAGGTGGTCAAATATCTGAGTTGCTCTCTGTCCTGTGCGGAACATGCTCGCACACCCTGGCCTCAAGGGGGCAGTCCTTTCCCTCAAGTCTCGTGTAGCTTCTCAAGGTCTGGCGAGCTCCAAGCTAGCAAGGCAATTTATCTGCCTTCAAGATAGAACTGGGATGCAAGGACGAGAAAGCTGGCCAGTGTCCGTGGGTGATACACCACATCCATGGATGGGATGGAGTTTTGCTGGCGGGCAATGTGAGGAGCTCCACCCTGGCAGTGGGGCTGCTGCATGGTGAGACCTGCCTCTGCTCGCTGTGAGAGATGTCCTTGTCCATCGTCCTTCAGAGCCCCTGTGTACCCTCTAGGAGGCACTTCCTTATCCACCCCCTCCGTGGTCACATTGGACACCAAGGGGGGCATCTGGGCATATGTCTGCTTCCGACTAATGGGCACTTTTTACTCACAGGCTCTTTTAGGCCAGCAGTTTCTTTGGTATTCAGTTCCCTCAAAAACTTGGTAGGTTTCTCAACTATTTGCTTCCAGTCAGTTCCAAATACTAGTATCAGCAGCTAAAGTTCTTTCCAAGATCTCATCCTCAAACGTACTTAAATTCTTTTCCGCCCGGAGCCGTCCTCCCTCGCAGTTTAATGAGACATCAGAAACAATAGGCTTGGAAGTTATGAGTTTGCTAGGCTGCCATAACAAAGTACCACAAATTGGGTGGCTTAAACAAAAGAAATGAACCGTCTCTCAGTTCTGGAGACTGGAAGCCTAAGATCAAGGTGCCAGCAGGGGTGCTCCTGCCCAGGGCCAAGGGCCTGGAGGGAGACGCTGCTCCATGCCTGTCTCCTAGCTTTTGGAGGTTTGCTGGCCATCTTTGGTGTTCCTTGGCTTCTCTATGTCACCTCAGCCTCTTCGTTCATCTTCATGCCACGTTCTCCTCGTGTGTCTGCCTCTTTGTCCAAATCTCTCCTTTTTATAAGGACTCCAGTCATATTGGATAGGGGCCATTCCACTCCAGTGTGACCACCTCTTTACAACTACATGTGTGATGACCCTATTTCCAAATAAGGTCCCATTCCGGGTTATTGGGGATGAGAACTTTAGCATATGATTACTTAGGGGACACCGTTCACCCCGTCAAGGAAGAGAAGGAAGTGTCTTTAATTTGATCTTTGTTACGGGGCTGAGTCCCTCTGCTTAACTGAGAATTATCAATGGGTCTTTGTTCTCAAAGCCCCTTTTATCTCTCTTCCAGCTCTTCAGTGCCTACATTTCTGAACTGGCTTCAAATATTCTTCCTAGAAGGAAAACGCATCCCCCTTAGAAGGAAAGGAAAGGGGCGTGTGGTGAATACCTACTATGTGGCAGGCACTATCACATAGCTTGTACCTCTTTTCTCATTTGGGGATTCTGTGAAATGAGGATGGATCTTCCAGGCCTGGGAGGAGAGAACTTTTCCGGGAACAAGCTCTACACCCTGTGCACACTCCCTAACCTTTTCAAGCCTTTGTTCCAATGTCAGCTTCTAGGCGAGCCTTCCCTGAACAGTCTATTTAAAATTAGACTGCTCTGCATGTCTCGTCTCCCCCTTCCCTTGCCCCCATAGCATTCATCCTCACCACCTTCCAACAGAGTGTGCGATTTTCTAAGTTTTGAGTTCATCGTCTGTCTCTTAGCACTGCTGGGCTTCACAAAGACAGCAGAGAGTTTGCCTAGGGCCATGCCATGCAGGAAACTCAGGGTGCATTCAGCAGAGCCCTGTCTGGAGACTGGATTGGAGGTGTCTGGATCTTCCCTGCAAGACTGAGGCTAAAGGCCAGCACCCGGGCTTTTGGAGCTGCAGTGAAGCAGATGGGCTTAGCGGCCCCAGGGCTTGTTGGAGTCCCAGCCCGATGCTCTACCAACTAGGCAGCCTGGGAAAGGCAGTTTATCTTTCTGTTCTTTAGTTTCCTCCTTGGAAAATGGGGCAATAACAGTACATCTCTCCCAGGGCTGTTGTGAGGATTAACAAGTAGCACGCATGAAGGAACACACTTGGCAGGGGCTGGGCATGCTGGAAGTGCTCAGTAAACGTTGCTTCTACTTGTTAGAGCCGTTGTTAATAACACCAATTCTCACAAAAGAAAACCTCTCTGCTTTTTCTTGTGTCTTTTCACTGTTGATATATTTTGAACTTGACCCCTCATCTCAGAGGTCATGAAATGGTACCTCTGTAGGTAAGAAAGCACAGGATGGTTTTTGCTGTAAAACACTCCATTTTATTCCACTTCTTTCCTACCAGTTTCCTTGGACAGTCATGTGCGTGGGCAGCTGAGAGGACACTGGACTCCTGGCAGCAGGTTCTGTCGACCCCACCTGGCTGGATCACCTCAGCCTGTGAGTCTTACGGCCTCGGCCTGTTTATTCATGAAATAATGGGATTTCTTTCTCAGTAGAATGTTTGAAGAGAGTTCCAAAATTTGGGCCATTGAACGGTTGGAATAGAGATGAAGCCAAAGGGGCTTTGAGGAACAAAGGCCTGTTGATAATTTTTGGTTAAATGGAGGGACCCCAGTGATGTGTAAGGCACTTTCAGTTCTCACTTCCCCTGATACCACCGTCTATGGGTCAGCCCAGAATATTTCTTCACCGTCGCGGTTGCTGCCGTCTCTAGATTGCGTGTGCTGCCAAGCTTGCCACACCCACTCGGCTTCTGATGCCGTCTAGGCTGGACGCACCTTTGGCCTTGGGAAAGTCTTTTCCTGAGCCGTCTCTGATCCGCAGGGTTAGCTTTGGTTCTCCAGGTTCACTGTGCAGTTCTCCTCCTGCAGGGACCTGGTGCCCAGCAGGCCTGCTCCTCCCCCATCCAGCAAGGCTGGTGCAGTCAGGTGCAGCAAGAGGAGGGATGAGGGAATGGGAATGCTGACAGGGTGAAGTCACTAGCTAGTCCTACTGTCTCTCCATCTCTTCCAACAGGACCACTTTCAGGGCCAGCAGAGATGGGACTAGACAGTTGCATTTTGAGCGTGTGTTTTATTAATGAAGGGCGAGACAGCAGAGGAGATCATAATGATATCATAGTACGTCTGATCTAATTATGCTAATCAATTTTTATGGCTCATCAGAGGGAATCCCGATGGGCTTGTGTCAGGAAATCCCCAGAGATCTGGAGAGGTTGCTCCAAGACTTGGAGGGCTGTTGGGAGGACATCCCAAGACTTTACAGAGTTGGGAAGCTTCTGTGGTCCCAGGCCACCATCTGTCCCATCCAGTGGAATGGCTGGGTGGCGGTGGGTGGTGGGGGGCGGTGTGGCCCTGGGAATTGGGGAAAAACCTCCAAAGAGAACGGATCTGGGAGGGACCAGGAGTGGAGAGGTGGGGGCTGCCAGAGCTTGTGACTCCAGAAGGAGCAGCGGAGGCTCCCGGGTGGGTAGGCTGCTGGATGCGCTGTGTGTGTGGCTCCTGGCCTACTCTGGTGGCAGTAACTGCAACCTAACTGCATACCAGAGTCCTGTGAAACAGGGGCCTTGCCCCGTGCAGATTCATCCACCATGTCGCCTCCCGCTGCTCTCTGCTCTCTTCCCACCCATAGACTTTCAAGCACACTTTTAACCCCACAGATTACATTTCCCCTGCTTTAGCCTGAGAACTACCCAGTTCCTGAGCCATCTCTGACCTACAGGGTTAGCTTTGGTTCTCCAGCTCCACTGTGCAGTTTTCCCTGTGTCTTCAGTTCTTATCTTGCTTTCCTTCTGCCTAGCTCTCCTTCTCCAAGAACTGTGCCTATTTTCATGGCTGGTCTAGACTCCACTTCCATATGGGCAGTTTACATATTGGTTATTGAAGGCATCCTGGGAAGACCCCAGGATAAATAATCCTCCTTTCACCTCATGCTTAAAATTCCATACGTCATTTATTTATTTGTTTTGGCTTAAACTGCAAGTTCTTGTATAGAGCCCATCTTTCCTGGGCGTGTGAGGGAGGGTATATGGCGTGCTGTGCTATCACCCATCATATCTGCCGGGGGAATCATTTCCAACCCCTTTCTTGAGGGGAGTTGTTGAGGGTGGTAGGGAGAATGGTGGCCACATTGTCATATTTTGACCAGCACTGCCCGGAGCCGTGTCTCCCATGGTCATGTGTAGGACACACCAGTGTATCCCTCTGTCTTCGTGCAGCTGGGTCTGCCGACTCTGGGTTTAGGGCCTCTGGGCAGAGCACACGCTGTCCCTGGCTGGCCTCTGGTCTTTCTGCTCTGCCAGAGGCCAAGCTTAGCAGGGAAGGGCTCTGAGACAAACATGTGCTGACTGGGTGGCCCAGAGTGCCTCCTTAGGGCTGGTGGCCTGAGTCTCAGGGGTTTGGATGCAGGGGAGTAAGGAGAACAGGGGTGGAGCCGTGGGTGTGGAGAAGGCAGCCAGAGTCTGGCAGAAGCTAGTTTGTGAACATGAGGTATATTCCTACTGGGGCCCTGGGCAGTCTGTTGTTGAAGTGTGGGGCTCAGAATTTATCGCCAAGAGCAGTCGTTGGCTGTATTAGTTTTTTATTGCCGCCATGACAAATGATCACAAACTGAGGGCTTAAAACGCAAACCTGTCATCAGACAGTTTTGTAGGTTGGAAGTCCAGCTGAGCTAAGGTCAAGGTGTCAGCAGGGCTGCGTTCCACTCTGGATTCACTTTCTGCATTGACTTGCCCTTTCCAGCTTCTGGAGTTCTTCAGCTCATGGCCCACTTCTTCTGTCTTCAAAGCTGGCAACCTTGCATCTCTCTGACCACATCTTCCTTTGTGACCACAGCCGGGAAGGGTTTCTCTGCTTTTAAGGACTCATGTCATTAGACAGAGCCCATCTGGACAGCCCAGGATAACTCAAAGTGCTTAACCTTACTTACAGCTTCAAAGTCCCTTTTGCCATGCTAGGTGACCTATGCACAGAGTCTGGGGGTTAGCACGTGGCCGTCTCTGCTGGTACACTATTCTGCATACCACTGTAGTAGTATCTAGACAAGCCTGAGCAAGACCCTAGGAATGAGCTGCTGGGAAGGCCTGGCTCCCACAGAGCAGGGACTGTGGGACGGGGACAGTTAGGAAAGAGACATAGCGTGATATTACTGTGACTGGACTTTCAGCCTTGCTTTGGGCAGTGTGGAAGTGTGATGGCTAGATGCTCATAAACTCATTTCTTCTTCCCAGGGGCACAGCTGACATAAGCCTTCCTTATAGTTGTGTGGGGCCACAGGACTGAGTTGCGGCCAGTGAAATGTGGGTTGAGGTAAGGTGTGCTACTTCCAGGCACTGACCATATGATCCTCCACACTGGCAGGATGCACAAGACCCAGGGGAGGCTGCTGAGCGCTGGTGATGGAGAATCAGCCAGACAGAAGACATCTGTGTGGGAGCTGTGACCTTCCCACACGTGTGGGATCACAATATGAATGACAACAAGACTCTATAGTGTTAAGCCATTGAATGATGGGATTCTTAGCTACCGAAGTTAGTCTCCCCTGAATAATATAGATATTGATGCCAGAAGTGGGTGCTTCCATAATAAAAATGCCTAAAACATGGGATATTGGCTTAATAGTCAGGCTGTGGGTGGTGAGGAGACACATCCAGGAGGCTGGAAGGCTGTCAAGCCCTGTGTTGTTGTGGCAAAGTGTTTGGTAGAACTTCACAGTGATGATCTGGAAGGGAGACCATGTGCCTGAGATTTTAGCACTAGGGGAAGTGTTTAGAAAATAGAACATTAGCAGTGTGTGTATATTTATGTGTGGTGGGCTTCTATTGTCTGCCTTTGGCAAAGTATCACAGGAAGAAGGAAGTTAGGAAATAATGAGCTGATTTAAAAGTAATATAAAAAGGGAGTAAGAAGAATGCAAAAGTGTGGTGCCTCAAACATGTTCTAACTATTATTGCTGTGTAACAAATTACCCTAAAACTTAGTGCGTAAGCCATTTCTTACGCTCTTGGCATCTGTGCATCAGGAATTCCAGCAGGACACAGCAGGGACATCTTGTCCCCACTGCACAATGTTTGGGGCTCTGCTGGAAGACTTGAAGCTGGTGACTGGAATTATCAGAAGGCTGGTTCACTCGTGTGTTTGGCAGCTGATTCTGGCTGTTGCCTGGAGACTCAGTGCCTGTCCACATAGACTTCTCCCTTTGGTCTCCCCATGTGGGTTCATTTGAACTTCCTCACAGCGTGGTGGCTGGGTTGCCAGGCAGAAGTTCTATCACTTTACCACCTGGTCTCGGCAGTCAGGTGGTGTCACCTCTGCCTGATGCCAGTTGTTATTACCAAGTCACTAAGGTCAGCCCATATGCAGAGCAAGGGGAATCACGCTCCACCTCATGGTGGGCTGAGTGTCAAGGCTCTGGGAGAACACGTGACGTTGGCAAGATTGTTATGGCCATGGCCAGTTTTGAGAAAATCCAGTCTGCCACAGAGGGGTTGGAAAAGCTGGCTGCTTCCTTAACAGTAAGGGATGGGATTGAGAAACATTGAGACAGAGACCTAAAACGTGTTTCAATTGAAGAAAGTGATTTAATCCTGTAGCAGAAAGTTAGATTGGGATGTAGCTGTCCCATTCAAGCCTACTGTTCCACATAGTCTCAAGACAGCCGCTGAGAACAAGAGAGGTGGGAGGGTAAGGGAGGAAACAACGAAATCAAGCACATTTTAGAATTATGTCTAGGAAAGAATCTTGAGTGTTTGCTTTGCAAATGGAGCTGCCTGGAAGCAAATGGATCAGACATGATTAAGTTTTTGAGTTCAAAAGGTCCACTGGAGGACTCTAAGACCCTACAAGATAGGGGAGCCAGGGATGGAAGGAGCCCAGACCCTCCTGACCCCCACACCTGCTCCCAATCATCCCTACTGCTCCACAGTAGACTGGGATACGAGCAAGAAATAAGCCTTTGGGGTTTCTGTAAATAGCAGTTAGTCTACCCTGACTAATACAAGCTGTTTTCCTGGCATATCCTTTGAAGGAATAGTAAATAACATTTGTAAGTGAGTCCACTTCTCTAATGGCCTGGCACACCAATTCCCTGCCTCTCCCACTCCCGCCAGCCATGGCTGATTACTTCAAGGATGTAGAGATGACATAAACCAAGCCAGCCGGATTACGGACCTTGGGCATTTGGAATTGGGAGTTTAGCAGGCTGGTGTTTTGCATTTAGGATGAGATAAGCCCAGTGGATCTGGTGGGCTATGCAGCCGCTGCCTGCTGCTACACACAGAAGCAGGGGCCTGGGCTGCAGAGATGGCACTGCTGAGCAGATAGAGTGAGAGGACGCCATGCCCTGGGGTGTCAGGGAGGCGTCCCAGTGCTAGCCTGTGTCCCAGCTGTCGTTTCTTGGATTCTGTGAGGTTCCTGAGTCATCTGATGGATTCCCTCTGGCCGAATCTAGTTTTAGTGAGTTTCATTTATCATAAATAAGTGTTGATTGAGACACAAGCAACAAAGAAGAGTGATCATGATATTTTGGGTGGAAAGAGGTTACAAATAGATTGTACATTATGATTTTGAACTTGTGACCATAATTATTATATAGATATATAAGAAATGTAGAGTAGACACCAACATATAAACAAGGGTTATCTCAGGAGCTGGAGGAGAGTATAGGTAATTGGTATTTAATTTTTCCTTTTTGCTGAGAATGTATATTGCTTATATTGCTTTAGTAATCCGAAAAAAATCAGGTTTCTTTTATATTATAGATTTGGGGGTACATATGCAGGTTTGTTACAAGGGTATATTATGTGATGCTGATGTTTAGGGTACAACAGAACCGTTCGCCCAGGTACTGAGCATAGCACCCAAGAGGGAGTTTTTCAACCGTTGCCTTTCTCCCTTCCCCCTCCTCTAGTAGCTCCTAGTGTCAGTAGACACTTTATGTCTTATGTCCATCTTATGTCCATCTTTATGTCCATGAGTCCCCATTGTCTAGCTCCCACTTACAAGTGAGAACATGTGGTATTTGGTTTTCTGTTTCTGCATTAATTCACTTAAGACAATGGCCTCCAGCTGCATCCATGTTGCTGCAAAGGACGTGATTTCATTCTTTGTTATGGCTGCATAGTATTCCATGGTGTATATGTACCACATTTTCTTTATCCAATCCACCATTGATGGGTGCTTAGGTTGATTCCTTGTCTTTGCTGTTGTGAATAGTATTGTGAGGAACATATGAGTGCATGTGTCTTTTTGGTAGAATGCTTAATTTTTTTCGGGGGGTATATACCCAGTAATGTGATTGCTGGGTAAAAGGGTAATTCTATGTTTAGTTCTTTGAGAAATCTCCAAACTGCTTTCCACAGGGGCGGAACTAATTTGCATTCCCACCAGTAGTGTACAAACGTTTTCTTTTCTCCACAACTTTGCCAGCATCTGTAATTTTTTGACTTTTTAATAATAGTAATTGTGACTGGTGTGAGATGGTGTCTCACCGTGGTTTTCATTTGCATTTCTCTGATGATCGGTGATGCTGAGCATTTTTTCATGTTTGCTGCTTGTATGTCTTTTTTTGAGAAGTGTCTGTTCATGTCCTTTGTCCACTTTTTAATGTTTTTTGTGCGTTGACAATCAGGGATTTTTTTTTTTTTTTTTTTTTTTTAGATGGCGTCTCGCTCTGTCACCAGGCTGGAGTGTAGTGACATGATCTAGGCTCACTGCAACCTCAGCCTCCCAGGTTCAAGTGATTCTTCTGCCTCAGCCTCCTGAGTAGCTGGGACTACAGGCATGGCCACCACACCTGGCTAATTTTTGTATTTTTAGTAGAGACGGCATTTCATTATATTCTCCAGGCTGGTCTCAAACTCCTGACCTCGTGATCCCCCAGCTTCCGCCTCCCAAATGAAAATCAGTTTTTAAATATATGACCTACCTGACAAGGAAACTGAGGAACACAAAACAAATTGAAAAACAGTTGGCAGATTTCTGGTTGGCAGGCTTTCACGTGGGCATGTCTCCCCTTGTAGAGGGGCCTTGGGTTTCCCATTCTGCACCAGCTGTGAGCCTCATTCAGTGGCCCTCTGTCCCTGTATTCTGCCACAGTTCAGCTGGGCTGCAGACTCTAGCTGTTAGGAAGATAAAGACATTTGCCTTCTTAGGACTGGACCTCACTTCATCTGTGGCAACTTGGCCTCTTGGCTACTCGCTGTGGTCACCAAAGGTCATTTTGGAAAATCCAGGAGACTTCCCCTGCTTTTGTCTTTCCCCAGCTCTCCCCCTTCCCTGGCCCCTTCCCATTTTCCTTCTGTTTTTACGCTGCCAGCTCTGAACCCTGGAAGTTCTGCTCTCTGGCCCGACTGGCTCTGCTGAAGGATAGCTGGCTAGCTCTTAGGGCTGGCTTTTACCTTTCTGCCTTTTGAATTCTTTAGCTTTTGTTTCAGCCTTGTCCTGTCTGGCTTGGATACATCTTCTTCCAGGAGCCAGTTGGCTTGGATTCGTCTGATTTCCCAAAGCAGAGATGATTGGCCCAATTTGGCCCAGTGAATGTCCCCTCTCCTTCCTATCTGCCTCTGAGA
Organism: Gorilla gorilla gorilla; assembly: GCF_029281585.2. Classification (NCBI taxonomy): domain Eukaryota; kingdom Metazoa; phylum Chordata; class Mammalia; order Primates; family Hominidae; genus Gorilla; species Gorilla gorilla. The sequence continues at coordinate 141,776,644 of NC_073233.2, read as the reverse complement.
GGCATGATACTTCAGAGTGCTCAAAATCTCATTGCAAAAGCAGCGTAGTTCAAACTCACAGCAAAAGGAAGACCCAGGCCATGAGCAACAGACCCTCTCCTGGCCCGCTCCCCGAGCTCCCCGCCAGGCTCTTCTCCTGAAAGGACACGGGTAGTCTCCCGGCTTCAAAGGATTTAGGATGTCTGCCAAAATGGAATTGTCCCAGCTCTGTGCAAAATGCTGCTAGTTGAAAACTCCTATTTTGAAAATGCTGATGAAATTTTCATTTTATTGTTTGTTTTAATTATCGTCCTCTTATTGCCTTGCAGCAATGTTCTCTCCCCCCTGCAGGAATGTTAGTGCAAACACAGCTGCATCCTCGGGCTCCTGCAGAAGGGGCCTAGAAGGAGTGAAACAGACTGCAGGCAGGAAATGAGTTTGACCCGAGCTGTCTGTGTGGGCCCAGGGTTTGGGAATGTCTCCATGGTGAGAATGCACCAGCAACAGGAGTAGGCCCCCCTGTGGGACATTGTCACTGACCAGTGCTCTTGGGGCCTCCCTGTCCATTCTCAGAGATGACTGTCCTTGATGGGGAGGTAGAGATGTGTTTTCAGTCTTCTTTTTGGGAGATGGAAGATTTATTTAGGAAATCAGAAGTTGCAGCTAAGTAGGAATCCATAGTTGATAGTCACTGAAGCACACTTCGGAAATGACTGGGTTGCTTTAAAGGATATCTGTGTTTACACCTGAGGCATTGTGTATTGTTCATGAGGATGTTGTGTCACTTAGCAGTCAGGATCAGCAAATACGGCTTTCTGGGTCTTGTACCTGTGTAGGTCCTAGTGATGCACTGCCTCACCTGCGCAGGGCAGGCTTTTCAGATCTTCTGCCTATCACAGGGACGTTGTGGAGAATACAGCAGCTCTCCCAAAACACAAATGTCATTGATAATAACAATTATGAGCCTAAAAACCTATAAACCAAAAGAAGTATAATTCCCACTCCTACCCCTATTTCCATCCCAGAGAACCAAGGTGCTAAGAAGTTAAGTGTTACGTTTAACGTCACAAAATAGCAGAGTCTGGAGTAAAACTCATGACTGGCTTCAAGGCTCATGTTTCGTTTCTCTCACACAGGCCTGAGTCAACCAAAAAGTACAACAGAACTCAACACAACAAAACACTTTGTTGCTGCTTGAAGGCTGCAGATAGCTTTCTAACCCTGCACCGTGGGAGGTGTTTCATCATCCGGTTTTTCAATTTCCCTTGGATTCACTCTTTTTAGATGCCTAGACAGTGACAGTGTGAGGTGAGAGACCTCACTTAAGGGTGTACAAATCCTCTGAATATGTTGATACTTATTTTGATGTAATGGGATTTGGTGGGAGCTTTGCTCGGGAAATCCTGGGTTAGCGTGTACTGACGGCAGTCAGGGAGTTTATGTGACAGCTGGAAAAGATATTGCTTAACCATCAATATGAAGAAGGAGTAGGACAACACCTTGGATTTTGTCGTGGGTGGCTGCCCTGCGGAATTAGGGTTCAACATTCAACCTTATGTTCATTAGGTCAGTCTCCTGTCCTTCTGCCTCTCCTACTCCCAGCGCCCCGCCCATTCTCCTACTGCTCGGGAAGACACAATTACACACGTACTGTTATATTTTCAGAGCACATAGGACTGTGTACTGAAGGCTTTCTTCTGCCTGTCTTTATGGATCCTTTGAAATTTCATTGTCTCATTAGAGGATCGAATTCAGTGAATGCTTTACAATTAGGTTTTTATGGATAAGAGATGGGAGAAGTACCAGTATCACAGTATCCAGTTGCAAATATCATTTATTAATCTGAGAAGGCAGAGGGATTTAGGGCTTTCTGAGTCAAACACTGAAAAGCTGAACATTTTCAGTCTTTAAAAGCTCAGGAACTGGGCCCACAGGCCAGCAGGATCACTTCCTTGCCGTGTAAATTCATGTTTTAGCTGAAGGTCCTTCTCAGTGCAGGAAGAGGCCTTTGTCAAAAGCAGGCTCAGTATGGCAGCTGTCCCAGGCCTGGCCCCATTTCCTTCCCTCCCCACTCCTCCTTTCTCGTGGTGGCTTTCTCGCTCTTTTTCTTGGTGTGGGGCTGGGGCCTCTCGGGACTTATCAGGTGCACCCATTCACTGGGCTTCACTGTATGAGATGGGGCTCAGCTGGAGGCAGCAAGTGTGGGGGGAAGAAAGGGCTGATTGAATTTGCTTTGGGACCAGCTCCAAGTCCTGCAAGGCTTGCAAATGTTTAGGGGGTGATTTCCATATCACTCTAAAGTTGCTTGTCTTTCTCCCAAAGGGAAAGGCTGCTGCCAAAAGTGGAGGACTTAAAGCTGGAGGCCGCCCCAAAGACGGGGAAATGAAGAAAACGCCGTTTCTGGAGCTCCCTGAGGTGAGTGTGTGCGCGCGAGTGCACGTGTGCTAGTCTTTGGCTCCTTGTTAATTCCCTATAACAGATCACAGTGCCGAGGAGAAGCCAGGGCGTCTCTAGGCATTTGGCCAGCAGGAGGGGCACAGTGTGATGCCTGGCGGGGAATTCTTGGAGGAAAATGGACTGCTGTAAAGTGGGAATCTTGGGTACTATGGGATGACAGGCGGGGCAGGGTGGCCGCGAGTTTGGAGTGAGCGTCCATGAAACGAAGCAGATGAGGAAATTCAGCAGGAGGAGTCTGGATGGGTCTATTCACAGCTGGCTCCGCTGAAATCCCTTTAGGAAGTCACTTGCTGGCTTCATCCTACATAGTTTCTGGGCTGTGGGTGGAGATCATGATCCTTTTGGAGCTCTCTGGTTCATAATTCTGTGGAGGAGGAAGACACCAGGATGAATCAGCTGCTGTCCCTGCCTGTGAAGAGCTGGCGGCTGAGCGAGGGAGACAGGTGCAAGGCTTGGAGAGACTGTGATATATCGGCCATGTCTGACTTGGTGGGAGGAAGAGCATATGACTTCTGAGGTCCTTGCTAATTCTGAGGTTCTGGGTCTTTACAAAGCCGCGTCAGTGAAGTAATTCATTTATTTCTTTGATTATGTAGCAGTTACATGTTAAGTACCTTTAATAAGCCAGGCCCTGGGGCTATACTGAGAAGAAAGACTGACGTTCCTCTACAAATGCGGAGTTGAGAGTTTTAACAGGTTTTGAGGAGGTGGTTACAAGAGCGTGTGGTATAAGGAGGGATCAATATACACGACACCACACTCAGGCAGAGCCTCCTCGGGGTGCTCCGGGATGGCTTCTTAGAGCAAGTGACGTTAATTCATACCTGATGAGGATTGGCTGGGGGAAATGGGACAAGAAGGTGTTTCCTCAGTGACATCTTCAGGGAACAGAGAGCAGGGTGGCTGGAGAGGGAAAAGCTGGGGAGAAAGTGAAGACGGATTTAGACAAGAAGGGAAGCAGAAGCCAATTACATCTGGCTTTGCCCTGGATTATCTTTATCTTCAGAAAGGGGAAGTGATGAAAGGCTTTAAGGAGGAAACCATGACTCCATCAGGTCAAAAGTCACTCTTCAGAGAGGTCTTTTCTGACTGCTTCCATTGAAATTGTGTTTCCCTGATTAAGCAATCTCGAAGTACACAGAGCTTTTCCTGCAGAGCACTTACCCAACTTTCAATAAAACTCTTTCTCATGTTTATTTTTTTAATGGCCCTCTCTCCCCAACGCTAATGCAAGGATCGCTGCGGCTTTCCTGGCCAGTCTCTGGCCAGTGCTCCTCCCACTGGCTGACCCCCGTGGAGATGTAGTGATGATGGATGAACACAAATTGGGTTGGTGGTGTTTAAGGATTCCTCTACCTGAGTTGGGAATAGCTCTTTCAGAAGACCAGGTGAGAGGGAAATGAAGGTTGAAATAGGTGAGAGGCGGCAGTGACAAATGGAAAGATGCGGCAAAAACGGAGAAGCCCTCAGTGGGGGTAGAAGCCACAGGATGTCGCTGTAGGGTGGACGAGAGGAAAGGGAGAGGGATGATGCCTGGGGTTCTGGCTAGTGGATGAATAATGCTGCCATTTATTGAGAGAAGAGCTCCAGAAGAGAAGCCTCTAAGTGACTAGGGGGTGGAGAAGGTGAGTTCTGATCGGGGCCAGCTGCCCCCATGGCCAGCTTCAGGGTCACATTTGGCTTCTTTCATCTTGCACGTCAGCAGTCTCCTCACAAGCTCTGTAACTGTCCCCACCCCCATCCTCTCTATGAGGCTACTTTTCCATCTGGCTCTCATATGTTCGTTGAGTTTGTTGTCCATGACAAGAATCCGATGTGAGCAATTACCTTTTTTTCAACTCTTCAGATGGTCACTCAAGAAGTAGTGTGGGAAAGACCACAGGAGACTGATTCAGCCTCACGCACGTTCCTTATTTCTGTGCAGGCTTCTGTTCTAATTCCTGCCCACTTAAACTAGGTTGATGGATGGGGTGGGGAAGTATGTGTTTTATCCAAACCTTTCTTGAAATCCTGTCCTGCCCACAAACCCCTAAAAGGGATCCTTTTTTATTATAAAGTGAATTGAATTAGAAGTAGGCATCTACCCAAGGCCAACAAACCCATGGACTTAGCAGGGGATAATCAGATAGTCTCAGAAATTTGAGCGGAGACGCGGAGATGTGGTCAGTGTAGGGTCTTAAGTTGAAAAGCCAAATAGACCAGGGGCTAGGGTGCTTTGAGGGCCCGTGAGAATATAAGACCCATGGTGGAGAGATGAAATAAGGTAATCAATTTATAGAAAGTAGACATTCGAGATCAACTGGAGGAAGGGAGAGAGGAGACCACTTTCCAGTTCTTACGGGGTCCAGCTATATTTCTTTTCATGGGCATGAAGGACCTTATTCTTTTCCTCCTCACGTGTCAACTGCGATCTTTAGAGAGTGAGAATTTTACCACTTCTCCCTGTAGCAGCAAGCTTGGGACAAAGCTTCCACTTTTTGTCTTTACCTATTTATATTTTTTAATTTTAAAAGAATTGTGGAATGTTGCAGATGTACAGACGGATAAAGAGAATAATGGAGTGAACACCTGTATTCTCATCAACTAGATTTACCAAATCTTAGCATTTTCCCTATCCCCATATTTCATTGAAGTTCCATGTACTTCTCCTCAATCACATTCTCTTCTTTCGCTTTCTCAGAGGTACCACTGCTCAAAATCTGTTTTTTATTAAATGTAATTTTCCATGTTTAACATGCCCATCGACATTATAAAGTATTGTTTTTTCTTGCCGTTCAACTTTGTATAATTGGTTTTATTCTGTAAAAATGACGTAACTTTTTCTCACTCAACATTATATATTTTAGATTTGTCCATGTTATTAACTGTAGGTTTAACGTTTTCTTTCTTTCTTTTTTTTTTTTTTTTGAGATGGAGTCTCACTCTGTTGCTCAGGCTGGAATGCAGTGGTGTGATCTTGGCTCACTGCAACCTCCACCTCCCGGGTTCAAGCGATTTTCCTGCCTCAGCCTCCCGAGTGGCTGAGATTACAGGTGCACACCACCACGCCCAGCTAATTTTTTTTGTATTTTTAGTAGAGATGGGGTTTCACCACGTTGGCCAGGCTGGTCTCGAACTCCTGACCTCATGTGATCTGCCCACCTTGGCCTCTCAAAGTGCTAGGATTACAGACATGAGCCACCACGCCTGGCTGGTTTAGCCTTTTCATTTTCACTGCTGTAGAGTATTCTGTTGCATGAATATATCACAATTTATCCATTCTTCTGTGGATGATCTTTCAGATTGTTTTCTGAGTTTTTTCAATTACAGAAAGTGTTACAGAAAATCTTCTTATGCACGCCTCCCAGGACACACACATGGGGCTTCCCTAGGGAATATACTTACAACTGCAGGTGCTAGATCTTAAGGCTGTGCACATCTTCGACATAGCTAGATTTGGCCAAATTCCTTTCCAAAGTGGTTGTTCTAATGTTGCCTAGCTGCACATTCCAATTGCTCCATATTCTCACCAACATTTGGTATCGTCAGGCTTTTTAATCTTTGCCAAAGATGGATGTGAAATAGTAGATCACTGCTGCAAATTGCATTTCTATGATTAATAGTGGAGTTGGCCATATTCTTACACATTTCCCATTTTTCCTTTTTTTCTTATGAATTGCCTCTTGATTCCAGTTGCCAATTTTTCCATGGTTTTTTTTTTCCCTTTTGCTTCTTGAGTTGGGATTTTAATATATTCTGGATATAAATATTTTGTTAATTATATGTCTTGCATATGCCTTTTTCTTGTATGAGGTTCTTCTTTTCAATTTGTGTACGATAACTTTTGATGTTCATAGTGATTCCATTTTAATGTGAAGGCCTCTTTATGGCTTGTGTTTTTTGTGTCTGATGCAATCCTTCCTTCCTTACCCTGAGGTCATCTAGTGTCTTGAATTTTTGTCTGAAGGATTTTAAAGATTTGCTTTTGCATTTAGCTTTAAAATCCATATGGAATATACCTTGGTATGGGGTGAGGAATATAATTTGTTTTTCATCCACGGGAGCACCTAGTTGTCACAGCACCATTTATTCATTATCCCATACTTTACTGAGTGCCTTATGTCATCTCTCTGTCATGTACCAATTTTCATTATATTTTAGGTTCTATCTGTCAGCACTCCATTTTGTTTTACCTGTTCTGCAGCAATGCCACACTATCTTGACTATTGCTTCATGATGTCTTAATATTTGATTTAATAATTACTTTCACTTTGTACTTCTTCAAAAATTTTAGTCAATTTTTGTTATTTTGATTTTCTGTCTATACTGTAGAATTAACTCGTAATTCTTGAAGACCCATGTTTGCTTTTGATTGTATTGTAAATTATATTTACAGATGAATCGATTTACAAAAACTTTATAGATTAAGTTGAGAATTGACAGTTTCATAATATTATCTTCCCACCTGTGAAAATGACATACCTCTTTCATTTGTGTTTTCTTTAATATGTTTCAATAAAATTTTATTATTTTAAGCAGAAATGTAATATGTATCTTTCATTATTATTCCTCTACACCATTAACATTTTTGTACTCTTTCATTATCTTTAAGAATTATTAAATATTTTAAAAATATCCTTGCTGGTATATAGAAACACAATTGATTTTTATAAATAGATTATATCTATGACAAACTTGCTGAACTTTCTTATTGGTTCTGATTCTTTTCTATTTATTAATTTTTTCTCAGGTTTAATTCTTTTCTTTTTAAAAATTTTTTTTGAGTATTACCTTGTTTTTTTTAATCTTCTTGATACTTAGGTATTTTTTTCAATCTTTGTTTTCTAGTAAATGCATTTTAAAGCTATACACTTACCTCTGAATACAACTTTAGCTGTGTCTTACAAGATTTAATATATTACGTTTTTAGTGTTCAATTGTTAATGTCTTATTAACAGTGACTTAACTATATTCAAAGGGTTATTAAACAATGGACTGAAATTGGCAGGGTGCAGTGGCTCATGCCTGTAATCCCAGCACTTTGGGAGGCCTAGGTGGGCAGATCACGAGGTCAGAAGATCGAGACCATCCTGGCTAACATGGTGAAACCCCGTCTGTACTAAAAATAAAAAAAATTAGCTGGGCGTGGTGGCGGGCGCCTGTAGTCCCAGCTACTCGGGAGGCTGAGGCAGGAGAATGGTGTGAACCTGGGAGGTGGAGCTTGCAGTGAGCCGAGATCGTGCCACTGCACTCCAGCCTGGGAGAAGGAGCAAGACTCTGTCTCAAAAAAAAAAAAAAAAAAAAGAACGGACTGAAATTTCTAACGTATGTATCTTTAGACTGTCTTGGTTTATCTCTTTATTGCTAGTTTTTGTTTAATTACAATTTGGTAAAAATTTGTTTTATAAGATATTTATACTTTAAAATTTTCAGAAATGTTCTCTGTGCTAGTTCAAGTTCTATTTTTATGAAAGTTTCATGTATGTTCTTTGTTGGCACAACGCTCTATATTTGTGTCTATTGGCTCAAACTTGCTTACTTTGTTGTTTGCATCTTCTGTAATGTCTTTTGAAAAAACAGTCTTATTTAGGCAGAGCTGATATGCAAAAACCTCCTGCCCATGTTTAAACTACACAATTTGATGACTTTGAACTTATTATGCATACATGCATGATAGCATCACTGAATCAAGGTCGTAATATATCAATTACTTCCCCGAGTTTCCTTGTGTTCCTTTGGGTGCATGTGTGGGGGTTGCAGGACTCAGAGCAGCTAACGTTGTGGACTGGGTGTTAGGAGTCAGTTTGACCAGATGAAGAAATCGCTAGAGACCTGGTAAAGCCCTCCTTTGGGTGCTCCTTGTTTTAAAAGCTAAAAACAGCTAAAAAAAACAGCTAAATAAAAAAGCCAAAAAGCTAAAACAGATCTACTTTTTAAACACATTTTTAAGTGCACAATACTATATTGTTAATTATAAGTGCCATGCTGTACAGAAGATTTCTAGAACTTACTTATCTTGCATATTTAATATTCCTTTTCATAACCAAAACTTTATAACTATTGAGTAACACCTTTTCATTTCCACCTCCCTCCAGCCCCCGGCAACACCGTTCTGTTCTCTGCTTCTATGTTTGACTATTTTACGATCTCATAGAAATAAAATCGTGCAGTATTTGTCCTTCTATGACTGGCTCAGTTTACGTAGCATAATTTCCTCTAGATTCATCCATGTTGTCACAAATTGTAGGATTTCCTTCTTTTTTAAGATTGAATAATAGTTCTTTGTATGTTTATACTTAATATCTTTATTAATTTAATTTACTTTATTTACTCATTTTGGAAACAAACATCCTAAAATCTCCAAGTATAATTGTAAAATTGTCATTTCCTATGTGAAATTTTGTTGGTTTAAAAAATATTTTGGGGCTAAATTATTATTTGCACAAAACAACAGAATTGTTATAACATCTTGGTGAATTGTTTTGCTGATCACTATTCAGTGGCCCATTATGGTAGACTGTATCATTGTTAAAATATTTATTCCCTGTGCTAAGGGACGATTGTATTTCCCTTCTCCTTGACGTAAGTGTTAGCTGTGTGACTTGGTTTGGGGAGTGACATCTGAATAGAAGTGAGAAGCATCACTTTCAAACAAAAGATTTAAGAACCAGAAGTTGGTTCATAGTATCTTTTTCTTTCTTCTTCCATGAGACAGTATTTGTTTTAGATAGAGACGAATCCATCAGGTCGGGTCCAAGGGTCAACATACCGTACAGCAGAGCTTCCCCACTCTGAGATGGATGTGTTGCATGAGTAAGAAGCAAGTCACCGAGATCCTCTGGGTTGTTTGTTATTGCGGCCTAACCTAACCTATCATGACTAATACTTCCAATTCATTCCTACTAATGCCTTTGCCTTAAGGTCAGTTTTGTTTATCAGTATTATAGCAGCTCCAATTTTCTTTGAAGTAGTATTTGCCTGGTATATCCTTTTCAATCTTGTTCCCTTCAGTTTCCCTTCAATTTCTGTGTGTCTCCTGTAAACCGCATTTAGCTATATTTTGTTAGTGTGTTTTATTCCATTCTGGGATGCCCTTTCCATTTAAATTTATTGTTTTTACTAATGTATTTCTTCTGTCTTATTTTGTGATTTCTGTTTATTATTCTTTTACTTTTGCCTTTCTCCTCCCATCATTTACAAATGGGTGTAGTGGGACAAATAGCCTTCAAAAAGACACATCCTCTTCCTAATCTTCTGAATCTGTGAATCTTGCTTTATTTGGCAAAAGAATGTGATTAAGGATCTTGAGAGGAGAAGGTTGCCATGTATTATCTAGGTGGACCTTATATGCAATCACGTGTATCTTTACGAGGAAGGCACACACAAGAGGAGGTGGCACTGTGACTGTGGAGCAGAGACTGGAATGATGTAGACCCAAGTCAAGGAATGGTGACAGCCACCGGAAGCCGGGACAGATGAAGAACAGGTTCTCCCTTAGAGCCTCCAGAGAAAGTGTAACCCTGCCAACACCTTGATTTCGAACTTCTGGCCTCCAGAGACGTGAGAGAATAGGCTTCTGTTGTTGTAAGCTACACAGTTTGTGGTTATTTGTCAGAGCAGCCCCAGGAAATGAATACAACTAGCAATAATAGTGTTCTTATCCCACAGAGTTATCGTGAGGATTAAATGAGATAATTCAAGAAAGGGGTTATCAGTGCCTGGCCTGCATTAAGTGCTCAGTAGTTGTTAGCTATTATTCTATTTATTATTTTTTGTTAGCTATTACTCTATTTATTATTATTATAGTTGTTAGCTGTTATTCTATTTATTATTTTGAGTAAAAATAGATTTTGGTCCAGTTCTGTAGAAGAGCTTGAAATGGTGACTTTTATGCAAGGTATTTATTGAGGGGGTAAAACCTGTAAGAGAATGAAGGAAGCAAGATAGGGAATATAGTAGGAAGGAATGATATTCGGCTTCCCCAATACCAAATCTGTGTTAGCCAGGGTTCTCCAGAGACAGGTCCATTAGGATATGTGTGTATGTATAGACAGATAGATAGATGAGAGAGAGAAAGAGACAGAGAGAGAGAGAGAGAGAGAGGGAGAGAGAAATTCAGAGAGAGAGAGAGAGAGAGGGAGAGAAATTCAGAGAGAGAGAAAGAGAGAGAGAGAGGGAGAAAGGAGAGTGGACTTATTAGGGGAATTGACTCACATGATTATGGTGGCTGAGAAGTTCCATGACAGGTCATCATCTGCAGGCTGGAGACTCTAGGTTAGCTCAGTCCAAGTCTGAAGGCCTCAGAGCCAGGGCAGCTGATGGCGTAACTCAGTTCGAGGCCAAAAGCACTAGGACCCTGGGGGGCCACTGGTGTCATAAGTTCTGGAGTCCAGAAAGCAGTGCATTTGGAGTTCTAACGTCCAAGGCAGCAGAAGAAAAGTCTGTTCCAGCTCTCAGAGTAAAAGAGCAGTTCACCTTCTGTGGTTGTTCTCTCTGGGCCCCCAGCTGACTGGATGGTACCTGCCAGCACTGAGGGCAGAGGATCCCCCAGTCCACCTAGACTCACACTCCAGTCTCCTCTGGAAACAGCTCAAGATGCACCCAAAGGAGGGCTTTACCAGGTCTCTAGGGATTCCTTCTTCTGGTCAAAGTGACACCTAACATCCAGCCCACACGTCCACCCCTTGACAACCTGGCACCCATACACACCTCCTTAAACCTTTCTTAATTTCCGAGTAAGACAATAGCAAGGCAATAGTGCCACCTAACATGGTGAAACCATTCTGCATACAACTGAAAATGCTCCACTCTTTCCCCAGAATTCGGCTTTCAGGATTTCAACATTTGGGATTTTAATCTTTGGGGATTGTGATTTTTGGGATTTTAGATTTGGGGATGTTGCTCTTTTGGGATTTCAACATTTGAGACTATGGAATTTTGGATTGTGTCTTTTGGGATTATGATCGTCACCACAAGACAGGGCAAGGGGAGAGCCTGACGCTTAGCTGCGAGGCAAAAGCTGGAGTCCAGCCTCGTCATGACCCAGTGGGGGTCGCTGAGCGCAGCCAGCGCTGTCCCACCTTCAGGCAACAGAGCCAAGCTTTTCCAGTCTTGTATCGATTAGTCATTGTGTGGGGGCAGTAGGGGATGGGGTGAGACTGTGGGGTAACATGGCCCCTTGTCATTCCAGTGAGGCGGGTTATGGTCAGCACCGGCTGGCAGCCTTGCTGGTGAATGAATGGCACTAGACCTTGGAGTCCACCTTGCAGGCAGCCAGTTCTGGCTTAGTCAGCTTCATGCAGCTCATTAATTCCCATCAGTAGCCCCTCCTTTCTATGTGCAGGGAGCCTGTCCCCTGCAAGGCCTCATGTCCACAACTGTTTCATTGCCCTCCTTCTGTGCTGCTCTTCTTCAATTCCCTGTTTCTGTTAGTGGGCACCACTAGTCCCCCAGTGGTCCAGGCTGGAAGAATCAGAGTCACCTTAGCTTCCTTCTCTGACCTCGTCTGCCTGATCTAGTCCTGATCTGTGTGCAACCTTCCTCACCTGTCACCCCCTCTCCTTGATGCCAGACATGGCCTAGCCTCTCATTTCTGCTCTCCCATCCTGTTAGCAATAGGTCCTACCAGGTCCCCCTGCCCCCTTCTCCTCTTGTCAGTTTTCCCCTTCTCTCACCCCTCTTTCAATCTATCAGCAAAACCTTTCGGCTCCCTTTAAAGATATCCCCATCTAGCCAGTGCCCCTGGCCTCTGGGGACTTTGCCTCTCAGAGGCTGGACAGCAGCAGTGGGCCTGCTCCTGCTCCCCTAGGATTCATCTTAGCCTGACTGATCAGTAATTTCAGCACTCTGCCTTACTTAGAAATCTCCAGGAACTTCTCAGTGAATTTACAATAAAATCTAAACTACTCTCCCTGGCTCTCGAAGTCCTAAGAGATCTGGCCCTGCCAACTTCTCTGACATCACTCCCTCCATGGTCCTCACTCCCTCCGTGGTCCTCTTGCTCACACCACTCTACCGCACTGAAGCCTTGCCTTTTCTCACCTGCCACACCATGTCCATGTCAGGATCCCTTCCTATGCCCTTGCCTGGAAAGCTCCCCCAGGTCTCTGCATGGCTTGCTTCCTCCTAGAGTACAGGTCTTCGCTCTAATATGGCTTGCTCAGAGAAGGCTGCTCTGACCCTTCAACTTAAAACCATTCTCCCCCAATTTCCATCACTCTATCTTGCTTGATAGTTTTTCCTTTATGATACATCACTGTCTGAAATGATCTTGTTTATTGATTTTTTTGTTTATTGTTGTCTCTTCCCCTAGAGTGAAAGTATGAGGTCAGAGATTTCAGCTTGTATGCCCAGCAGCTTAAACTGTGCCTGGGTTTACATGCTGGGTTTTTAGTAGATATTGAAGGAGCAAATGGATAGTGTTACTGAATTGACCTCCTGAGAGTGAAGCTTTGAGAGTGTCTGATCTGAAAAAAGGGCTTTTCGTTGTCCTTCAAGATCCTTCAAAATCTGGCCCAAACTTTCTTTATATTCTTATCTTGCATGACACTCTTTCCTATCACTTTTAATCTATCTAAAGTGGGCTTTGTTTTCCACTTTCTCGCTGCTCTTTCTCACCTTGGGATTCTGTTCACATCAGTTTCTCTAACCAGCAAGCCATTCCCCTCATATCGTCAGTTCCTCTTAAAATAACGCATAGCCCATCATCTGCTCTTCTGTAAGGCGGTTGCCTTTGCACATTCCCTTGCCTGGAGAAGCCCTTTTTTTACTCTGAATTTCCATGAGACTTGCACTCTTTTAGGCTGTGACTTGCAGCATTGTACCTAGTAATGTTAGTCATTCACTATATCCTCAGTATCTAGCACCTGCCGCATAGTAGGCACACAATACATATTTGTTAAATGGATGAATATTACAGTTTTGTTATCTTTTTACACTGTAAATGTCATGGAAGGGTCTGTTTATCTGTGTAACCTCCTACAGCATCTAGCATGCTTGTTGAATGAGTGAATAAATGAAAGCTATTATTCCCAACTCCAGGTGTAGTTCAACTCAAATAATGAATAAATCTCCCAATTGTCTGGGCCATCTTTTGACATTCCTCCTCCCTTTGGGCACATTGTTTTGTTTACATCCCCATGAATGCTGTGTTCAGAATAGCAATACTAACAACTGATGATTGTGGTATGCGGAATTCTAAGACCATCTGCCAAGATTCCAAGCCGTTGGCATAAGCATGTTTTCCCCATTATTTAAAACATTAATCTAGGTACTTCTGTGCAAGGGATTTGCAGATATATTTAAGGCATTGAATCAGTTAACTTTAAGTTAGGGAGATTATTCAGGTGGGCTGGACCTAACCACTTGAGCCCTATAAAACCAGAGAATTTTCTTTGCTCACACGCAAAAAAAGAAGTCAGAGATTTGAAGCATTAAGGAATTGGATGCACAAGTATTTCTCTGTTGCTAACTCTGAAGATGCAAGGGACCATGTGATAAGGGATGTGGGTGGCCTCTAGGCCCTGAGGGTGACCCCCACATGACAGCTAGCAAGGAAACGAGGACCACAGTCATACAACTGCAGAAAACTCAATTCTGCCACAACCACAGGAGCTCAGAAGCAGATTCTGCTCAGCTGCAGATGGAAACCATACCTGAGGCAACGCCTGAATTTCAGTCCGGTCAGGTCCTGAGCAGGAACCCAGCCTCGCCATGCCCAGACTTCTGACCTACTAAAACCTTGTGATAATAAATCTATGTTGCTTTAAGTTGCTAAGTATGGCACTTTTTGTGACACAACCATAGGAAACTGATACAGTGATGAGGATGAAGGCATAGAGAAACAACCTTCAAGAAGGACTGGACGAAAGAAAGAGCAACAGCAGTCCCCAAGTTTTGCATCTCTATCTTATGACTCTGATTCTTCAGCTCCAAGCTCCACAACCACTAACAACTACAGGTCTTGATTCTGTCCCTGGCCACTCAGGTACCCTCTAACAAAGAGGATTGAGACATGATTAATGAATGAATGTCTTCTTTTTGTCTGGCTTTTGCTTTTAGGCTTAGAATAGAGGTACATGCTCTTTTTCCACTGATCCCCCCTCTAATAAGCGTACCGACCTGAAACAATTGACCTTAAAAAATAAAAATAAGTAACCAGCCCCCAGAGCCCTTGCAGGCAGCATTAGCATTCTTCAGTCTCCCTGGGTTGTGTCCTGGGAGTCTCGGAGAAATGAATCTTATTATTAGTCTGATGCCAGTGACTGCTCCTGACAGCTCCCTCCTCCCTCCCGCAGCTGCCGCGCCAGCACAGGTGTCATGAAGCTGATGGCTTCTCTGGCGTGGAAGGGGGTGGGGGACGGTGCATTGAGCCATCAGCTCCAAGCCTGGTACAGGCTCTTGGGAAGCTTGACTCCCACTGGGGGCTTCCACATGTCAGAGGAGCCCCCAGATCTGTGTTCCCTGGGCTTTCTCAGGCAGATTTCCCTGGCAGAGTATAAGATAGGTCATTCAGAGGTCTTCAGCATCCCACCTGTTAGTCCTGAGATCTGTCCTCCACACAGAGGCATGCATAGAGTGTATGTGTATATTTTTTTAAATTATGAAGTGAACACATGTGTAAAAAGTAATCATGAAACAAACATTGTTAGCACCTCGGAAGGTCTCTCATTTTTCCCTTTCCAAACACAATCTCTTCCTCCTCACAGACGGAGATAATCACTATCCTGAAGTTCACGAAAATTACTTCCTTGCCTCTAAAAAAATCCCTCTTTTTCATACCCGTGTATGCATCTCTAGGTGGGGGTAGTCTTACTATGCCTGTTTACAAACTTTATGGAAATGGAATGTGTGTCCTCTTTTGCATCTTGCTTCTCAGCATTATATTTTTGAGATCTATCATGTTATATCTTAACTGTAGGTTGCTCATTTTCATTGCTAATATTCCATTTTCTGAATATAGCACAAATTTATTTATTCTTATCATGATGGTCATTTAATTTAGGTTGTTTTTAGCATTTGACTATTTAAGCTGCACTGCCATGCACATTCTGGTACACATGCACCTATTTACACAGGCAGTGGTTTAGCCAGGCCACGTGCAAGAGCACGGCAGTGGGTGGGTATGGTGTGTATGTATCTCCAACCTTATAGAGTATGTCAACCTGCTTTCCAAATTGAATTCAAATGCATCCCCCCAAACAGCGGATTTAATTTTCTGATTCTCTACATTTTTGCCAGCCACAGGTATATTCATTTTCTTTTGCTGTATAGCAAATTGCCACAAGCTTTATGGCTTTAAACAACTTAGGTGTATCACCTTACTGTTTGCCTGGGCCACAGTCTGGGCACAATTGAATGGGGTCCTTTCCTCAGTGTCTCCCCAGGCTACACTGAAGGTATCAGCCTGGGCTGGAGTCTCATCTGAGTCTCAGGATTCTCTTTCCCCTGGCTGTCGGCAGAATTCAATTCCTTGCAGCTGTAAGACGCACGGACACTGCATCAGCAAGGCCAAGAGAAGCACGCCTCGAGACGTTTTGCCGCCTTCTGAAGGCCCCTTTGATTAGGTCAGGCCCACTCGGCATAAACTCCTTTTTGATTAACTAAAAGTTGATGGATTGTTAATCTAATCACAGGACTGCTATCCTATTCACAGATTCTGCCCACAGTCAAGGGGAGGGGATTACACAGGACCTGCACATCATGGGGTGGGAATCTTGGAGACCTTCTCAGAATTTTGCCAGCCACACTTGGTATTCTCAGATTGTTTAAGTGTCAGCTACTAGATCATGTAAATTTTTGAATATCTGAAGGTAAGCAATTTTTCATGTTTATTGATGACTTGCATTTCTCGAGGTGTTTATTTTGCTTTGCAGATATTTCTCCAACCTGATTGAGCAATATTCTTCAGTAATAAAATAGTATCATAGATAACACTTATTGAGTGCTTATCCTTTGTCAGCCATTTACATGCATTACCTCTTTTAATATACTTAAAACACTCTGAGTAGGTTCTATTGATTTCTCCATTTCATACATGAGGAAATTGAAGCTCCAAGGAGGTAGGCAAGCTAACAAGGGCGTGTGGTAGGGATGTCACCGATTTGATCTTTGAACCAGCTCAGTCTGACTTCAGACCCCATCGTCTTAAACTCTAAGGGAACCTAGCATGCTGATACAAGGGATAAGGGGATTTGCTCCCTGCCATGATAGGCAAATGGTCTCATTTCTTTTATGACAAAAATATTGCTCATATGAGTGAAAGCCTGACCCTTTGTATTTTCCAGGTTAAGCCCTGCCTCTTCCTCTTGTTCTGTGGCCTCTGAGCTAGCTGCTTCTCTCCCCTCCAGTCTAGCCAGCACACTGCTGTTACATGGATCTTCTCCAGGCTTCAAGTGCACATGTCTGACCCTACCCAAATCTTATGGGACAAACTGGGACTCTGGCCTCTAAGTCCCTTCTCAGTCTGACCCCAAATTCCTTTCCCAGCCTCATTTCCCCAAACCCTCTTCCCTGGCCCTTGGAAATCACCAGAGTATACACAGCCCCATGCTGTACTCAAGCTTTACCCCTAATTGGGAGCTCTAGTCCCCTGCTGTCCTCCCTATCCCCCGCCATTCTACTCATCTCTCAAGGCCCACTTCAATTTATATCTTGTGAATCAGTCATCTCTTAACCTCTCTCTCCTACAGAGATCTTTCCCTCCATCTTATGAGTTCTCATAGCATTTATAATTTTTACCCTTTGACACCTGGTCAGATCTGCCTTGATAATACTACCTAATTTTTTACGTGTCTCAATAAAATCACCTGTTCGTTGCTGATTGGTTATCTCCTGAATGGTTTTCAGTCCTTATTTTACTTGAACTTTCCATAGCATCTTAACCTAGGAAATGAGGACTCATTCTGGAAATTTACTTCTCTATTGGTTTCTAGGACATCTTTTTCTCTTAATTTTCTTACTACTTTGGACAGTCCTCTTTGTCCATATCCTAAATGGCTGTTCTTTGGGATCCTGTCTGTGGCCCTTTTCCTGGCTACTTCTTTGTATCATAGCCCTGCTGCACTGCCACCCCATTGGACTCCCTCTCCCACTGGACTCCCTGAGGTCAAGCATGGTGTCCAGTCTATTGCATACCTGGGGCCCAACCCAGACACTTGCAGAGCAGGTACCTTGCTTTATGCGGTTTGTGAGTTCCCACAGTCTCTCTGACATTGCATTGCATGTGGCAGGTGGTACTCATGGACGGCTGAGGTGGGACTCATGGTGAACGGATGCGGACGGAGGTACAATTCCTTCAGGAGGACATCCCCTTGGGAACTCCTTTTTCCATTTTTTGACTTGGGGTGTGTCTATATGGGGAATGCTAGTTGTCTTCAAATAGTTAAACTTTTAGACAACTCTTTTGCCTTTAGTTCAATTCATACCTTTTGAATTCCCTCAGATTTATTCTGGTTTATTGCTTGTAAGATAGCTGGTGCTCTGTCTCTGACCTAGCTCCCAAAACCAGACATGGAAGCGTAAATCAAGTAACTGATATTTGGACACTGAGTTTCTGTCCTCAAAATGTTTCTACATCTCCTCATTTGGTCTTCATTAGAATACTGAATGTATGAATTCATTTATTAAAAAGGTTTCTTGGTCTAGGCACTGTCCAGGGTGCTGGGGGAGCCATGGAGAACCACTACCGCATCACTGGCTTTAATGATTTTGGCAATGCACCTGCTGCCCTTGTTCCCATTTGAAGCTGAGGACAGGAAGGCCCTGACAAATTATAAGTTTCCCATGGTTACTCTGTTGGTAAGTGAAGGATCAGGAACTTGAATCCAGACCTTCTTACCCTAAGTCCATATTTTATTGTATCAATTTTCATGGCTAAAAGACCTGCCAAACCCTGAAGGTCAGTGGAAATGTGTTTTTCTTGCCATGAGTGGTTTGCAAGTTTTGTCATTTCCTGAAAGAGAAACAGAGGAGCAACAAGAATACTGTTTGAAGCAACACTTAGCTTTTTCTCTCAGGTTCTTTCACGTTGAATGACCCAGGTTCCAGGAAGATTTATTTTATTTTTCCATTAATGATCCCAGAGCTCATCCAGGCCTGAGGGACTTGAAAACCCTGACCAGAACCCCTGGACCCCCCAATCTCTGACCATAGGCTGAGGGTAGGGAAGTGTAAGCAGTTTGTCTCCCATACCCTACACAGCTTGCACACTTACTGCCTTTCTCTGAGTCCTGGGGGCCTCATTGCCTGGATCTCCACCCCCGACCCCGCTAACTTCCCTCAGAAGAAAGCAAAGGTTAACTGAGATCACACAGCCAGGTGGATGCCTGGATTCACTTTCCCTGGGGCTAATTATGGAGCTACATTAGATAAAAGTCAACATATGTTGTAAAAGGCACTGTGTATCATTGCTTGACAGTTTCCAACAATGTGCTCATGTAACAGCTGTCAAAGGCAGTGCTAGAAAATGAGGAATATGTTGATTTATGTATATCAGATCTGTCCTCACGCTCTGTAGTGGAGCGGACCAGGCAGGCTCAGCTCTGTGGGTGGAGACTCCAGGAGGGGCGGCCAAGGAAGGAAGGAAATTCCCTTAGTTCAGAAGTGCCTGGAAGGGATGGCTGAAGCCTGAAGCAGCTGCCACTTGCTGAGGTCCTTTGCAGTAAAATTGCCTAGGGGACATCTGTTCCCTTTTTACAATAGAGAGAAAAGTAAAATCCATCTCCTAAGGAGCGGGGGCTGCTAAGGTAACCTCCTGTGCTGTCCTTGGTCTCTGGATGGGACGTAGGGTCACACTACGGAGGAAATGTCTGCCCCATTTTACATGGCTTTTGGGAAAGGGGGTTTCTCTTAAAGTAACTGCTTTGAATTTTCTTTATAGTTAGGGCATTTAAAACAATTAGTTAATTAATTTAAAAGATGTTTAATTGACAAATAAAGATTGTATATATCCAAGGTGTATAACATAATGATTTGACATATGAATACATGGTGTCATGATTGCCACAACCAAGTTAATTAACATTTCCATCACCACCCTTGCTGATTTCCAGCGTCTGTTTATCTCGTGACTGAAGGTTTGTACCGTTTGACCAAAATCTTCCCATTTCCCCTATGCCCGCAGCCGCTGGTAACCACTGTTCTACTCTCTTCTTCTATGAGTTTGACTTTTTAAGATTCTATGTGTGGCTGGACGTGGTGGCTCATGCCTGCAATCCTAGCACTTTGGGAGGCCGAAGCGGGTGGATCACCTGAGGTCAGGAGTTCAAAACCAGCCTGGCCAACATGGTGAAACCCCGTCTCTACTAAAAATACAAAAAGAAAATTAGCAGGGCGTGATGGTGGGCACCTGTAATCCCAGCTACTCAGGAGGCTGAGGCAGGAGAATCGCTTTAACCTGGGAGGCAGAGGTTGCAGTGAGCGGAGATCGTGCCACTGCATTCCAGCCTGGGTGACAGAGCGAGACTCCGTTTCAAAAAACAAAATGAAACAAAACAAAACACCACAAGATTCTACATGTAAATGAGATAATATAGTCTTTCTGTCTCTGGCTTATTTCACTTAGCATGATGTCATCTAAATTCACCCCCGTTACTGCAAACGACAGGATTTCCTTCTTTTTATGACCGAATGGTATTCAATTGTGCATAGATACCACATTTTCTTTATCCATTCATATGGCGATGGACACTTAGGTTGTTCCCATTTTATCTTGGTTGTTGTGAACAGTGCTGGAATGAACATGGGAGGGCACGTATCCCTTCAGCACAGTGATTTCATTTCCTTTGGGTATAGACCCAGCGGTGGTATTGCTGGATCACATGGTAGTTCTATTTGTAATTTTTTGAGGACCATCCGTGCGGTGTTCCATAGTGGCTGTACCAATTTACATTCCCACCAACAGTGTGCCACAGCTTTCTTTTCTTGACCTACTTGCCATTGCTGATCTTTCATCTTTTTGATAAGAGCTATTCTGACAGGTATGAGGTGATATATTTCATTGTGGGTTTTTATTTTGTTTTTGGACAGCGTCTCACTTTGTCCCCCAGGCTGGAGGACAGTGGTGTGGTCTCAGCTCATTGCAACCTTACCTCCCCAGTTTCAGCAATTCTCATGTCTCGGCCTCCTGAGTAGCTGGGATTACAGGCACGCACCGCCACACCCAGCTAATTTTTATATTTTTAGTAGAGGTGAGGAGGTTTCACCATGCTGGCCAGGCTCATCTCAATCTCCTGGCCTTCATCTGTCTTGTGTTGGGATTACAGGCATGAACCACCACACCCAAACTCATTGTGGCTTTTTAATGAGCAAACTCAATTTTTTAATTTGTTTTGTATTTTTTCCCCAAATTATGTTAAAAGAGGAAATCAAACAAGTTTTCTCTTGCCTTTAAAAAGCTGTCTCTGTTTTCTGTGTGGTTTTCTCTTGGGGCCGTGCAAAGGGACCACTGGTCTCAGAGGATCTGATTATTACGTAGAAAGTCACTTTGGTGTTACTGTTGGAACCCCCACTGCATTCCAAATTTATCATGGGCTTCTCTCTTTGTCCTCATTTTTTTTGCCTTTCCTACACAACAAGCTCAGTTATAGCTTCCCCCTCTTTAAATGGTAAGAAGTGACTTAGTAAGAGCATTAGGCTTGAAGCATAAAGCCAGCCCCTGAATACTAATGGAAAATTCAAACCCTTAAATAATTACCACTAAACTTGTGGTTCTGGGGAATCTTTCACTAATAAACCAAAACAAATACCTCTGCTTACTTGTTGATGTTTATTGGGACAAAAACAGAAACTCCGTATGTACTTCCATAGCCTCCAGCACAGTGTCTCTGCGGGTGAGAAGGGGGCGGGATTGCAGAGTGCACCTGGCTTTGTCTAAGGTGGGACTTGTGGTTGGTGAAGTAGCCTGGAGGGCCCTTACTGCAGGCCAGAGGGAAGAGCAAGCCTCCTTTCCCCTCTCGAGGTTTGTCTGTCCTCCATCCGGTTGTGGCACCGATTGTGTTGATGAGGATGTGCTCTGGTTCCTCTGTTTACACATTCTGCCGCCACCGTGCTGGCCACATGCACCATGGGGGATGTCAGATGTCCCCCAGTGCCGCCGCATACCCAGGGCCTGGATGGTACACCGTGAGGCGTGTCCGTATTAGGCAAATGCTCCTCTGACTCTAGATCTGCTGACCTCCCAGGAGGCTTCCAGGTCATAACCAGGTATAGCCAGACTCCCACCACTGAATCGATTTCTAGCAATCTATGTAATAAAGAAAGCCACTTGCAGGTTCCCACTGTCATCACTAAGACGCTGTGGGGACAGCTGATTGCATAACCAGTCAATGAAAGCTTCATGGGCACTGCACATTCATTAGTGAAGATTCAAAAAGAAGATTCACAACACACCAAGGGTAATTAATGTAGCCAATTCACAATTTTAATCTGCAAAAGCAGGTGTGCTCTGTCCAGAATAAGTGAGGAAGCGAACAGCAGTGAACTAGCTGCTGCAGGGGCCACATGAGCTTTCAGCCAGTGATCCGTATCTTTTCTTGGAGGGTGCATCCTTTGGGATGGCTGCATCTCTATTAACCTGACTACCAAGAATGAGTAGAGAACTTGATTTATAGGTGGTGTGAAGACCATCTTAGCTAAGCGTGAAGAAATTTCAAGAGCAGTTGTGAAGAATTTATTGGAGCAGTCTTGTAAAAATGTATCTTTCTTTATTAGTGATCAGAAAAACATTTTAGATAAAAGGGTTCTATCACTTTAAGACGGAAAGGTAGTGTGGAGTGGTGAGAAGAACACGGAATTCAGAAGCAAAGAGTTAAGGGTATTGGTTTATTAGCTGTGTGATCCTGAGCAAGTTCATCAACATCTCAGAGGCTGGGCTTTTTTTCATCTGTAAAATGGAATAATCATAGCAGCTTTATGAAATTGTGGTAAAAATTAGATAATAAATATAAAAGTACTCTTTAAACTTAGTATACATTTATATTTGCTGTATTTCCTCACTTGTAAGACATATTCCCCCCCCATGTTTTAACATTTCTAAAATCAATATGTTTCTTATAATTGATATGTATATTCAATGTGGTTGTTCTTTCCTTTCTCCCTGGAAAGTTATTAGATTGATGGCGTGTCTTGCAATCAATGACTTCTTAGAGACATAAAAATATGGTAGTTCAATAAAATGAAAATAGTTTTATCTGGCTCTGGAGGTCAGATTTATTATTTTTCATTTGGGTGTTTAGAGTCATCTATTCATGTGGCATCGCTCCCATTTATTAAGTGCATTTCATTATTTGCAACAAAATAGTACCTAATGCACAGGCTTTTTTACAGAATTCCCATTTCCTCTTAATTATATTTGGTTTTGTAGTTGGAACAACACTGGCTTGTCAGCATTACTGATGGGTGAGTTAAGGGATGGCGATGGTGGGGAACTGTATGTGTAGCGGAGGTGCCTCAAGGATAAGGTCTCGCCATCATTACTGGTGGAGGTCAGGGACAGACTCTTAGCTTCTGGGTGTACCATCAACCCTAGTCCAGCACTTGCTTGACAAACTCTTAGAGACTCCAAAGAAAAAGCCCTATAAAGTAGAAAGTTTTATTGTTATTAAAAGATAAGATTACTTAGACACCAAAATGCAGTTTTCTTTCTTCTAGATTGATTTTTATTAACTTGAATGAAGACTCTTCTTTATACCTGATTGTGCCATTTTATTTTCAAATACACACACACTGTATTGACAATCTTATTCCCTCATTGAATTTTCTGCAGGTTTTTGTTGTCTTTTATGAGGCTATTCCAGTGAGGGAAAAAGTTAAATGGAATTTATCGCAATATATTTACCTGGCTAGGTTGTAACTATTTCTAAAATAAATAAAACTTTTAAGACAATAAAACTGAAAAAGTGCAGCTATCCATTGAAGGCTTCTCGCCTCCCCTTGGGAGGAATAAAAATGCATCCCACTTACTGCACAGCTTTTTCTAGGGCCCCTTTTGTTTTTCCCAAATAACCATTGTCTTAATAGAATGGCTTGTATGAGATTGTACACCCTGTGTGTGGTCCTATAAATATTCATTAGTAAAATGTACATAAGGCACTGATCCATAGGTTTTTTTATTCAAAGATATCGTTTCAGTGGTAAAAGTTCAATTTTGATCTACTGGGTAGAGTCAACGCAGGCTGAAATCATGATCCTGAATTCCAGCTCCTCCCATCCTTTCTGAACCTGAAAAAAATATTAACAACTTTGGCCCAAACTGAAGCCGGGAAGACATGAAAATGAAGCAATAAATGCTGTTAGATGCCAAGTTTGGAATTCATCTGCTCCTGTTGAAGGCCTGATGGTGTTTGCAATGCAAATCTCAGAGTCATGCCTTAATCATTGCCGCAGGGAGACAATTAGGGTTAAAATATAGATTTCTAGATAATGAGAGCAAATAATAAAGAAATAAATACACAACACAAAAAGAGCTAATGTGCCTCATTTATAGCAATACTTTCCTCAAGGAGGCCTGAAGGGATTTCTAGCTGGAGGATGGGCTTCCTGGATGTGGAAGAGACTCCAGCTTTTACGAAGGAAAGATGAGGATGGCCTCCCAGGACCTCGAGTTCAAGTCGAGGGCCCCTAAAATCAAGGCAATTGAGTAGTTTTACATTTTATATTTTATACTCTGGCGGTTAAAAACACAGGCTCTCAAATCAGGCCCATGTTGAACTCTCAGCTCAGCCAATTAAAGCTGTATGACCTTGGGCAAATCACTAACCTTCTTTGAGAACTAAGACTTTAAGTTTCCTCATCCAAAGGGCTATGATTCTCCTTGGTGTGTTCCAAGGACTAAACGAGAGGACATGTATAAAACACTTAATGAAACGATCAATCTTAGCTGTCATTATTATTAAAATCACTGGCCGCACCAATCACGAGTTTATTTTCTTCTGAGAGACAACCCAGCGGAAGCCAGGCTTGCTGGCCGCTCTTCCTTTAGCCTTCCTTGCTGTTAGAACGTTATGTGAGAATTGGCGCTGCTCGTGACTGTGTTTCGTGGGAGAAGGTGGACGGCTGCGTCTGGGAGGGCATGGTAAGCTCCCCTCTGGCCCTGCTGTGGTGACAACAGACTCCTCTGGGGCTCCTGCACCAGTCGGTCCCCTCAGAGAGCGGCATCAGAGAGCAGCGCCATCACTGGGCTAGAATAATTCAGGAGCACGAGCTCTGGCCCCGGCACGGCCCCAGCCCGCCCCGCGGTGTCGCTTTTCCACGCCTTCCTGCCTCCCTGGGCTTCGGCTTTGCTCCCGGGTTGCGGGAGCTGTGCGGGGCCAGTGGCTGTCAACTCTGGCTGTGCGTTACAGTCACCACCTCAGCCCAACTAAGTCAGAATCTCTAGGGTGGGGTCTGGGACTTCTCAAAAGCCTCCCAGGTAATTTTTTTTTTAATGTGCAGCTAGAACCGAGAGTCTCCAGACTAGCTCGATGGTTCCCAAGCTGCGCTTGTCCGGAGCCGGGGCCGCCGATGCGGGGGGCTCGAAGGCCTCACTTCAAACAGGGCTGCTGCTCTGGGAGCCGGTGCCGGTTTTCTGCTCAAGATTTTATGAAAAGAAAGAGTTCTGCTGCTACAAACCACATCGAAAGCTTTGAAAATTGTTGGACTCAATGGTGTCTGCTGCTATTTGGCATTAGTCTCGTGATCTGAAACCTGATTTATTCTGGAAATTACTATTTCTTTTCATTTCTCATCATGGAGTCTAATAAATCCCCTTACATTTTAAGGGTCATCTTGAACATACCCTTAATAATAAAGTAATGAAGTTTTGTTCTAATCATTATTAAAAGCATCAATATAATATGCTAACATTTAAAAATAAAAAGTCATATCCTGCTCTGTGAATACGTCAGTAATTTACATAGACTGATTGAATAAAAATTTGGAATTTATAACAGATGTCCTGTTATTTTCAGATGCCAACTGGAAATAAGGTTGTATTTACATATAAGCTATATATCCATATTTAAGTGAATACAAGTTACTTACCTTGTACTTTCAGCATCTGTGCATCTATCCATGTGTATATTCATTCACTTTTTTCCTTCAAGAATTACTCCCTATTGGAGGTTGGCTACAAGACTTTGTGCTATGGGAGGGGTATGTGTGTGTGTGTGTGTGTGTGTGTGTGTGATAAATGCTTATGTGTACGGATATATGCTTATAGATAAATACAGGAAAATACACACACTTATGTCAAGTGTGTGGCTATAGTTGTCAAAGATGCACATTTATTTCTAGATGCTATGGATTCAGTTTCCTGTTCACTGAATAAAAATAGTTTTCACAACTATTTTGGAAAAAAGTTTACAACAAATTTTACTCTCTTCACTGTGTAGTTCAAGATTCCTGAAATATATTCGGTTAGAAAAAAAATAACATCAGATGAAAGTACAGATATATTAGGGACATACCTGAAAGAGTTAATATAATTAGAATGAATAATCACAAAATATGAAATAAGGACCCAATGTTAATAAATGCAGATGCCAACTAATCCAGAAAAACGTGTGTAATGGGAAAGGAGAGAAAGCAGTTGGGTTTCAGAGAAGCCCAGCTGTGTTTTTGGGTGAATTCAGTTGCATCACTATTTTTCAAACCTGGGGATGTTTTTTCACTGATGCCGGGACCCACATCTCCGACACTAAATTGGACTATTGGGGCCTGGAATCTCAGCGTCAGTGATGAATACTCTGCCCAGGTGATTGTAATATGCAGTCACAGTGGAAAATGACTGAACCTTCAGTGATAACTGGAGTTGGGGCATATTCCACATGGGAGTCAGGCCTGTATGCACACTATTTTTGCAAGAAGCTGGCAAATTCTACAAGGAGTTTTGGTGTCATGGGAGGTTAGTTAGGTTATAATTGGCTCTAATTGGCTCTCCCCACAGCTGAAACATCGTCTGCCTAGAGCCGAGTGACACTCCAAAAGGGGAGAGATGTGCTCCGACCTTTGAAAACATCAAAGAAGTCACTTCCAGCACAGCTCTTATAGCCCAGTGCCCTGCAGCTCAGCAGGGCTAGGGCCGAGCCCAGCAAAACTGATAGGAAACAGCTTTTGCAGAATAAGATTTTTATCTTTCCTTCTGGAACAGCAGAGCAGGCAGACTCTCAGAAAAAGGCCTGGGGTGGGGAAGGAGGCAGAACCCTGACTTCTCAGCCAGCACCTGCTCGTTACCTGGTTTCACTACCGCCCAGTATCTTTTGGGCTTCTAATTCCCCTTCCAATGGTGAAACAAAACTCTATACATGGGTATGTTAGCGTGAATGAGTAACCCTTAAAACATGAAGGGGTTTAATACTTATTATGTACTAGGTAATCAGTCTTCAGCAGTTAACATACTTATAAGGCATCCAGGGCCTAATTTTACTCATGTCTCCAGTTTTATCTTTTACAGCTCCATACACCAAACATATGGAATCATTTCCCTTCCCCTAAATAAGCCCTGTGTTCACATCTCTCTCTCATTATTATTATTATTATTATTATTATTATTATTATTCTCTATTCTTCTCTGTGCAGTCAGCTCAGTGTGGACAGGGACTCTCATTAATTAATTAATTAATCTCACAGCTCTCAGCAATGCAGTGCATTACTCACAGTGGCAGGTGTTCAAATATTTGTTGAATAAGTGGGAAAAGTATAATATGGCAAAGCCATGAGATAATGCCTTAATTTCCCAGTGGTCTGCCATCCAAGTCAGAGTGAGAAGATTCGAAACCCATGAAGTGCTTATGTTCCAGGTGATGACAGTCTCCCGTGGGAGCAAACACAAGAGTAATGACACGTAGAGCCCAGGGCAGCAGGGGTGCAGAGGAAGTTTCTCTTTCCTTTCCAGGGGTACATGTGGTAGGGAGCCAGCCTGGCATAGGTGGGCAGAGCAGTACAGCCTGCTGTGAGACCCTGTGGGTGGGGAACGGGTCAGGGCTTGCCCAGGGCCACGGGGGACCCTGAGTGGCCAGAGGTGAGCAGGCCCAGAAGGCCAGTGGTCGATGTCTGAGGGAAGGTGCCAAGGATTAAAAATGAGAACTATATATTTACATTAAATCAAGGTTATTGGAAGGTGCTAGGAGTGGACTGAAATAGGAAGAGGTATGGTAAAGAGGTAGACACAAATAAAGAAGATCCGCCACTGCCAGAAGCAGCCTAGGATGCTGGATGTCGCTGTCATGACCTCCATAGTGGGCAGGAGCACTGAATTCAACGTTGGGTGGACTTCGTTCAGTCCCACCTCTGCCACCTATGAATTGTGGGCTCTTGGGTGGGACACTTTGCCCGTCTAAGCCTCTGAAAAACGGGGGTGTGATGCTTGTTGCAAGCACAGCTGAAACTGAGCAGCAAGGATCCCTGAAGTCAAAGGAGGCAGAACCTTTGAGCTAGGGCAGGCTCTTTGGCAGGTGGTTAGGAGACACTGCCCGCTGCCTGGCCACCTCTTGGACCTTCCCCTTCCATGTATGGCCTCTCCTCATGTTTGCAAAAGGAGGTCAGCAGCATCAACTGGTGGCAACGTGCTCCTTTTCTTTTTTTTTTTTTGTTTTATAGCCAACAGGACAAGGGGAGCAGCTTCTGTTCTCAATCCCTGAGCTGTGCTCCTCTGGAGTGTCACCCGCAGGCTGGAGGAGATGGCTGTGTCAGTTTCCCATTGCTGCTCTAACAAAGCGTGCAGATTCTGCAACTCAGAACCAGAAACGTCCATTGCCCCACAGCTCCAGAGACTGGAAGTATGGGATCAAGGTGCTGGTTGGGCCCCCTTCCCTCAGGCAATGCTAGGGAAGGATCTCTCCTGGCTTCCGGCGGTTCCTTGGGGTGTGTGGCATACCTGCCCCTTGCTCTCCCCCAACACCCCGACCCCTGTCTTCACAAGACCCTCTCCCTGTGAAGCTCATTGTCCACATTTCCCCTTTTTATTCGGCAACCAGTCATATGGGATTACGCCATACTCTAATTACCTCATTTTAACTTGATTAACCTCTGCAAAGACCCTATCTCCAATGAAAGTCACGTTTCTGGGTACTGGGTGTTAGGGCTTAAACATATCTTTTTGGAGGAAGACACAATTCAACCCATAACCACAGTCCATCCCTGAACTACATGCTGCAGAGGGAGAGACCTGGTTGATTGGCTTAGGTCATCTGAGAGGGATGCATGTGGGGCAGTGGTTTGCAGGGCCCACACTCTCCTCGCAGGTACTGGGAGAGTAACAGGAGCCCAGCACCTGGCATAGAGAAGGCTCTCAGAGTCTGGACTAGAGACTACATATTAGCTGTGTAACTTGGAGGAACGTACTTACTCTCCCTAAACTTCAGCCGCAAAATGGAGATGACGCTACATGCCCGGAAGGGTGGCTGTACCAACCCAGCAAGACATCAGGCCTGGAGTAAGTGCTTAATAAATGGAATTGTCACTGGTTGCTGTTGTTACGATTACTACTGTGTCCGGAATTGGTGGGTTCTTGGTCTCACTGACTTCAAGAATGAAGCCGTGGACCCGTGCGGTGAGTGTTACAGTTCTTAAGGTGGCGTGTCTGGAGTTTGTTCCTTCTGGTGTTTGGATGTGTTCGGAGTTTCTTCCTTCTGGTGGGTTCGTGGTCTTGCTGGCTCAGGAGTGAAACTGTGGACCTTCGCGGTGAGTGTTACAGCCCTTAAGGCTGCGCATCTGGAGTTGTTTGTTCCTCCCGGTGGGTTTGTGGTCTCCATGGCTTCAGGAGTGAAGCTGCGGATCTTCGCGGTGTTACAGCTCATAAAGGCAGTGTGGACCCAAAGAGTGAGCAGCAGCAAGATTTATTGCGAAGAGCGAAAGAACAAAGCTTCCACAGTGCGGAAGCGGACCGGAGCGGGTTGCCGCTGCTGGCTGGGGCAGCCTGCTTTTATTCTCTTATCTGGCCCCACCCACATCCTGCTGATTGGTAGAGCTGAGTGGTCTGTTTTGACAGGGCGCTGATTGGTGCGTTTACAATCCCTGAGCTAGACACAAAGGTTCTCCACGTCCCCACTAGATTAGCTAGATACAGAGTGTGGACACAAAGGTTCTCCAAGGCCCCACCAGAGCAGCTAGACACAGAGTGTTGATTGGTGCATTCACAAACCCTGAGCTAGACACAGGGTGCTGATTGGTGTGTTTACAAACCTTGAGCTAGACATAAATGTTCTCCAAGTCCCCACCAGAGTAGCTAGATACAGAGTGTCCATTGGTGCATAGCCAGACACAGGGTGCTGATTGGTGTGTTTACAAACTTTGAGCTAGATACAGAGTGCTGATTGGTGTATTTACAATCCCCTAGCTAGACGTAAAGGTTCTCCAAGTCCCCACCAGTCAGGAGCCCAGCTGGCTTCACCCAGTGGATCCCAAACGGGGGCCGCAGGTGGAGCTGCCTGCCAGTCCCGTGCTGTGTGCCCACACTCCTCAGCCCTTGGGTGGTCGATGGGACTGGGCACAGTAGAGCAGGGGGAGGCGCTCCTTGGGGAGGCTTGGGCCGCACAGGAGCCCAGGGGAGGTGGGGGGAGGCTAAGGCATGGCGGGCTGCAGGTCCCGAGCCCTGCCTGCCGGGAGGCAGCTAAGTCCCAGCGAGAAATCCAGCGAGCGCAGCGCCGGTGGGCAGGAGGGACCCAGCACACCCTCCGCAGCTGCTGGCCCAGGTGCTAAGCCCCTCATTGCCCAGGGCCGGCACCCGGAACTGGCGCTGGCCCGCAAGCACCGTGCGCAGCCCCGGTTCCCGCCCGTGCCTCTCCCTCCACACCTCCCCGCAAGCTGAGGGAGCTGGCTCCGGCCTTGGCCAGCCCAGGAAGGGGCTCCCACAGTGCAGCGGTGGGCCGAAGGGCTCCTCAAGCACGGCCAGAGTGGGCGCCAAGGCCGAGGAGGCGCTGAGAGCGAGCGAGGGCTGTGAGGGCTGCCAGCACGCTGTCACCTCTCACTACTATAATACCTTGCTCTGGCCATGGTTGAAGGAGCTAAGTAGAGTCATTAGAAGAGACAAGAGTGCCACAGAGGACCTGGAAGGACCTGGACAAGTGAGAGCGCTTGGCTTTGGAGACTTTGAAATTAAGGACCTTAGAATGTTCAGGAGAGGACTTCTGGTAGTCAGCAAAGATACAGGCCTAAAGCTCTGGAGAACACTGGGCGACTGATGGCTTTGTCACAAGGCGATTGCAGAACTATGTGTGTAAGCCGGCTGGCTTGGGACAGACTGAGAATAAGGTGAGGAGGAGGATGTGGACCACACTCTGGGGTGCACCTGCACTTAGGCAGGGGGTGGCTGGAAAGGAACTCTATGGGGATCCAGAACCCCTGACGACAATGTCTTATTTGAGGATACAAGATGTGAAAGAAAATGCTGTAATTGAGTGGCATGAGCTCCAGAGGATTAGGGGGTCACTGGGCAAAGTCCCAGGTCTGGTTTACGTGTCCTCTGCCATTGCTTAATGGCTTTTGAGGAACAGAGAGGAAGACTGAGCCTGGGGAAAGGGAGCCAGGTGGCAGAGTTGTGGGAAGCAAGGCTCAGGTTGAAAGCTGAGAATTGGGTAGGAGTCTGGTGTTCCGGGAAATGAAAAGGGCAGAGGTGGAAGTGCGAAGGCCGTCTTCTGGACTACAGTGGGTGATTGCAAGCTGGAGCCCAGCGTGGAGTTCAGTTAGGGCAGGATTCAGAAACGGATGCCAGGTCAGGAACCCTTTATTGGATATCAAAGCCCTGGAGAGTGGAGGAAGCTCCTGCAGCCTTCAGCGGGTGTTAGGGTATTGTGTCAAAGTTCTGCCCCAGCAGGCACCATTCAGCTAGAAGGTAACCCAGGCTTTGGGGGCTGACGAAGCTGGGGTGGTTCTGGCTCACATGGACGCACTAACAGGCACAGAAAGCTAAAACTGTAGATGCACATTTGGGGCTGGGGGTGGAAATGATGACTCCTTAGGAGAAATATGCTATAGAAATTCTAGGCATTTTTTCTCTAGTCTGGCCCAAGTTCAAGGCTCTGCAAATGTTATAAACCAAAAAGAATTTTTTTCCAACCTTGTCAAAATACTTTGAATGGATAAAATGAATGCATACTCTACTTATTTAGTGGTTTCTTCTCAATTTGTGGGTCTAAGCATCGTGCTTTTGTGATGCAGTCTGTGTTTCCGGTGGGTTGACACATCCATTGTCTGCTCTACCATATAATCCCCTGGAAAAACAGGGATTGGGTCTATGTGAGTATACTTTTTATTGCTAGTAAAGTTCATGACTAAAGATAATTCTGCATGTTTCTTTTGGGGAGTGCAAACTATTGAAAAGACATTCTTTCATTAATGGAAATTCTTTCCAGTGTGCGAGGCAGTGACCAGGTGCTAACCTATTCATCTTCTGCAAGTGAAGACTGCAAGTGAGGGCGGCTGAGAAGTTGGCAGAAAACCCTTGGTTCCTGGTCTCCTGGCTGCACACACATGTCTTCTTTTAAGGCAGTCACTCCTAAACTTTGCTGAACAGTGGAATCACCTAGACATTAAAAAAAAAAAATCTGCAGACATTCTGATTTCATTGGTGGTATAGCATGCAGCCTAAACAACCTAGTTTTTACAAGCTTCCCAGGTGATTCTAATGTGCACCAAAGTTTGGAAATCACTGTCATCAGGGCTACTCTCAGACCATTCAAATGAATACCATCATCATTGCATCTGTTAAAACACAAATAATAGAACACAGTATAAATCTCTATGATACTGGCTAATGAATCAGTGTCATAAGTGATTTATTCTGTTCTATACAGTACTACAGATACGGTATGACACTGTATAGTACTGTATAGAACAGAATAAATCAGTATTATCAATAGAATATAGAAAAGACTGAATAGCCTTAAGTATATAAATATTCAATGATATACAATAAAGAAAGACTCACGGATTAGTGAGGAAGGGATCTATTATTTAGTTAGAAATATTGCCTAGTTATTTTAAAATAATCATTGTAAATTGTTGGGATTTTAGGGGATTTGATAAATAAGTTCCTCGACACTGCCCATGTTTAAAATGAGTTGAGAGATAAAGTCAGAAAGAGAGAGGTCAGTATATTACACTGATACTTGCAGAGACTGGGTAGAGAATGTGAGTCTAGATGTGTTAGAAAACCAGCTTGCTAATGCTTTGCACCTGGACTAGAGAGACTTGCCCAGGTGGAGTCCCTGGCAGCACTAAACACGTCAGGTCTTCCCATGGGGCCAACTCTCAAAGCCAAGGGCAGAGGGGCAGACTAGTTGGGACCCCCAGTGGGAGTGCAGAGACAAAGAGGAAAGAGGAAGAGCCTAGCATTCTCTCTCGTGCACAATCAGGTAAGTTGCTTGTCTTGTGTAAAAAACAAACAAGCAAGGAAGACAGCCCTCTCCATGGAAGCTTGGAGGAATGGGAAAAGGGGGCTTGTGCCCCCAAAGAGATCCTCTCTTTATACATGCACTAATTTCACATAGATTACTGAGTTAAATGTAAGAGAATAAATCTTGTAAAAAACTAGAAGATATTTAGATGGCTATTTTTCTGCCTTCTGAATGAGGATGGTTATTCTTAGCATTGGAATAGTAAAAAGAATTACAGAGGACTGGATCAATAACTTTGACTACATACAATTTTGGGGCTATGAGATTATTAAAGATTTTAAAAAGTGAAGTTAATACAGGTTCGTAGGAGTATAAATCGAAGCAACCTCTCTGGATGTAAATTTTGCAATTTATTTTAAGAGCTTTAACATGTTCATATCTTTTGACTCAGTAATTCCACTTTTAGAAACCTGAGAATGTAATCAATGGAGGGTCAGAGGTGTATATCCAAAGATGTTCATTCCAAGTTATTCATCGTGAAAAAAATGGAAACACTTAAATGCCTAACAATTCAAGGATTGTTAAATAAGTGAGGGTGCCTCCCTGCTACAGGAGTGTTATGTTTCCATTTTAAACGGAGCTGTTGAACACTTTTTAATGGGAAATGCTTGTGAAAAATTAAAAAGTGCAGGGTATAAAAATAAATAATTATATAATCCTAGTTGTGCAAAAACATAAATTTTATTTTAGAAAATGTTGGAAAGAAACGCATCAAAATGTAAGTACTGATGAAGATTGTAGGTATTTTTGCTTAATTTTTGAAAAATAAAAATTCTGGTTTCTATATTATTTTTAGGTAGACGTGGTTTTTTTTTTTTTAAGTCGATATTCTCTGTTGAGATCTGAAATTCATGGGGGCTTGAGCATTGAGCCTGCCAGTTTGGTAACAAGGAAAAGAGAATGAAGATTACCTGCAAACAATGTGTGAAAGGAAGGGGGCGTGGCAGAGCTTCCCTACCCCAGGCTAGAACATCTAAGGGTGAAGACAACGGGCTGCCTGGAGTGGAGTGGGGTTCATGCCATCACCTCCTATGAGCAGATGTGTGGTGACAGAGATTTTGAAGGAATAGTTGGTACTTGCTCTTTTATTAATTTCTTAAAATAGGCAATCAACTGGCTAGATATACGCTCCATGAATCCTCCCAGGACTGACGGCAGGGAGGCCATGGTCCATGAAGTTTCAGGGGCGACAGCGCTTTGGGGAGAGGTGTATATGGGAGGCCAGAGCCAGGGAACACCCTGGCCTTGTGCAGTCACAGGGCTGCTGGAGCAAATCCAGGCACCTAATACTCCCCAACTTGCGCTGCAGCGCGAGCATCTGCTCTCCGCGGTTCTGCCCAGAGAAACGCCGGCAGCTGCGCCCCAGCCCCGATACCAGCGGCGCCAGCTCTCTGCACAGGGCACCCCCGCGGCTTTAAGTGGGACATCCAAAATAGCCCCAGTCTGTCGATCTCTCCAAGCCCGGTGCATGTGTATGGAAGTCTAGTTTGTAAAATTCCTAACTGTGATTTCGTCAAGGCTTGGAGAGTTTGGCCTTGCACAGATTCAAATAGAACTGCCATTTCCTCCTGAGGAGGAGGAAAGACCAGACAGGCAGTGAACAGCAGGCTGAGACCAGGACAAACCTATGCTGGGGAGCACAGGTTTCCAGCAATCATTCCATCAAAGTCAGGCTTTCCTCCAGCGCTTTTCCTTCTACCCCTCTTTAAAAAATGCCCCCTCTCCCCTTGAGCCTAAATGCTTGAGAAAAGAAACAAACCAGAAAACAAAGGCGTTTTTCCTCTTATTGATACCTGATCTCGATGATTTGCTAGTTGAAATGTAGGAATATTAGGGAAATTTTTTAAATCTTTTTTGAAAACATGCCCTTTTTAAGAGTTTTGGAATTATTTATTTAAAAATAAACCTCCAAAAACAACAGCTGGGGACAAGTGTGCTATCAGCTCCTCTCTTTGTATTAGGATCTCTGTATTTTCAGTGTAGTGTAGCATTGAGCCCAGTTGTTATGGACGGCAACCTTGACAGATTAGGGAGAGAAATGACTGATCGATTACTACCTTTTCCGTATTTCTGTGGAACGGCATCGCCCCCTTTTCTGTAACGTATGCTGCTGAGTCCAGTCTAGTTTTAGTGTCTAAATTATTCAATAGTGCATGATATAATTGATGCAGGATTAGGAAGTCAGGACAACGTTCAGTGACAAGAGACATGGGCAGCAAGGGTGAGGTGGAGATTTTTACAATGTGCAGTGACGCCTCAGAAATATGTAATTACATAGTCAGCGGTACCCGGATGTTCCTCCCACTGTGCCTTTAACTGGGGTTTCTTCCTTCATACTTGGCACAAAGGTGGCTCTGTTGGCTTCTAGTTCTGCCTTGGAGGCAGGTCCCTCTCTAGGCTGTGGGAGTTTTCTGTAGAATTGGGACTAGGGTGGATTTGTGGCTAGAAAGGGGAAATGTTTCATGTCTCAATGTCTCATTTGCTTTTCCCCACTGACTCCAGCAGGCATGCAGACCTAAATCAACTAGAGAACAGTGGGGAGGAGTGTAGGGAGAAGAAGCCAATCTGTTCTGGTGTCTGTCTCTCTGATCCTTGGAACAGGGAGACGGCGTCACCTCTGAGCCCAAGTGTTCTTGCATGGGGAACGCGTCCTTTTAAAGAATTAGTTTTCAGCATTCTGTCAATTATGGCCTCCAAATCTGGCTGAGTAATTAAATGCCAGCTGACAGTAAATATCAAACTGCTTGGGAGCCGTAGCGAGATATAGACAAGTGGATTCGCTGTGATTGCTTTGGTAATTTGCTTTTTAATCTTTAATACCAATTAAATGCAGGGGAGCTAAAGCCCGTGCATTGCCCAGATGAGACAGCTCATCAGCTGATGCCTTAAGCTGTCCAGCGTGGATTTCTTGGCTCTGGTGACTGCACAGGTCTTAGGAGGCAGGGAAGTTTGCCTGGCAGTGACTAGTGGACTCTATGCCATCAGCAGGCAGAGAAGTCCCCTGCCCTCAATGGAGGGCCACGTGCCCTCAAAGGCATGCCCAGTAACCTCCCCTGTAGTTTCTTCTCAGTTGTCTCCAGCAGCATTGTAGGTCTGGTTTAAGGCCCAATTTTTGTTTTTACCTTTTTCCTTTGGCAGGGAGGGGCAGAGAAGGAAGAGAAGCAATACTTATCAAGCACCTATCATGTGCAGTTATATAGGAGAGACTGCTCTTTGATGATGCTTACCAAAATGCCATTACTAGCATGAGTGCAAGCCCACAGCCCCAAGATCACAGTGATTCTCATCCAAAAATGATCCCTCACCAGGGGACATCTGACAATATGGAGACATTTTGGTGGTCCCAGCTGGGGCAGTGCTGCTGCTTGCATCGAGTGGGTAGAGGCCACGGCTGCCGCAGGGACCCTACAATGTACAGCACAGCCCCCACACAACAAATAATTATCTGGCTTAAAATGTCCATGGTGTTGAGGTTGAGCCACTTGCTCTAGAGTAAAAACAGAAACTTAAATGGAAAACTGTGAGAAAACTCTTGGGGTTAGAGAAGATTTTTGAGCTCGTGGGTGGGGAAAGTAGACTTGGGGCAGACCAAGTCAGGCACAGTGATGGAAGATGAGAACCTATGGAGTTGGTTTTGCTTTCCCTCCATCATTACTTTAGAAAATGCGGAGTCTGTCCTCATACCTATGGCAACTGAAGCTCTGGTTCAGGTGCTCCCCAGGAAAAATTTGTGCAGGACAAAAGTCCTGAGCTGGTTAGGAACTGACAAAAGTAAGTGGGAACTCACATACATTCCTCTTCTCATCTAACCCACTCTCTACCCCCACTTCTCTACCCCTGCCTGAATTATCTAAGTGTCTTGTTTTACTGTACTTTCCAGATGGATGAAAAGTAAAGTCTTGAACTAGGTAGTTGTTTTGTGGAGTAGAGGGTGATTGGCTGCCATTTTCTGGTACCTGAAGTTCTCCCAACTAGGGTTTGTTCATCTGAGTGAATTAGGCTAATATTGACTCAGGTTCTGGCTTTCATTGTCTGACAGAGTAGCTGACAGTGCTAGGGAAAAGGGGATCACTAGCAAATATAATGAGACATTTGAGCGGTACAGCTATTTCAAAAGAAAAGTGGTATAGTGCATTACAGATTCCATCAGAAGCAGAAATATTAGAATGTCTAGACCAAGAGTTTAAAACAAGCCCAATAAACACACTATATGAAAGAAAATAAATCATAAAACAGAACAAGAAAACAAAAAATGAAAAAAGTAAACATTTGTATGTGAAATGTATAACAGTTGAATAAAGATGGGTTATTTAACAAAATGGATATAGCTGAGGAATTAATTCATAATCTGGAACACCAGCTTTTAGACATTTCTGAGGAACATGATAGAAAAAACAAACAAAAAACTAGAAGAGTTGGAAAAGAGAAGTAGAAGAGTGAAAATCCTTCAACTGGAGTCTACAAAGCCAGCAATGTGGAGGAGATCAAAGGATATAAGAAATAAAAGTAGAAAAGAGAAACTCTTGAGAGAAATAATACATACACATTTTCCAGAATAAAAAGAAAGAAAGACCTCAGATCCAAAGGGGACATATAGTGCCAAAGTGGAGAGATGAGGGAAAACCTCAAACCTTCTTAATTGCAAAAGAGGAAATAAAAATTTTATAGTGAAGCAACCTAGAAGATGCCACCTTACCTGAGTGTTACATCAACATCGTTTATCCCTGATAGGATGCACTGAGTAGGGCACAGCACCGCTCAATCTAAACATTAGACATCATCAGACAAAACCCAATTGAAA
The DNA here is from genome assembly GCF_029281585.2 of Gorilla gorilla gorilla. Classification (NCBI taxonomy): domain Eukaryota; kingdom Metazoa; phylum Chordata; class Mammalia; order Primates; family Hominidae; genus Gorilla; species Gorilla gorilla. The sequence goes on along the minus strand of NC_073233.2, from coordinate 141,739,057 downwards.
ACTTTCTACAAAACACCTGACTAGTGTTCTTCAAAAGTGTCAAGATCATGCAAGACAATGGAAGACTGAAGACCTGTGGCAGGCTCAAGGAGCTCATGAAGACAAGACATCTAGGTGCAACGTGGGACTCAGGGTTGGAGCCAAAATAGAAAATAGACATGAGGGGAAAATTAGTGATATGTGAATAATGACTATAATTTAGTTAATAATGTCATGCCATTGTTAATTTATTAGTTTTGTCAATTTACTGTATTTATGTAAGGTGCAAACACGAGGGAAAATGGAGGAAAGGGAACAGGAAACTTTATCTTTGCAACTCTTCTGTTGCAAAGCTTCTTTCAAAATAAAAAGTAAAAAACAAACAAACAAAAACAAACACCAATTATCTCTAGCGCTGAAAAATTTGGTACCAAACTGATGTTTGTATGGGAGTTCCAATGGCTCCACATCCTTGCCAACACACGATATAGATGTCACTGTGGTCTTGATTTGCACTTGCTTAATGACTGGTGACACTGGGCACTTGTCATAGGCTTATTCGTCATCGACTTGATGAAGTGTCTGTTCAGACCTTTTGCCTATTTTTTAAATTCGAAGTTTTTTTTCTTGTGTGTTGAAAGTATTTAATATATTCTGGAAACAAGTCAGTTATGTGATTTACAAATATCATCTTGCACCTTTTGGGTTAACATCCAAACTTCTAAAGGAAATCTAGGATATAAGGTCTTTGTAAACTTGGGTTAGGCAAAAAGTTTTCAGAAACAACATTGAAAGCACAAACTATAAAATAAAAAATAAGTTGAACTTCATTGAAATTAAACTTTTCTAGTATCTTTGCTTGGTCTTCGTATAAGAATAATGCTGGCTTCATCAAATAAGTTTGAAAATGTTTTCCTTTTCTGTTTTCTGGTAGAGGTTGTGTAGAAATTTGTATAATTTCCTCCTTAAATGTTTCATAGAATTTGCCAGTAAACCATGTCAGCCTGGAGTTTTCTGTTTTGGAGGATTTTAACTACCATTTTAATTTCCTTGATAGGTATATGGCTATTCAGGGTAGCTATATCTTCTTGAGTGAGTTTTGGTGGCCAGTGTCTTTCAAAGAATTGATTCATTTCATCCAAGATTTCAAATTTATTAACATAAAGTTGTTATTAATATTTCTTCATTACCATTTTAATAACTAAAGGAGCAGTAGTGATATCTCCTTTTTACTTCCCTAAACCACTAATTTTTGTCTTTTTCTCTTTTTCTTAATTGGGCAGTCTGACTAGAAGTGTATCACTTTTACTGCTTTTTTCCCCCTAAAATCCAGTTTGGAATTTTATTTATTTTTCTCTATTTTTTTTTTCCACTTTCAACCTTATTGATTTCTGCTCTTAACTGTATGATTTCCTTCTTTCTTTTTGCTTCGGGTCTAATTTGCTGTTCTTCAGATGGAACCTTAGATTGCTAATGTGCAATCTCCATTCTTTTCCAACGTAAGCATTTAATGTTATACGTTTCCACCTAAGCACTGATATAGCTGCATCCTGCAAACCACGATATTCTGTACTTTAATTTTCATTCAGCTTAAAATATTTCTAAAATTTTCCTTGAGACTTTCTCTCTTTTAGTAGTAGTATTGCTTAATGTCCATATATTTAGATATTTTCCAAATATCTGTTACTGATTTCTAGTTTCATTCCTTTATAGCTTGAGCCTGTACTTAGTATAATTTCTATACTTTTAATTCTGTTAAGGTTATTTTATGTCCAAGAATGTAGTGCATTTTGGTGAATGTCCCATGCAAATTTAAGAAGAATGTGTATTCTGTGTCAATTAGGTCAAATTTGTCCTAGAGTGTTGTTCAGGACTTTTATATCCTTAGTGGTTTTCTGCCTACTTGTTCTGTTAATTACTTGGAGAAGGCTGTTGAGGAGTTCAACTATAATTGTGAGGTTGGTTATTTCTATTTCAGTCATAGAAGCTTTCACTCATATTTTGAAGCCCTGTTACTTATTGCATACACAGGTAAGATTCTTATTTTTGAGAATGAAACCCTTCATCATTATGTCATGCCCTATTTATCCCTGATAATACTTCTTATTTGTAAATCTACTTTGTTTGATTAAAATAGCCCTCTAGCTCTCTTTTGGTTAGTGTCTGCATAGTGTGCAGTGAAGAGTTATCATATTAGGCCTAGGTTGCCATTCTTACAAAGGCCTATGGCAAGGTTGACTCTTGGCTGGGATCTGGAAATTTGGATTTCGGTGTATTCCCACCATTCCCTCACTGATAAGGATAGCTCAGTGTGCAAACAATGTGGTTTGTGCTGAACATCTGATTTCCTTCGGGGAGTCTGGATTTTGCAATGTGTTAGGCAGAGAGTGCCAACATGACTGGCCCCCAATAAAACCTTTGAGTGCTGTGTCTCTCTTGGGCTTCCCTTGGTAGAAACACTGCACACATGTTGCTGCATTTTCTTTGTTATGGGAGGGACAAAGCATAAGGAAGCCTGCATATGGATTCCTCTAGACATGTCTTCTGTCTTTTTTGAGACAGAGTCTTGCTCTGTCACCCAGGCTGGAGTGCAGTGGGGCGATCTTGGCTCACTGCAACCTCCGCCTCCCGGGTTCAAGCAATTCTCTGCCTCAGGCTCCTGAGTAGCTGGGATTACAGGCACCTGCCACCACGCATAGCTAATTTTTGTATGTATATGTATTTTTTTTAGTAGAGATGGGGTTTCACCATCTTGGCCAGGCTGGTCTTGAACTCCTGACCTCATGATCCACCCACCTCCGCCTCCCAAAATGCTAGAATTACAGGCATGAGCCACCACACCCAACCGTCCTCTTTTTCTTTGTAATATGGCTGTGTGTCTTTACTACTCACTAATAAATGTTAGCTGGGAGTAGAACTATATGCTGAGTCCTGTGAGTCCATCTAGCAAATCTCCAGACGTAGTGGTGATCTGAGGACCCCCAAATACTTCATTTATCATTTCTTCCTTTATTGTTGTTGTTGCTTGCACATTGTTTTGTTTTAATTACACTTTTTATTTTGAGATAACTTACGTGCAGTTGTAAGAAATAATACAGAGAGGTCCCATGTACTCTCTTTCACATTACTGCTAATAGTGACATTGTGTTAGTCTGTTCTCACATTGCTATAAAGAACCACCTGAGACTGGTTAATATATAAAGAAAAGAGATTTGATTGAGTCATGGCCCTACAGCCTGTACAGGAAGCATGGCTGAGGAGGCCTCAGGAAACTTGGAATCACGGCGAGAGGTGAAGGGGAAGCAGGTACGTCCTATGTGGCCAGAGTAGGAGAAAGAGAGTGAAGGGGGGAGGTGCTACACATTTTTAAACAACCAGATCTTGTGAGAACTCACTATTGTGAGAACAGCAAGGGAGAAATTAGCCCCCATGGTCCAATCACCTCCCACCACACCCCTCCTCCAACATTGGGGATTGCAATTCGATGTGAGATTTGGGCAGGGACACAGATCCAAACCCTATGAGGCATCTTGCAAACCACGGCACAATATCACAGCCAGGATACTGATGTTGACACAGCCAAGACACAGAACAATTCTATCACCACAACAATCCCTCATGTTACTCTTTTTTAGCCACATCCACTTTCCTCCTGTACTCACAGTTTCCATTTCTATAATTTTTATCATTTCAAAATGTTGTAGAAATGGAATCATACAGCATTTGATGTTTTGAGCTTGACTTTTTTTCACTCTGCATAGTGCCCTTTAGAGCCATTCAAGTTGTTGTGTGTATTGATAGTATTTCCTTTTTTACTGCTGAGTAGTATTCCATCATATAGGTGTACCACAGTTTGTTTAACCGTTCACCCAGAAGGACATCTGTTTCCGGATTTGGACTATTACCAAAAAAATTTCATATACAAGTCTTTTTGTGAACATACTTTTTTCTCTGAGATAAATGCCTGGGAGAGTAAATGCTGTTTCAAATGATAGTTGCATGCTTATTTTTCAAGGAACTGCCAAACTTTTCCAGAATGGCTGTTCTATTTTACATTCTCACTAGCAATGAATATATGAATATTCTAGTTTCTCTGAATCCTCACTAGCATTTGGTTTTGTCCCAATTTTTTATTTTTGCCATTCTGATAGGTGTGTGATAATAAATCATTATGGTTTAAATTTGGATTTCCTTGATGGTTAACAATGCTGAATAGCTTTTTTGTATTTATTTGCTATATCCTTTTCAGTGAATATAGCACATCTACTGAATGAAATGTCTTTTCACTTTTTTGCGTCCATGTTCTAATTTTATTGTTTCTTCACTGTTGAATTTTAAGAGGTTTATATATATATATATATTCTAGATACTAGTCTTCTGTCAACTATGTGGTCTGCAGACATTTTCTCCCAGTCTATAATTTGTCTTTTAACCAGTTAACAGGATCTTTTAGAAAGCAAATTTTTGATTTTGAGTAAGTCCAATTTAGCAATTTTTCCTTTTATAGATAATGGTTTTGGTGTTAAATTCGAGAACAATTTGCCTAATTCTAGATTCCAAAAATTTTCTCCTTTCTTTCTTAAGGTTTTATAGTTTTACATTTTATATTTAAGTCCATGATTATTTTAGTTAATTTTTGTTAAAGTGTGAGACTTTGGTTGAGGTTCATCTTTTTATTGTCTGTGGATGCTGTTGAGAAGGCTTTCTGCCATTGAATTGCTTTTGTGCTTTTGCCAAAAAGCAGTTGAACATATTTGTGTGGGACAGTTTCTGGATTCTTTCCTCTGTTCCACTGATCTATGTGTCACATCAAAGTGATTAGCACCAATACCTCATAGTGGAGTACTGTGGCTATATAATAAGTCATAAATTAGAATGACCACTTTATTAGTCTTTTAAAAGTTGTTTTAGCAATTCTAGTTCCTTTGCTTTCCTATTTAAATTTTAGAATAGTCTCGTTTACATCACAAAATATCTTGATAAAATTTTGATAGGTATTGTATTAAATCTGTATATCATTTTGGGAAGAATTGACATAGTTGAGTATGCTGAGTCTTAAAATCAATCAACATGGTACAACTCTCCATTTTTAAGAGATCTTTGATATCTTTCATTGGTACTGTATAGTTTTCAGGGTACAAGTTTGCATATATTTTGTTGCATTTATAACTAAGTCTTTCTCTTTTTAAAAAATAATTGTAATGATAATGCATTTTAAACTTCCGTGTCTCTGTTCATTGTTAATGTATAGAATTACAGTGATTTCTGTATATTATCTTATATCCTAAGATCTCGATGAGCTCAAATGTTAGTTACAGGAGCTTTTCTTTTAGATTCTTTGGGGTTTCTTACATACACAGTCATATCATCTGCAAGCAGGGAAAACATATTTTTTTCTCTTGTGATGTCTATGCCTTTTATTTCCTTTCCATGACTTACTGCACTAGCTAAAACTTCTAGCACAATTTTGAATAAGAGTGGGGAAAATAGGCATCCTTGCTCTGTTTCTGATATGAGGGGGAAAACATTTAATCTTTCACTATTACATACAATGCAATCTGTAGCTATTTTATAGATACTCTTTAAAGAGTTAAGGGAATGTCCCTTTCTATTTTTTCTGATCATTTTTGTTATAAATGGTTGTTGAATTTTGAAAATCTTATTCATCTTTTTTGGAAGACTTTCTTTTTGAGCAGCTTTAGTTTTATGGCAAAATTGAGAGGCAGTTACAGATATTTCCCATATGTCCTCTACCCCCATATATGCACAGCCTCCCCGACTATCAACATTCCCCATCAGGGTGATACATTGTTACAACGGATGCACCTACATTGACATATCACTATGAACCGAAGCCCATAATTTACATTAGGGTTTGCTCTTGGTGTTGTAAATTCTATGACTTTAGACAAATGCATGATGACATGTATTCATCATTATAGAATTTTACAGAGTGTTTTCATTGCCCTAAAAATCATCTTGGTTTCACTCATTCACTCTCTTTCCTGCATCAAACCCTGGAAACCTCTGATCTTTTTACTGTCTCCATAGTTTTGCCTTTTCTAGAATATCATATAGTCAGAGTCATACAACATGTAGCCTTTTCAGATTGGTTTCTAATACGCATTCTAGTTTTCTCCATGCCTTTTCATGGCTTGATAGTTCATTTCTTTTTGGTGCTGAATAGTATTCTATTGTCTGGATGTAACACAGTTTATTCAGCCATTTACTTACTGATTCACATTTATTCACATCTTGGTTGTTTCAGAGTTTTGAATTTTGACAAACACTTTTTCTGTATCAATTGCTATGATCATATAATTTTCCCTCTTTAGCCTGTTAATATGGTGGGTTGCATTTATTGATTTTGAGATATTGAACAAAGCATGGATTTTGAAATTTTGAACATTGAATCCCTGGAATAAACCCCACTTGGACATGGTGTATAGTTCTTTTTATATAGTGCTAAATCCTATTTGCTAATATTTTGTTAAGAATTTTTTTGTATCCATATTCATGAGGAATATCAGTCTGTAGTTTTATTTTTTGTACCATCTTTGCCAGGTTTTGGTATCAGAGTAATACTAGCTTCATAAAATGAATTGGGATATGTTCTCTTATCTTCTATTTTCTGGAAGAGATAGTGTAGAATTGGTGTTAATTCTTGTTTAAACATTTGGTAGAACGTCCAAACCATCTGGTCCTAGAGATTTCTTTTTCGGGAGCCTATAAATTATAAATTCAATTTCATTAATAGTTATAGGGATATTCAAATTATTTGTGTCATATTAGGTGAATTGGGGTAGTTTGTGTTTTTGGAGGAATTTGTCCATTTTATCTAAGTTGTCACATTTATATATGTAGAGTTATTGATAATATTATCTTATTATTCCTTTTGATGTCTGCAGGGCCAGTGTTGATGTAACTATTTCATTCCTGATATGGTAACCTGTGTCTTCTCTGTCAATTTTATTGATTTTCAAAGAATCAGCTCTTAGTTTCATCGATTTTCTTCATTGGTTTTCTGTTTTCAGTTTCATTGGTTCCTGCTCTTATCTTTATTATTTTCTTTCTCCCACTTGCTTTGGGTATTTTTGCTGTTTTTCATATGAGGTGGTAATTTAGATTATTGATTTGAGACTTTTCCTCTTCTCTGACAAATGCATTTAGTGCTATAAATTTCACTCTTCACTCTGCTTTAACTATGCCCCACATTTTTGATAGGTTGTATTTTCATTTTCATTAGTTAAGTGTGTTTTTAAAATTTCCCTTGAGACATTCTCTTTGGCCTATGGATTATTTATAAGCGTGTTTTTTAGTTTCCAAATGTCTGAAGACATTCTTGTTCTCTTTCTATTATTGATTTTTAGTTTTATTTCACTGTAACTGGAGAACACAATCTGTATGATATTTATTTCTTTAAATTTGTTGAGGTTTGTTTTATGGTGAAGAATACGGTCTACGTTTGTATATGTTCTGTGGGCATTTGAAAAGAACACATAGTCTACTGTTGTTGTGTGGAGTGTTCTATTAGGTTCTGTTGGTTGATGGTGTTGTTGAGTTCTTCTGTATTGTTACTTATCTTCTCTCTAGTTGTTCTATCAATTGTTGAGAAAGGAGTGTTGAAGTCTCCAACTATAATTGTGAATTTGTCTGTTTATCTTTTTACTTTTATCAGTTTTGCTTTACATATTTTGCAGCTCTGTCGTTTGGTGCATACAGATTTAAGATTGCTTTTTTTTTTAGTAAATTCATTCTTATATCAATATATAATGTCTCTTTCTGTCTCTCATAATTTTCTTTGCTTAAGTCTACACTACCAAATATTGATATAGCTCTCCTGATATCTTTTGATTAACATTTTTACTATACAACTTTTTCCATCCTTTTTCTCTCAACTTGCCTATGTTGCTCCATTTAAGTGAGTTTCCTTTAAACTGCAGATAGTTGGATCATTAAAAAAAATTCACTCTGCCAATTTCTTTTGAATTGGTGTATTTAGACCATTTAGATTTAATGCAATGATTGACATGTTAGGGCTTAAGAATATTTTATTTTTTTGTTTTCTGTTTGTTTTCCCATTTTTCATTTATTTGTTTTCTTTTCTCACCTTTTTTTGTGTTACTTAAACATTTTTTGGAATTTTATTTTGAATTATCTGTACCGTTTTTGAGTGTGTTTCAATGTATATTCTTTTTAGTGGTGTTTCTATGGTTTACATTTTATTTTTAAAAAATTATTTATTTACTTGTATTTCTTATTGGTATATTATTGATGTACCTCTTTTTGAGGGTACATGTAATATTTTGATACATGTATACAATGTGGAATGATCAATTCAGAGTAAAAATTCACATTTTATATACATGTAATTTATCACAATCTACTAGTGTTGCCATTTCATTATTCAAATTAAGTGTAGAGACTTTACCTCCTTTTATGTCCCTTTTCCTTCCTCATTTATAGTACAACTGTCTCAGTATTTCTTCTATGTATATTTAGAATGACATCAGTTGTGTGATAATTTTTCCTTCAACTATCAAACATAATTAAGGAAACTCAAGAGAAAGAAAACCTGTTTTATTTAACCATGTGTTTCTTACCATGTTCTTTCTTCCTTTTTGGTTTTCCAAGTTTCTTTCTTTTATCATTTCTTTGTGGTTTAGAAAACTTTTGTTAGCTGTTCTTTTAGGGTAGATCGTTTGACAAGTTTCTCCTAGGTTTTCTACGTCTGAGGGTGTCTTGATATCTTCATTCCTGAAAAATATTTTTACTGGGTATTAAGTGTTAAATTTTAAGTGTTAAGTAACCGTTGAAATATTAAGTGTTAAATGAAAGTACCACTTCCTTTTTTCTTTCACGGTTTCTGATGAGAAATCCACTATTATTTAAGTTGTGGTTATTCACACAGTTATGGTGTCATTTTTTCAAAAATTTTCTTTGTCTTTTTAAAAAAAATCTTAATTATGACATATTTTAGTTTATAATACTTTGTATTTAGACTGTTTGGTTTGCTCAGTTTTTTGAATCTGTAGGTTTATGTCTCTTGCCAGGTTTGAGAAGTTTTCAGCTACTATTTATTTGAGTACTTTTAGCCTTAATTTTTTCAAACTTTAAATTATTTGTGTATTTAATTTTTAATTTATATGGATACCTAACAGTTTATGGACTACATGTGATATTTTGATATAAGCATGCAATGTGTAATGATGAAATCTAGACAATTGGGATTTTCACCACCTCAAACATTTGTTTTTTCTTTGTGTTGAGAATATTCCAAATCTACTCTTCTAGCTATTTTGAAATACATAATAAGTTATTATTAACTATAGTTGCCCTATTGTGATATTGAACACTAGATCTTATTACTTCCAGCTGAATTTTTGTATCCATTAACCAACCCCTCTTTATCCCCATCTCCTTACTACCTTTCCTAGACTTTGGTAACCACCATTCTATTCATCATCTCTATGAGACCAATTCATTTCAAGCATGTTTGTAATTGCATGTCAAAGCATTTTCTATTATTTCTGCTCTAAAATATAAGTCAGATAATTCTAACATCTCTGTCATCTCAATGTTGGCATCTATTGATCATCTTTTTTTTTTTTTCCCTAAACTCAATTGAGATTTCCCTGGTTCATGGTATGACTAGTGATTTTTTTAAATTTATTATTATTATACTTTAAGTTTTAGGGTACATGTGCACAATGTGCAGGTTAGTTACATATGTATACATGTGCCATGCTGGTGCGCTGCACCCACTAATTCGTCATCTAGCATTAGGTATATCTCCCAATGCTATCACTCCCCCCTCCCCCCACCCCACAACAGTCCCCCGAGTGTGATGTTCCCCTTCCTGTGTCCATGTGTTCTCATTGTTCAATTCCCACCTATGAGTGAGAATATGCGGTATTTGGTTTTTTGTTCTTGCGATAGTTTACTGAGAATGATGATTTCCAGTTTCATCCATGTCCCTACAGAGGACGTGAACTCATCATTTTTTATGGCTGCATAGTATTCCATGGTGTATATGTGCCACATTTTCTTAATCCAGTCTATCATTGTTGGACATTTGGGTTGGTTCCAAGTCTTTGCTATTGTGAATAATGCCACAATAAACATACGTGTGCATGTGTCTTTATAGCAGCATGATTAATAGTCCTTTGGGTATATACCCAGTAATGGGATGGCTGGGTCAAATGGTATTTCTAGTTCTAGATCCCTGAGGAATCACCACACTGACTTCCACAATGGTTGAACTAGTTTACAGTCCCACCAACAGTGTAAAAGTGTTCCTATTTCTCCACATCCTCTCCAGCACCTGTTGTTTCCTGACTTTTTAATGATTGCCATTCTAACTGGTGTGAGATGGTATCTCATTGTGGTTTTGATTTGCATTTCTCTGATGGCCAGTGATGGTGAGCATTTTTTCATGTGTTTTTTGGCTGCATAAATGTCTTCTTTTGAGAAGTGTCTGTTCATGTCCTTTGCCCACTTTTTGATGGGGTTGTTTGTTTTTTTCTTGTAAATTTGTTTGAGTTCATTGTAGATTCTGGATATTAGCCCTTTGTCAGATGAGTAGGTTGCAACAATTTTCTCCCATTTTGTAGGTTGCCTGTTCATTCTGATGGTAGTTTCTTTTGCTGTGCAGAAGCTCTTTAGTTTAATTAGATCCCATTTGTCAATTTTGGCTTTTGTTGCCATTGCTTTTGGTGTTTTAGACATGAAGTCCTTGCCCATGCCTATGTCCTGAATGGTATTGCCTAGGTTTTCTTCTAGGGTTTTTATGGTTTTAGGTCTAATGTTTAAGTCTTTAATCCATCTTGAATTGATTTTTGTATAAGGTGTAAGGAAGGGATCCAGTTTCAGCTTTCTACATATGGCTAGCCAGTTTTCCCAGCACCATTTATTAAATAGGGAATCCTTTCCCCATTGCTTGTTTTTCTCAGGTTTGTCAAAGATCAGATAGTTGTAGGTATGCGGCGTTATTTCTGAGGGCTCTGTTCTGTTCCATTGATCTATATCTCTGTTTTGGTACCAGTACCATGCTGTTTTGGTTACTGTAGCCTTGTAGTATAGTTTGAAGTCAGGTAGCGTGATGCTTCCAGCTTTGTTCTTTTGGCTTAGGATTGACTTGGTGATGCGGGCTCTTTTTTGGTTCCATATGAACTTTAAAGTAGTTTTTTCCAATTCTGTGAAGAAAGTCATTGGTAGCTTGATGGGGATGGCATTGAATCTGTAAATTACCTTGGGCAGTATGGCCATTTTCATGATATGGATTCTTCCTACCCATGAGCATGGAATGTTCTTCCATTTGTTTGTGTCCTCTTTTATTTCCTTGAGCAGTGGTTTGTAGTTCTCCTTGAAGAGGTCCTTCACATCCCTCGTAAGTTGGATTCCTAGGTATTTTATTGTCTTTGAAGCAATTGTGAATGGGAGTTCACTCATGATTTGGCTCTCTGTTTGTCTGTTGTTGGTGTATAAGAATGCTTGTGATTTTTGTACATTGATTTTGTATCCTGAGACTTTGCTGAAGTTGCTTATCAGCTTTAGGAGATTTTGGACTGAGATAATGGGGTTTTCTAGATATACAATCATGTCATCTGCAAACAGGGACAATTTGACTTCCTCTTTTCCTAATTGAATACCCTTTATTTCCTTCTCCTGCCTGATTGCCCTGGCCAGAACTTCCAACACTATGTTGAATAGGAGTGGTGAGAGAGGGCATCCCTGTCTTGTGCCAGTTTTCAAAGGGAATTCTTCCAGTTTTTGCCCATCCAGTATGATATTGGCTGTGGGTTTGTCATACATAGCTTTTATTATTTTGAGATACATCCCATCAATACCTAATTTATTGAGAGTTTTTAACATGAAGTGTTGTTGAATTTTGTCAAAGACCTTTTCTGCATCTATTGAGATAATCATGTGGTTTTTGTCTTTGGTTCTGTTTATTTGCTGGATTACGTTTATTGATTTGCATATATTGAACCGCCTTGCATCCCAGGGATGAAGCCCACTTGATCATGGTGGATAAGCTTTTTGATGTGCTGCTGGATTCGGTTTGCCAGTATTTTATTGAGGATTTTTGACTAGTGATTTTTAATTGAAATATTTTCATATGATATTATGAGACTCTGGATCATATTTAAATCTCTTTTAGCTGGCTTTTGCTGACACTGCTTTAAAAGGGAAAGGGAGCATTTCTACCTTATTACTGACAGGGAGAAGCAGAAGTCCAGGTTCTCCAGTCAGCCTCTATTGGCACCCAGGGCAGGAGCTGTTCTTTACTGCTGGGTGAGGTTGGGAGTTCTGGCTCCCAGTGTGCTCTCCACTGACAGGGCAGTGGAGATGGTCTTGTTAATTCTGAGTGATAGTGAGGTCCTGGTGTTCCACTAGGCTTCCTCTGACACCACCCCAGCAGGAAGGTGGAGAAATGCCTTGTTACTGTTGGGTTAGAGTAGAAGTCCAGGCTGTCTGTATGGTCTCCACTGGAGGTGTGTGGGTGAGGGAGGTTTTCTTACTGGCTGATGGAGATGAAGTTCTGGCTCCCTACTTGGCCTTTCCTGATACCACCTCAGCAGGGAAGTTGAAGTCCCTTGTACAGCCTGGTGAGGGTGGAAGTCTAGGCTCCTCAGTTGACTTTTGTTAGCATTTGTGTGAATGCAGCTATAGGCTTCCCAGTGATGTTTGTTTGCAACAGAGTGGTTGTTGTTCAAAATTTTCTGTCTTGCTACCTCTTTCCTGCTCCATTGTTTATAGAGAGAGGGCTTTTGTTTGGGCTTATTTTATCTTCGGTGTCTCTGGGTTGCCAGCTTCTTCAACCCCAAGTCTGAACTACACAGGCATACCTGTAAGATATTGTGGGTTCAGTTCTACACCATTGCGGTAAAGCAAATATTTCAATAAAGCAAGTTACACAACTTTTTGGCTTCTGAGGGCATGTAAAAATTATCTTTATGCTATATTATAGTTTATTAAGTGTTCAATAGCATTGTGTCTGAAAAACAAAGTAGGAATCTTAATTAAAAAACACGTTGTTGATAGAAAATGCGACCGATCATCTGAGCCTTCAGCATGTCATAATGTTTTTGCTGGAGGAGGACCTTGCCTTGTTGTTGGTGGCTGCTGACTCATCCAGGTGGTGGTTGCTGAAGATTGGGGTGGCTGTGGTAATTTAAAAAAATAAGACAACAATGAATTTTGCCTCAAAATTGATTCTTCTTTTTACGAAAGATTTTTCTGTAGTATGCAATGCTGCTTAATAGCATTTGACCCCTGTAGAACTTCTTTCAAATTTAAAGTCAATCCTCTCAAACCCTGCCACTGTATCAACTAAATGTATGCAATATTCTAAATCTTTTGTTGTCATTTCGACAATGCTTACAGTATTTTCACCAGGAGCAGATTCCATCTGAAGAAATCACTTTCTTTGCTCATTGACAGAAAGCAGCTCCTCATCTGTTCAAGTTTTATCATGAGATTGCAGCATTTCAGTCACATCTTCACCTCCACTTCTAATTCTAAGTGTCTTGCCATTTCTACCACATCTGCAGTGACTTCCTCTCCTGAAGTCTTGGAGGAAGTCATCCGTGAGGGTTGGAATCAACTTCTTCCAAACTTGTGTTAATGTTGATATTTTGACCTCTTTCCATGAATCAAAAATGTTCTTAATGGTTCTAAAATTGTGAATTCTTTTCACATTTCAATTTATTTTGTCCAGAAGCATCAGAGGAATCACTATCTCTGGCAGCTATAGCCTTACAAAATATATACATATATATTTTGAGGCAGAATCTCACTCTGTCACCAGGCTGGAGTGCAGTGGTGTGATCTCGGCTCACTGCAACATCTGCTGCCTGGGTTCAGGTGATTCTCCTGCCTTAGCCTCTCGAATAGCTGGGACTACAGGCATGTACCGCCATGTCCAATAAAATATATTTCTTAAATAATAAGACTTATAAGTTGAAATTACTCTTTGATCTATGGACTGTAAAATGGATGTTGTGTTAGCAGACATGAAAGCAGTATTAATCTCCTTGTACATCTCCATCAGAGCTCTTAGGTGACTAGGTGCATTGTCAGTAAGCAGAAATATCTTGGAAGGAATTTTTTTTTTTTTCCTGAGCAGTAGGTCTCAACTGTGGGCTTAAATTATTCAGCAAACCATGCTTTAAACAAAAATGTTATCATCCATGCTTTGTTGTTCCATTTGTAGAGCACAGACAGAGTAGATTTAGGATTTTCAGAATGGTAAATGAGAATTGGCTTCAACTTGAAGTCACCAGCCTCATTAGCCCCTAACAAGAGAGTCAGCCTGTCCTTTGAAGCTTAGAAGCCAGGCATGGACTTTCCCTCTCTAGCTATAAAATTCCTAGTTGGCATCTTTTTCTAATATAAAGTTGTTTTACCTCCACTGAAAATCTGTTGTTTAGTGTAGCCACCTTCATAACTTGTCTTAGCTAGATCTTCTGGATAACTTGCTGTAGCTTCTATGTCAGCACTTGTTGCTTCACCTTGCACTTTTGTGCTATGGAGAGAGAGACAGCACCTTTCCTTAACCCTCATGTACCAACATGTGCTACCGTCTAACTTTTCTTCTGCAGCTTCCTCACCTCTCTCGGCCTACAAAGAATTGAAGAGTTAGAGCTTTGCTTTGAATTATTATTAAAATAATAATGATAATAATAATAATAATAATAGTAATAAAAGTTTGAGTTATTGTGAGAGTTACCAAAATGTGGCACAGAAACATGAAATGAGCACATGCTGCTGGAAAAATGGACTTGCTTAAGGCACTGTTGCCATAAACCCTCAGTTAAAAAAAAAACAATATCTAGAAAGTTTCAGAAAGTGTAGCACGATAAAATGAAGTATGCCTGTATGAGACAAAAGGAATACACTGGGAACTCACCATTGTGTTATTCTTTAGGACATAAGGTATCTAAAGGTCTTCCTTCTTCTCTTTACACCTTTCAGTTTTCTTCTGTTTGCTTTGTATATAACTCCAGGATATTTGATTATACAGTCAGCTCCCCATATCCACAGGTTCCACATCCATAGATTCAGACAACCACAGCTAAAAAAATTAGAAAAAAATTAACAATACAATATAAATTAGTAAAAATAAAAATACAGTTAACAGCTATTTACACAGCATTTACAATGTATCAGGTATTATAAGTAACCTAGAGATGACTTAAAGTATGTGAGTATATTATATGCAAATATTATACCATTTTGTATAAGAGACTTGAGTATACGAGAACTTTGATATCTCTGGGATCATGGAGTCAATCTTCTGCAGACACTGAGGGATGACTGTGCTTAGCTGGAGGAATGGAGAAAGTATATTTACTTCATCTTCCCTGAAGCAGAAATCTCATACTTTTAATTTTTAATCTATCTTTGTCTTTATATGTGCTGTGGGTTCTTGCAGATAGCATATTGTTTAGTGCTACCCCACTCTCTTTCTGTAATCCAAGCTGGTAATGTCTGTCTTTTAACTGATATGTTATACCATTGTACTATTCACATGTAACATGATTATTGATATATTTGCCCTTAATTTTACTACCTTGTTAGTATTTTTCTATGTGTTCCATCTATTTTTCATTTTTTCCCACTTTTCCTGTATACTTATGGGGTATAACCAGAGTGTACCCTTAAATAAAATTATACTACTTCATGTGTAGACTAAAAACCTTACAGTCATGTATTCCCGGTTTCTTCTTCCCATTTTTATGCTATATAGCACATGGTATAAACATTCAATACATTGCTACTATTTTTGTTTTAGACCATTGGTTATCTTTTAGAATAAATAAAAATGGAAAAATTTAAGTTCTCTTAATAGTATTTTACTTTTACATATTCCATTTCTTGACCTTTTATTTCTTTGTGTAGATCCAAGTTTCTGTCCTGCGTTATATTCTTTTTGATTGAAAAACATCCTTTAATATCTCCTGCAATGTAGATCTGCTGGTGGTGAATTTCCTGTTTTTGTTTGTCAGGCAAAGTATTTCCCTTTTATTTTTGAAAGACATTTTCATTTGGTTGACAATTTTTATTTCTTTCAGCACTTTGAAAATGTTACTCCATTGTTTTCTACCTTTCATAATATCTTAAGGAAAATGTGATATAATTTTTATCTTTATTCTTCTATATAATGAGTCCTTTTTTCTCTGGCTGCCTTCAATATTTTCTCTTTGTCTTTTGCTTTCACCATTTGACTACTCTATGGATAGATGTGCTTTTTGTTTGTTTCCTTGTTTGTCTTGGCATTTATTCTGCTTGGTATTCTCTGAGTTTCTTAGATTGGTGGTTTGGCATCTGTCATTAATCTTGGAAAATCCTTGATGATTATTTCTTCATATATTTCAACTGCCCCATTATTGCTTTCTTTTCCTTCTGCCATTACAATTGCCTGTTTATTAGGCCATTTGATTTGTTTCACAACTCTTGGATTTCCTGTTCTGTTTTTCTCTTTGTATTTTGTCTGTGTGCTTCAGTTTGAGTAATTTTTGAGATCCTCAACTTCCTTGCTTCTTTAGCTTGTTGACATTGTTGATAAGCCAGCTAAATGCATTTTTCATGTCTGTTACTACATTTTTCATTTCCAGCATTTTCATTTTGTTTTTTTAATAGCTTTATTTCTCTGCTGATATTATCCACTAAGTCTTGCACCTGGTTTGCCTTTTTCTTTAAAGTCCTTATACTTATTTAAAATTCATTGTTGCATAGTCCCCACATATGTGTCATACCAGAGTCTGGTTCTGATGGTTATTTTTTCTTCAGGAGAGGGCAGTGTGTTGTTTTTTCTTGCCTCTTTGCATGTGTTGTAATTTTTTGTTGAAAGACAGACATCTTGTGAAAGACATTAGACATTGAGGTAAATATTTTTCTTGCCTGAAAAAGAGAGATATTTTTCTTTCTGCTAAGCCTTTAGAATGGTTGTTTGAATTAATATAACTAGGAGTTGGGCTGGATTTGAGGTTTTTGTTAGGGCTATGCTTAGTGAGTTATGGACTTCATATTTCCCTAGCAATGTCGTGTGTTTAGGGTAGAGGCTAGTTTTCCATGAGAGTATTTTCAATGCATGCTTCACCCTCGAGCCTAAGGTCTTCACTGTGCCTTGCACTGAAGAGAAGCTGTGTCTCCTGCAAGTTTTATTCCATGCTTGCTAGCCTAGCCATGGCAATGAGGGAGACACTCTTTTGTTCTGATTGAGCTTCCATCTTTGGCAGGCACTGTGTCCCTGGGCCTCAAGGACTGGCCTTTTTCATGCTGGATCTCTTCCCCAATGTGGTTCTCTTCAGCTAGGGGTGGAGGAATGTTTTTTTCCTGTTACCTTTCTCCAGTTACAATGGGTCTTCACCAGTGCCCTGAGGGTGACAATATTTGTGGCCCCACCAGTTAAGGCTTTTGTTCCAGAAAGGGGAAAGAGAATAACGGAGGCTCTCAGGAGTCTCTCAATCTTTTCTGTGTGTGCCCAGTAGGGTTTGTAAGAGACTTGAGTGTGGACTCCCCCAGTTCTTGCACCATCTACAGGCTTAATGATCTATCACCAGTGCCCTCTTATCCTCCATCAACTTGCCAATTCCTCTAGCTGAATTCTCCTTACTACTGTCCGAATGCCTCTTGTTAAGATAAACTAGTTTATGCCTCATATCTCTCCTGTAGGCACGTCTCTCCTTAGATTTAGGACCTGTTGGTTTCTCTGTGAGCTCAGCACTCCAGTTGGTCCAAATCACAAACCTGATTGTTTCTCTTTATTTGTTGTTGTTGTGAAGTGGGGTAGTCATTCTTTCCTGATCACTATCTCTTTGATAGGAAAATAGAAGTGTGAAATAATATATTTTTAAAGTGTTTGAATTTTTATTCTAGTTATATTCAGACAAATTGCTACTAAAATACGAGGACATAATAAAAATATTCTCAGATGTTTGTCACAGAGAGACACTTATTGAAAATAGTTTCGGATAAAATATTTAAATACTAAAGAGAATAATCCAGAATATTTTATCAGTGTAAAAAAAGCAAAGGTAATAAAATACCGAAGTGTATTGTCTTTAAAAAAGGAGAAATTTATTCATGGTGATGTAGAATTAAATATGTAGAGTAATAGAAATATGATGGGTGTTGAGAGAATATCAAAGAATGTAAGTTCTATTTGGTTAGAGGAAAATAATATTTTTAGAAAAGTAAGAATAGATGGATAAATTCAGAAAAATGTGGAATAAGCCAAAAAAGTAAATTATGTCGTGGAAATAGGTTCAAATATATAAATATAATAATAAATGTGAATAGACTAAACTCATCATTTATAAAACAAATATTGATAGATTGGAGCAGGAAACATCCACATACAGGTATAGTTGCAGATTTTCTTCACCAGTTCGAATATTTCTGGTGGAAAGTTCTCTTATTAGCCAAACTTTATATAACATACATACCTCCTAGCATAACATTTTTCATTCAATATTTTATGGAGAAATTTTATATTTATACCCATCAAATTCAACTAAATTCCTTGTAAAATGATTTTAATAAAAATAGGAAGTTTTTTTCTTAATACAATTGGTGGAGTCATGTGTAGGGATTTTGAAAATCTTGACAAGTGGTAGCAAGAAGAACATTCGTTTTGGATGTTGCTGAAAGGCATCTCAGGGTTAGACTTAGCTGGGTAATTCTCTGCCATTGTATGCTTCAAGTGAACATTTTTCTCCAGTGTATTTCATATTTAGCTTAGTGTTGCAAGATAAGTCCCCAGGAAAGTTGAGAAAATGTTGAAGGAAATCGTGGAACAGGAAGCAAAATGAATAAGAAAAATGATCAAATGGAGGGGAGATATTACTGCGAATGAGGAAACGTTTTGTTAATAACCATGTTGAGTTTGATGATTGAGAAGGGATGTTTTAAATATTTTTTAATCTAACAAGTTTGTTACTGGCATATAGGCATTTTATTGTGCATATTTATATTTTAGGAAATAGATCAGCTAGTTTTGGTTGATGTGTAGTATATTATTGAAAAAACAAAATAATGCAGATTGTGCTTCTGATTTTTGTTTTTGTGTAGGATGCCTGATAGTCAGGAACAAATTGTTGAACCTAAATGGAAGTTGCCTGTATATAAGGTAACACGCAAAGGTTGAAAATGAGAGGATTTAAGACTTTAAAGCATTTCTAAGGATGAAGAGGATCATTACCTGGTAAAAAAGTGTTCAGTTCATTAAAAGGATGTGTATCCATTTAATAAAAGTTCTTCAAAATCTATGACATAAAAATTGATAGAGCTACAGCAAGAAATCGATAAATCCACTTTCATAGTGGGAGATTTCTACATACCATTGTTCACAATTGATAGGTCCAATGGGCCAAAAGCAGCAAATATATAAGAGCTTTCAGCAACACACTTAGTGAGTTCTGAATGGGACGCTTTATTACTTTTGGTTGTATCACTGCCAAAGGGTACTTCTGCCCGTTCTCAAATTTTCTGATGTATGAAGATTTTAACACCTCCTTATCTGATGAGGAAGTTCCTCCTTGCCTTGTCTCTCAATCTTTTTTATCCCATGGTTTCCATCTGTTGGTTTTAATTCTACTCCATTGGAGCCTATGGAAAAGGACATCCCCATTCATGTGACGTGGAGCAATCTGTTGAGTTCTGTTTGTATATGGTGCAAGGGTGTGAGTTCATTTTTGTGCATATTCAGTTGTCCCAGGACCATTTATTAAACAGACTATTCTTTCCCCAGTGAATTGCCTTGGCACTTTTGTCAAAATCAGTAGACTGCAAGCACAAGGATTTATTTTTGGACTCTCAATTTTGTCCCACTGATCTATATTATTTTCCCCATCCCAGTACCATGCTGCCTTCATAACTGTGGCTTTACCATAAGTTTTGAAACCCAGAAGCATGAGTACTCCAAGTTTGTCATTTAAAGAGACATCTTGTTTTGGATTTTGTATTTCCATATAAATATAAGTTTTACAATCTGGGCCAGGCGTGGTGGCTCACACCAGTAATCCCAGCACTTGGGAGGCCGAGGTGGGCAGATCACTTGAGGTCAGGAGTTCAAGACCAGCCTGGCCAAAAATGGCAAATCCCCATCTCTGCTAAAAACACACAAAAAAATTAGCTGGGTGTGATGGTGCATGCCTGTAGTCCCAGCTACTCAGGAGGCTGAGGCAGGAGAATCACTTAAACCCAGGAGGCGGAGGTTGCAGTGAGCCAAGATTGTGCCACTGCACTCCAGCCTGGGCAACAGAGTGAGACTCTGTCTCAAAAAAAAAAAAAAAAAAAATTTACAATCTGCTTGTTAATTTCTGAAAAAAAAAATGCTGCTGGCATCAGGGGTGGCTTATTACACAGCAATGGATGACTGAGCAAGCCCGTTTACTCACAGCCTTTTTATCATGTACCAATGTCTCAGTCTTCCTCCCATGAGCTGCTTCAAAGCCACCTGGCTCTTATACAGTGGGCCTCTTTTTTCTTTTCTATTTTTTTTTTTGGACTCATGTGAAGTACTTCCCCTTTCTATCAATTACATTTTATATGATTAGGTTTTGTTGGAAATTTGAGCTAGTCAGTCACCAGTTCTAACATCTAGTGTTTCTCCTGCGTCTCTCACCTGTAGGTCATTTACAATTTAAATAACCACACTTTTGTGTACCTTTATGCGAGAACTGAATAAAAATTGTTGGGCAGATCAGGAGAGAGCCCTGGACCCTGGTGGGAACCATAGAATCCAGTTGTCTCGAGCTGCTACTCTGTGGCTCGACGCTCTAAAGCAAGAGTTGGAAATTGGGGAAAACTACGGAGAAACTTCAGGAAGAGTGAAGTTTTATGTGGGGGCAAAGCTGAGGTCTTCTGAGGGACTTTTTTTGTCTTTGCAAGTGCAAAAGATTACTATTCCTTTTGAAGAACAAAGAATTCAGGGATAAGATCCCTTCAGCTTTGCCTCATAAAAGATGACTTACGGCAAGATCTCCAGGCAAAAGAACACGTCTTTTTGGAAACATGCAGGACAGCCGAGTCACAGAATGTACTTCCTCAGTGAAAGCTGGGAGGGAAAGATCAAGATCACAATAGAAGAAAGGCTTCACCCCACAGTGCTAGAAAAGCTGCCTGTGGAGGCTCAAGCAGTCTTTTTGCAGTTGAAATTATATTAAGGAAAAAAGAGATTCGAGGGAGAAAAATTGACCCACTAATAAATGAGAGGATGAATTAATGCTGACTCTCCACTGCCTGGGACTCCCAGCACACTTGGCAAATCAGTTCCCAGCAAGAAAACAAAGCTATGTGGACAATTAGGAAATAATGAAGACCTGGCGGGACTAGCAGCCGACAAAAATGAGGTGGCGTTTGGGAAAGTGAGACATAGAGAATCTGAATGGATAGAGAGCTGGCTTGTTTCCTTTCTCTCTGCCTCATTCCCCTCTCGGTCTGATAGGCCATTCAGTGATGAGGGAATTCTGAGAGATTATTGTCTCCTTGGGAGGGAGGCTTGTTGAATCCAACTCTCAGGGCTGCACTAGCAGGTGTGGAGGAAGGCACCTGATGAGGAAGGTCTCAGGGGACAGGCGGGAACCCAGGCTTCTCCCTCATGCTGTGATCTTAAGGCAAGACGCCTGGGCATCCGCGTCTGCTGGAACACAGGCATACTGGATACCTGACCCATTTCCTATTCCTCTTCCCTGTGGTAACAGCATGCACCAACACCTCCTTTGGGAGCCGACCCTTCCCCATTCCTTGGGCTTTTGGTGGGGCTGCCGATTGGAGAACCCTGTCTTGCTGAGTATAGGGATAAACCTGTATGTAACCCAAGCCAGGCCAGCCTGAGACAATCTGTCTTAGACTGAAGGGACGATGAGGTGACAAAGGTCAGAGTTGAGCTGCCCAGGGCCACATCTGAGAAATGCCGTGATTCATCCTGGCCTTCCTGAGGCTTAGATGTTGATGGCTTTCAGTAGTTTTGTGAGGCTTGCCAGTGTTCGTCCTATAAATACATTTCTTCCTCTTAAGTTTGTTTCGTTGTTTGGTTGGTTGTTTTTAACTAAAGAAGGCTATCCAATATCAGGGGAGAGGCAGACAGAAAGCTTCAGGCGGAGACGTAGAACCACTCTATTGTTTGTTGCTGAGCAGGGGCAGCACTTGCCGCCAGTGAGTGGGGTGCACGGCAATTCTCCAAGCCCCTGTTTAGGAATGTGGCCCCTGGCAAGACCCAGAGTGCAGGCTGTGCCGTCTGACTCCTAGTTTCTAGTTTGCAGTACAGACTCTCTGTCTGTCTTCTAGGGATATTTCTAGAGCAAAGAAGTGCTTTGATGATTTTGGAAAAATGATTGAAAATTAACTCAAGATAGTATGAAAATCTGGGCCTAGCCCCTTTAGCCAGCCCTAGGGATCTCAAAATATCCAACAGTGACTCATAGGAGAATGGCAACTTCTTTGCATTTCTGATTCTGTCACACTCTTCCATATTGATTTCCCAATCTGGTCTAGAAAGGAAGGAAAACACACAGAGACAAAAACGCTCTGCAACTAATTAATTATTTTGCCAATTTGAGAGAGAAGTGGGGAAAAAAGCCCTTTAAAATCAAATAACAATAATTTTTAAAGGAAGCCAACCGACACATTTCCATAAAGCAAATATGTTGGACCTAGTTGGAGGCAGCAGGCTCATGAGAATGCTGAAACTTCTTCAAATTTGCATATATAGATTTTTAATAGAGGCTGATGGAAACAAGTCAACACAAATAAGTATAATATTTTAATTGCATTTCTTCAGGGCTCTAACAATTTTTTAAAAATAAACATATATAAGACAAAGTCAGTGTTACTAAGTGGCAAAGATTCTGTTAGAACCAATTGGTTTTCTTGAACTGCATGAGAAAAGAAGGTGCACGTGTGGTTTACTTACCTCTGAATTGCAGAAATGCTAAGGATACGGCTCGGGTGTCAGAGTCCTGTGTACAGAGAAAGTCACAGCTCCTCTTTGGTTCTGGAGCATTTTGTCACTAACTCACTTGCCTAGTTGCTCACTCACTAGCATAGTGCAGGCCACTTAGTAGGGAGTTTAATAAATACTTTTTAGTGGGAATCATTTGCTAATATGTTGGCAGAATCATCTTACACATTTCATGGCTCAAAAAATACCAGAGATGGAAGGGGCCCAGAGAATTCAGTGATACCTACAGATGGAAAGTAATAAGGCTATAAAATATCTATATTCTCCCTGGGAGATCCTGCCTCATCTCTTGTACTACAAACTGGCTTGGAGCCACGATAGTTGTACAATTGCCTCCAGGATCCTTTAGCTGTAGCTGGCCATTGAGTTTTTCTCCAGAAGTCACGCTGAATAAAGAAATTCCTCCTCTCTTCACTCCTCTAGAGCTAACTAGAATCACCCCTAGATTCAGAGGGATCTTTTCTTGTATTCTAGGTCAAACTATGGACCATTGGATTCTAAGGCCATATTGCTGGAGGGACTTTCAAAAGTTGTTTTACTTTTTGTGTTTCACTGGAAGCCCAGTAGCTTTGAAGTAGCTCCAAAATCTTAGGCAAGTGAAGTCAAGCCCAGCTTGTTTCCCAGCCACCAGGTTCTTCCCTTCATTCCCAGCGAGGTGAGTTTGGTCCCCATGTGCAGGCGCAGCTAACTCCAAGAGCCAAATCTAATCCTGATCTAGGCTGGAGAGATGCTCAGGCCTGCTGATAAGGTGCTTGTGGTTTGACATGGAGCCATCTGGGTGTTTGTCTGGACTTTGTGTGTTACCTCCACTTCTAGGAGCAAGGTCTTTTTCTAGCTTTTGTAGTTTTCTCTCTGGCCCTTCTCTCTTTCCCAGATGGGAGTCTCAACTTTGCACCTAGGCAAGGCATCAGTCGCTATGAGTCTGTTTCCTCCTTTGCAATGTGAGGATATTGCTGCTACTTCATTGCACTATTGTGATTGCTGTCATTTAAGGTTAGTTGCCACGATAAAGAGCCTGGCATTGTCCAGAGGGAAGTGCTGAATGCACTGTGGAAATGATTTTTATCATTCCCTTGCCCCTTCTTAGGAGTGTGGCTCTACACCTTCCTGCCACTTTCCTCCCTGGAGCTGAGCTGGAACTCTGTTCCGGTTTCCAGTCTAAGTGTAGGGCCTTGATCTTACTGGATAAAGCTCCCTGATGCCTGTGATATTGCCTCTCTGGGCTCTCTAGTATTGCCAGCTCTGATTTCCCGAACATTGTGTAATTCAGCTTTCAAGCCTCCCTTAGGCTGAATGCAGTGGCTCACGCCTGTAATCCCAGCACTTTAGGAGGCTGAGGCGGGAGGATTTCTTGAGCCTAGAAGTTTGAGACCAGCTAGGGCAACATACCAAAAACAAACAAACAAGCAAAAAAACCCACCACCACCACCACCACCACCACCACCACCACCAACAAAACCACCAAAAAACTCTACAAAAAAAAAAAAAAGTAGAAAATAAAGGAAGTGAAAAGTAGAAAAAAAAGTACTTCTAATTAATGGTGGGGGAAAAAAAAAAGGAAAAAGAAAAAGAAAAAAAAAAAGCCTTCCTGCCTCTGGTCTTGAATTCTTCCCTGTGACTGCTTGCCTGAACTTGGACTGATCTTGGCCTTTCCCTGGACACTCTCCGGGGCCAGCTCCCTCCCCAAAGGCAGGCGTGAGGGCCTCCCACTGCCCAGCTAGGAATGTGCTGCTTTGACTTCTCAAGATTCTCAAGGAAAGATAGTGGAAAAGCTCACAGACCCAAACTGCTTTAGTGATATTCACTATTATCCATGTCTACCCTTTTCCCTGTCCGGCCTGCACCCCTGAAGCCTCTCAAGCCTCAGAAGGGAGAAACATCTGTTTGCAAACCCCAACTCAGAACTACCACCCACTAAATAAAAACAAATTATGTGAAAATTGGGTGTGGTAAGAAAAGAAAGATGTGGAGTCCCTCAAAGGTCATTGAAGCCTGCTGTCTGATTTCCTGGTAGTGTGAGCATGAAAATTCATGAGGCAGAGGCAGGGGGGAGGAGAGGGAGAAGAGGGAGGGATTAAGAGAAAGAATGAGAGAAGAAAAGAACAGGTTCAAATTTTTTCCAGTTGATTCTTTTATTCTTAAATGGGGGAAAAGTTGCTGAACCTTACTTTCCTCCCTTTACAAATGCAATTCTGGTATTTTTATATAGCATTTACACCACGGCATTTTCCATTTGTTCATCTGTTCCATATGTAGTTTGTGTTCCAGTTGTTTTCATATGTATATATTTTATCTTCCCAACTAGGTGCCGAGTACTGTCCTTTGTGTCAAATGAAGTGTTCAACAAATGCTTGGCAATTCAGTGTCCAGGTTCACAGCTCACCTCCCGCTTACCAGCTTTATCCTCTCTGACCCTCAGCGACTCCCTGTGTTTATCCTACTTCCCAAGTCCTATTTTCCCAACCTTCTTCTCTCACTCCTTCATCACCTGAGGTCCTCAAGTCCTATTGTTTTTTTAACATGTTTCATATCTGTTACATTCTTATTGTTTCTGCCTCTACCACCTTAGCTCCAGCTTTCAATTCATACCTGGATTATTGCAACGGTCCCCTTGCTGTTCTCTATTCTGCTACTCTCCTACCACTGCCTGTTTAGTCTTCTTGAAAAGAAGTTGACTGTCTTATGGGTTCCTCTACCTAGAAGTGGTCCCTTGTTGCTCACCAGGTGAGTTCAGTCTGTCGCTGGTGTGGCTTTGCAGGAGGGTCTTCCCTGATGTCTGCGGCATGGCGTCTCCCACTTGCTGGGTATGTTCTCCGTCTTCTCTAGCTAGGTGGGGCTCCCTCTCCCCAGAGCACACAGTGCTGTTCCCAGCCAGCCTGGGCTTGTGCTGCTGCCTTCCCTGCCCTGGCCTTTGTTGCTGTGGATTCCACCTCTCCACACTCAGGGCTCAGCGAATGCCCTTCCATCAAGAAGCCTAGTGCTGTGGTCTGCATGTGTGTGTCCTCCTGAAATTCCTATGTTGACATCTAATCACCCGAAATTTCTATGTTGAAGCCTAATCACCAATGTTAGGAGGTGGGGCCGTTGGGAGGTGATGAGATCATGGGGGGCAGAGCCCTCATGAATGGATTTAGTGCCCTAACAAAAGGAATCCCAGAGAGCTGCTAGCCTCTTCTACCATGTGAGGATGTGTCAAGAAGGTGCCGTCTATGAACCAGGAATCTAGCCCTCATCAGGCGCTGAATCTGCTGGCAACTTGATTTTGGACTTCCCAGCCTCCAGAACTGTGATATAAATGTCTGTGGTTTGTGAACCACCCAGTTTATCATATTTTGTTGGAGCAGCTCACATGAACTAAAGATACCTGGTCAGTCATTCCACGCCACGGAACCCTCTGATCTCTGGGATACATATTGTTCACGTTGGGATTTGATCATATATTTTCACGTATAGGTGTTTGATTATTTCAGGTGTATCCTTATCATCCCAATGTAATTCTACAGCTTTTGTGAGCAGGGATCTAGCTGCGCTGTCCAGCGCCCTTCTGGGAGATATGTTAGGTGCTGGGCGCAGGGGCGAGTGAGCACGCAGCTTGAGCCACAGCTCACCTAGTGCCTGGATTTCGACCTCAGCAAGACTTAAAGTCAAGCTCTCCTCTGCTACTTAGCAGCAAGTGACGTACCTTTCAGACTCAGTTTCTTCAGCAGTAAAATTGGAGATATTTATATAACATGATTTTTACGAAGATTAAATAGATCATATGTATTATGTTCTGAGCATGGTGCTTGACACACAGGTTAATAAATCATTTGCCTTCTGACAAATCATTTGTTCATTTCCCTTCTGATGACAACAGCTATTTTCATAGGTGGCTTCTACTATCAAATATTCCCTACTTACCATCTACACAGTATCATCTGATAAATAAAGAGAGAAGCACAGGAAACCACTGCTTCCCGTCTTTCACTTCTACTTAGAACAGGGAGCACAGTCCTCCAGGGCTGGTCCACATGGAGCATGAAATCTGCCTGTCAGCCATCTGTGGCATCCTAGAGGCCCCATTCAGGTTGCAGTGCGGTTGCTTGGAAGTGTGTCTGGCCTCCTCATTACTTTCTTGTCTACTTGCTCACATAGCGAGTGCTGTGCACACAGTAGGGCCATCACTGACACCTCCAGGTTGACTGGAGGCTTGGCATTGTGGTGGACTGAAGCCACCCAGGGATCTGCGTGTGATGGGCTGGTGCAGACGTCGCCCAGCGGGAGAGGCCTGGGGGCTGCCCGCGTCTGTACAGCCGGAGCTGCTGTGCCATCTGTTTTTGCCTCTCCCTGCTGCTGCTTCCTCCTGTCTTCACCCCATCCTGCCTGCCTCACTGCTCTAGCTCCATCCCTGAGGCCTCCTTCAGCCCAGGTCCCTGCATGACGTGGATAGGGAGGGAAGGGGCTGATAGGAGAGTGTGGACACGTGTGTGTGGAAGGAGGGTAAGGAGTGTGTGGAGTAGGGAGAGTAAGTGAGAAATGGGAGGGAGAAAGGAAGCGAGGCAGAGAGGGTGAGAAAGGCAGGAGGGGAAAAGAGGGAGACAGAGATGGAATAAGGGGGGCTGGGTGAGAAGGATGGGGGTGGAGAAAGTCTGTGTATATGAGAGAGAAAAGAGAGAGGGAGAGAGAGAGGGAGAGAAAGGGGGGGCAGACAGAGGGAGAACTTTAACTGTACAAGCAAGAATCTGCCTCCAGCACTTGGAATTACAGGGCCAAGGCTGAGACTGAACCTGGGGTGCGGCAGGAGCTGCACTGAAGATGAGTCTGAAATTCCCAGAGCCGCGGAGGAAGCGGAAGCGTCTGGGATGCAGTTATGTCTAGAAGCAGAGATGTATTTCTCTCTGAGTGCACAGGGCATCTTCCTTTCTCGGTCCACATTGGGCACGTGGTTCTTTCTTCTTGAACAGGAGATGGGCAGATACCATCTGCATGCCGTTCTCTGCCATTTTGGAACGGGGGTGGAGGGATGTGCTGATGGAGTCTCCTCGGAGCAGGGTTACTTTTATGACAAAGGGCCCAGTCTATAAAGAACTGCCGCCCCCACCTTTTCCTGCAGAGCGTGTTCCTACAGCTGCCGTCTCTGCAACTCTGGCCGGCGCCGGGTGTAGGGGGTGGTCCTAAGAGGTGGAACCTTGCTCAGAGGTTTCCTGCCTGCTGCTTCTCCCTTGGGAAGGCTCTGTCCCTCTAAGATGGAGGAAGCGATTGGATGGTTGGGGCGGCACTTCACTGGCCTCCTCATGAGGCTCCTTGGGAGGCAGGTGCCTGCTCCTGCAAATTTCTAAAGCTGGACTGAAGCTGGGATCAGGGGAGCTGATGTCACTGAGAACCGCTTATCTTCCTCAGAGCTTTGAGGTTACTATTTCTCAACAGAGTTCTGTTTCCAGGAAACTCACTACTAATCTGAGGTGGGTTCTGACTGAGAAAGACTCTGTGATTCTATTAGGTTGGTGCAAAAGTAATTGCCGTTACTTTCAATGGCAAAACCTGCAATTACTTTTGCACCAACCTAATACGTCGATGAGCTAAGGATACACCTGGCGTGGTCTCCTGGGGAGAAGGGAGATGTGTGAGGTCACATTTGTGTCTCTGCTAAACGTTGAGGAGAAGAAACTGAAGAGTAACAGGAAGGAACTAGAGTCCCAAGTGTGAGATGATGGCATGAGCACTGAGGAGCAGGCTTCCAGATTTGGAGCTAAAAGCTACATTTAGCCACTGGGGTGTTCAATGGCCTGGCCAGTCCTCTGCTCCTGAAACTTCTGTGGTTGTCTGGGCTCACAGGGAAGCTTGCCCCATACCCCTTACTGTCAGTGCTAGAGACATTTGAATAATGAATTCTGTTTAAGACTGAAAACCTCGAAGTTCCATCTGTAACAAGACTCGAAATAATTACAGATGATGATTGCCTGGTACATTCAGCCAGAAAAAACAGAACAGCTTTTGGCCGCCAGCAATTACAAGCAGCACCGGCTTCAGCACAGACAGAACTTTTAAATGAATACATGAATACATTGCTGAAGATCAGAAGGCAAGAAAGACTGTCAGAGCTGGGGTGGGGGTGGGGGAAATGAGTTGGCAAAAAAGGAGTGACTTCACTACCATGGGGAGGAGAGAAAAGGAGGGGGAAGGGACAGGGAGAGGGAGAGTAAGAGAGATCTCCCCCAACTCTTTGCCCATTCAAATTTTTAACTATAAAATAGCAAAAAGATTGACATGGAGTAGCATCCCAGGAGTACTATATTTTAAGGCTTTCTCCAATTTGAACCTTATCATGGGAGACAGTGAGATGAAGTGGCTTGTTTGTCATGGATATGGTTTGAAGTTATAGCACTTGGTGCTTTTCTTCTTGTGTGATGTGGGGGAAATAATACAAGTTTTTGAATCAGAGACACCTGGAGTCAAATGTTCGTTTTGCTGCAAGTATTATCTTGTTTGGTCACTTAGTTATTCCAAACCTCCGTTTTCTCTTCTGTGAATCCCACCTTCAGGTGTTCTCATGGGGAATGACTAGGATAACGTCTATAAAGCGTCTTCCACTGCTGTCTGGAATAGAGAACGTCTTCAGCCAGTGTGGGTCTCCTCCTGTCTCTGAAGGGTCCTCTACCCCTTTCCCACTGGCTTTATCTCACATCTTCCATACTTTATTTCTTGCATTGGCTGAACCTATCCGATCTCACCCATTGATTTAGGAGAACCAGGGTATTCAAGACTCAGAAAATCTTGGCTATTCATTTGGTTAGGGACTTTAACAATTAAAGTGTAAAAAGTATGAACCAAAATGGAGACACTAGGGCAATTGTATTCTTGCCTGCTCCTGCCCTGGACTCCTCATTTTGTGCAGGTTGATTGTGATTTTCCTGCCTGATTCACACATCTGCTCTTGATTGGTAATTTCAACCCAGATTAGGAGTGGAAGCCTGAAACTCTTGGGACCTTAACAGCTAGTAGATGAGCCATCAAAGTCTTGGCAATCAGACCACTGGAGTGAGGATTTTCAACCCGATTTGAAGACTCTGTGATTTCTGGGCACTTCAGCTTCTCACCGGCTTCTGACTCAAGCTTCCCACTCCCATCTGGGGGTTCAGGCGGGTTTGAAAGGGTGCGTCCTGTCCTCATGAGGCTGGAGCCATCTGGGTGGGAGTTCACAGACCAGATTTTAACAGGAGAGAAGTTTGCAGACAGGCATTTAGAAGGAGCTAGCCTCTGTGCAAATCTTTTCTCCGACGGGCTCTAAGGAATTATCTCAGCTATACTTGGTCTGCAGAATTAGCACCAAGTGGACACTGCCCAAGTCCATGGTCTGTATCATCCAGAGTAGTGGCCAGAGCCGTGGCCGGGCCCACTCAAGCCATGGCTGGGGAGCCCAAGGAGCACTGTGCCAGAATGTGGGCGCAGACACTTGAGGAAACCCCAGGCAGCAAATGCTGATGTCTTGCAGATGTCTCTCTGGAGACTTTGCCCTTAAGGTCCTGGATGTGAAGGGAAGCCCCAGAGACCTCTGAAATGCCTTTGGGATGTTTCTCCCAGTGTCTTGATAATAACTTTTGCTTCTTTCTGTTTGTAGTAATCTCTTTTTGCAAACGGTTACTTGGCCATACCCTTGGTTTGCGCTCCTAAAGATGCCTTTCACTCTGTACATGCCAGGGTATAAATTTTCCAAATCTTTCCTCCCTGTGTCTCTTTTAATTATAAATGTTATCTTTCAATCTTTTATTTCTCTTGAATATTACTATATATAGTTAAAAGTAGCCACAAAGCTCCTTCAGTATTTTGCTTAGATATTTATTCTGCCAGATATCTTAGTTCATTGCTCTTAAATTCTTACTCCCAGGCTGGGTGCTCATGCCTGTAAGCCCAGTACTTTGGGAGGCCAAGGTGGGAGGATCACTTGAGCCCAGGAGTTCAAGACCAGCCTGAACAACATGGCAAAACCCTGTCTCTACAAAAAATACAAAAAGTTAGCTGGGCATGGTGGCATGCATCTGTAGTCCCAGCTACCTGGGAGGTTGAGGTGGGAGGATCACCTAAGCCCAGGAGGTCAAGGCTGCAGTGAGCTGTGATCGTGCCACTGTACTCCAGCCTGGTCAACAGAGCGAAAAACATCTGCCTTCCATAAAGCTCTGGGGCATGAGCACAATTCAGCCAAGTTCTCTGCTAATTTATGACAATGATGACCTTTCCTCCAGTTTCCAATACCTTGTTTTTCATTTCCATCTGAAACCTCATCAGAATGACTTTTATTGTCTATATTTTTACCAACATTCTGATCACAACCACATAAATAATCTTTAAGAAAATTTAGGTTTTTCCTGCAGCTATTCTCTTCCTCTGAGCCCTCACCAGAATCACCCTTAATGCTCTGTTTATAAAAATACATACTTTTTCTGGCATTCACTTCAAAACTTTTCTAGCTTCTACTCATTACCCAATTCCAAAACTGTTTCTACATTTTCAGGTATTTGTTATTGCAACACCCCACTTCCAGTACCAATTTTCTATTGTAATGCATTTTGTGCTACTATACCAGAATACCACAGACTGGGTAATTTATAAAAAATATAATTTATTTTCTCACCATTCTGGAGGCTGGGAAGTTTAAGATATAGGTTCTGGTATCTGGTAAGGGCTTTTTTTGCTATGCCATAATATGGCAGAAGGTATCACACAGGTGAGAGAGAGAAAGAAGGGGATGGAACTCATACTTTTATAATGAATCCACTCCTTCAATAACAGCATTCATTTATGTATGAGGGGAGAGCCTTCATGACTTAATCACCTCTTAAAAGTCTCATCTCTCAACATGGTTGCCTTGAGGATTAAGTTTCTAACACATACATTTTTAGGGCCAGAGGCAGAATGCTATGGTTTGAATGTGTCCACTGAAGTTTATGTGTGGGAAAATTGATCCTCAGTGAAACAATATTGGGAGACTTTAAGGGGTGATTAGGTCATGAGGGCTCTGCTCTCATGAATGGATTTATGCCATTATTGAGGGAGTGGGTTTGTTATCAGGGTAGTGGGTTCATAACAAAAATGTGAGTTCATCCCCCACCGCCCCTCCCACTCTCTCTCTCCCACATGATGCCTTCCACCGTATTATGACACAGTGAGAAGGTTCTCACAGATGTCAGTGCTTTGATCTTGGACTTCCCAGCCTCCCGAACTGTTTTGTAGAAACAGTTTTTTACAAAAGTACTTTTTACAAATTACCCAGTCTGTGGTATTCTGTTATAGTGGCACAAAGTGCACTAAGACAAGGGGGTTGGTGGGCAGAATGACTCCAGTCCTATGAATGCTCACACTCTTTCTCGGAATTACTTAATATTGAGAGCTTGTTTTGTGGGTAGTGATGCATCCTCTTGATCACTCAGGCTCCTGTTAAGACCCCGCCTCCTCTCTAAAGCTTTTGTAAAGCTCCTTAGTCAAGGCCAATCTTGAGTAATTCTGTGTAAGAGTAAAGACATGACCTGAGTGCCAAGCACCCTGTTTATGCCTCTGGCTGATTAAACCCTTTTTAGATCAAGTTTGTGTATAAATACATAAATAAATACTAATTATAACACTTTGTGATGCTAAACAATTTGCTTAATTTCTCTGAGCCTCTGATTTATTTTGCTTTGTTTTTAGAGATAGAGTTTCACTCTGTTGTCCAGGCTGGAGTGCAGTTGTGTGACTGTAGCTCACTATAGCCTTGACCTCCCAGGCTCAAGGGATCTTCCCACCTCAGCCTTCCAAGTAGCTGGGACTACAGGTGCATGCTGGCTAATTAAAAAAAATTTTTTTCGTAGAGATGGGGGTCTTTCCCCATCTTGCCCAGGCTTGTCTTGAACTCCTGAACTCAAGCAATCCTCATGTCTCAGCCTCCCAAAGTGTTGGAGTTATAAACGTGAGCCACTGTGTCTGGCATGAATTTTTGTATTAAAAAACTTATACTGTTTAAAAAGTCAGCTTGATGTCATCAGTATTTATTCGCTTAATATCTACTACCTTGTGTTATTTATCTGTGTCTACCAACATATCCATTCTTTAGATAAACTTGAGGTTCTTTGAAGTTTGAAACTGTGTTATAGATATTCCACATTTATTGATTATTAAATAATCATTATTGAGCTTGTTTTGTGGCTACAGAAATGAATGATACATTATTGCTACACTTTAGGAACTTGGGTTGGGGGCAGAGAGGGAGACAGAGATGAGAGAGAGAGAAAGAGACTGCCTCTGAGAGACTGAGACTACTAAATAGAAAAAATTGGCTTCTATTTTTTCATGTTCCTATGACAGTATCTTCCATATGGTATGTGAATTTCTCAGTAAATGCTTATGAATTGACTGATAAATAAGCCTAATTCCCTCATGGCAGCAAGTAATGTTATGAATTTTAAGTGGAGTTAGTAACAAGTAGGGGATTTCTGGCTAAACTCAGGGGTGTGAACACATGGTTTTATCTCGGCTCCTCCCCCAAGGCCCACTAAAATGACAATAAAGGATAAAATAAAAAGAAATATGAATAAATACACCAAAATATTAAGAAAAGAGGGAACAGCATTTGAGAAATGACCATAAATATTAGGAGGTAGGAAACAGATGAAAGACAGGTAACTGCATTAAAATAGGCGAGCTAAAACCTAAGCTTATGTGTGTGCCTGTCTGTGCATGCGTGTGAGTGTGTGCATATGTGTGAATGTGCGTGTGTGTGTGTGAGTGATGAAGCGAGCAAAAAGCAGACTGAAACGTCTCTGGCCTTGCATTTGGCTGTACTAGCTACCCCTGTGGCTGAAGAGAGAAAGCTTGATTGCTAGAAAGCGCTAGACCCCAGATCGCCTCCCCAAGCCTGTGTAGCTGTGTGACTGTTCTGCCCCTACCCGGCAGAAACTGGGAGATCTGCACAGAGGAGGAGAGGAGAGCCATTGTTCTGAAAATAAAGAAGGCCTAAGGGAAAGTTTGTATATGAAAGAGTGACACTTCCAACCATCTTTTCCTATCCTGCTCTCTAAACCTGGCAAGCAATCCTTCCATGTCGGAGGTTGGGTCACTTATTTGAAAAAACAGACAGACATTTAAAAAAAGATTTTTAGATACTGAGCATAGCCCAACCAAAATTAAATCCACTGTTTTTCCAATCTGTGGTGAAGCCCACCATTGATAAGCTTAGCAGGCAGCATGGGCTAGGCTATGCTACAGTAACAAACAAGCCATCAATGGTCCTGACTTGCACCAAAGAACATTTATTTCTCATTCGAACTGCCTGCCATCACTTGTTTGCTGGACTTCTGCTCCAAGTATTCCTCATCCAGAGGCTTAAGTGAATGGAGCAGTCATTATCAGGCACATAGGCCAGCATCATGGCAGAAGGAAATAGTGTGTGATGGATTGCACAGTAATTGCCTAAGCAACTTTTGAATTTACTTATCAATTATGTTGAAATTGCCAAATAAAAATTGCATTTATTTATGGTGTCTGACATGATGTTTTGAAATATATACACATTGTGGAATGGCTGAAGATAGCTAATTAATATGTCCATTCCCTCTTAAACTTATTTTTTTTTTTGTGGTGAGAACACAAAATCTACTCTTGGTGATTTTCAAGTATACAATACGTTGTGATTATCCATAGTTACCAACAGTACAATAGGCCTCTTGAATTGATTCCTCCTAACTAAAGTTTGTATCCTTTGACCAACACTTCTCCACTTCCCCCTCTCCCCCATCGCTGGTAACCACCATCCTACTCTCTGCTTCTATGAGTTCAACTTTTTTAGATTCCACATATGAGTGAGATCATGCAGTATTTGTTTTTCTGTGCCTGGCTTATTTCGCTTGACATAATGTCCTCCAGGTTTATCCACGTTGTCACAAATGACATGATCTCTCTTCTTTTTAAGGCTAAATAATAGTCCATTGTGTTTATATGCCACATGTCTTTATCCATTCATATGCAATGGACACTCAGGTTGTTCCCATATTATCTTGGCAATTGTGAACAGTGCTGGAATGAGCATGGGAGGGCAGATATCTCTTTGACACACTGATTTCATTTCCTTTGGATATATACCCAGAAGTGGGATTGCTGGATCATATGGTAGTTCTATTTTTAATTTTCTGAGGAACCTCCATCCTGTTTTCCATAATGATTGTACTAATTTACATCCCCACCAACAGTGTTTGCACTGATTCTTACAGTTCCCCATGGAAGTGACATATATCATTCCCACACACTTCTCATTGGCCAAAGCAAGTCATATGGCCATGACTAACTTTGAAGGTGGTAAGGGAGTGAAAATTCACCGTGTGCCTGGAAGGAGAAAAACTGAGATATTTGTGAACTTGGACAACAGTCTTCCCATCTGGTCACCAAATATTCTGTTTACCCTCCTTTCCACATGCAAAGTATGCTTATCTCTTCCTGAGGTGGATTACTCTACTGTCTCATCTAGTTGGCATCAAACTCAACCTCTGGAGTTACATGATACCAATTTTAGGTTGACCTGTGGCTGCTAGCAATCTGGTGATCTAAGAACACAAACCCTCCACACACACACACACACACACACACCCACACCCCCCCACACATACACAAACACCCACACCCACATACACACACACCCACACCCACATACACACACCCACACACACCCACACCCACATACACACACCCACACACACCCACACCCACATACACACACCCACACACACACCCACACACACACCCCCACGTACACACTCCCCCACCCACATACACACACACCCACACCACACACACCCACACACCTACACCCACATACACACCCACATACACACCCACACACCCACATACACACACCCCCCCACACCCACACCCACACCCACCCACATACACACACCCCCCCCACACACCTATACCCACATACACACCCACATACACACACCCACATACACACACACCCACACACCCACATACACACCCCCCCCCCACATATACACACACCTACATACACACATACCCACACCCACACCATTACCCACATATACACACACCCCCACACACCCCCACACACCCACATACACCCCCACATACATACACACAACCACATACACACACACCCACATACACCCACATACACACACCCACATACACACACACACACAGAAGCAAAAAGCCAACTAACAAAATAAGCAAGTGATTTCCTCCCTCCACACCCCTAATACACGATCATGAAACAAGGAGAGAACAACTCGGAAAACTTCTTGTTCAGAAAGGCACGGGAAGGGAGTCCCGCGGCAGCGAGTGGTGAGTTTCACAGGGCAGCCACATTTAGGGCCCCCTGGTCCAAGAGAGGAAAATGTCCTTCAGTTGAGCCTTGACACCTTTTCCTGAACCTGTTTCCTTGTCTGATGTTTTCTGTGGTCCCTTGATCTGCCTTTTCCAATGTTCTCTCGTTCCCATTATCCTCCTTTCCTCATCTGAGGTGACGCTGGGAAACACGCCTTCCTTTGGAACTGAGCACACTTTCTAACCCACCTCCTGTCCGTAGATGTTGGGAGCCCAGTGGTCATTTTAAGTTTTAAAGAATCACAGTCCAGGTGGATAGTTTTTTTCAACACGAACCTCTCAAAAATGTAATTAACTTATTATCTATTTGATGATAGTCAGTCCCATAGCTACATGCAGTTCTTCTATAGAAAAACTTCTTAAATTTGATATATATATATATGTATATATATACACACACACACATTTACTTTTCTGCTTCTGAGACTCTTCCCCTCTTTTTTAAAAATATATATTTGTATTATCCTTTAAGTTCTAGGGTACATGTGCACAACATGCAGGTTTGTTACATACGTATATATGTGCCATGTTGGTGTGCTGCACCCATTAACTCATCATTTACATCAGGTATATTTCCTAATGCTATCCCTCCCCACTCCCCTACCCAACAACAGGCTCTGGTGTGTGATGTTCCCCTTCCTGTGTCCAAGTGTTCTTATTGTTCAATTCCCATCTATGAGTGAGAACATGCGGTGTTTGGTTTTTTGTCCTTGCGATAGTTTGCTGAGAATGATGGTTTCCAGCTTCGTCCATGTCCCTACAAAGGACATGAACTCATCATTTTTTATGGCTGCATAGTATTCCATGGTGTATATGTGTCACATTTTCTCAATCCAGTCTATCATTGTTGGACATTTAGGTTGGTTCCAAGTCTTTGCTATTG
Organism: Gorilla gorilla gorilla; assembly: GCF_029281585.2. Lineage (NCBI taxonomy): Eukaryota > Metazoa > Chordata > Mammalia > Primates > Hominidae > Gorilla > Gorilla gorilla. The sequence continues at coordinate 141,701,879 of NC_073233.2, read as the reverse complement.
TGAATAGTGCCGCAATAAACATATGTGTGCATGTGTCTTTATAGCAGCATGATTTATAATCCTTTGGGTCTATACCCTGTAATGGGATGGCTGGCTTCTTCCCCTCTTAATTTAATTATGGGTACCTTGGAAAAACCCAATCAGGCTTTGGTGGGACAGCCACCCCTTCTACCTCTTCCCTGAAACATTTTTTCATTTGAAGGAATTTTCTGGATGACATGTCTGTTTGTTTTTTTAAATGGACATCTTAGTCTATTTAGAAATTTCAGTATTGGGTGTGATGGCTGTGCTTTTGTGATTCTTAAAGATCAATTTATAATCATCCTGTAATTTTTTTTCCTCTTAGGGCTTTCTCAGTTTTTTCTATTACTATGTAGCTTTGAGAGGTAGATGATTTTTCCAGCCATGAAAATAACCAAATTATTGATCTCCATTCCTTTGCATCCCTGCTTGGATCCCTGCAAATTCTTTTCTAAGCTCATCATGATCTTTTGCATTTGGCTTTATGTCAAATGCAACTATCATGAACAAAAGCACACTTCTCATACTCTGGTTTTCTAGACCTACAAGTTTATTTGGGTTTTGTATTAGTTAGGGTTCTCCAGAGGAACAGAAACCACATTTATTTATTTATTTATTTATTTATTTAATTTATTTACTTTTAGGAGTTGATTCACACAATTATGGAGGCTGAAAAGCCCAGATACAGGAGAGCTGAAGTTACAGATCCAGCCCAAATTCAGGCCTGGGAAGCAGGAGAGCTGGTGATGTAAATTCCAGTCCATGCTGAAGTCTGAAGGCTGGAGAAGACTAATGTCAAACCCAGCCAGGCAGAGAAAAAGAATTCTTTCTTAGTCAGCACCTGATTCTATTTCAGATTGGATGAAGCCACCCATAGTGGGGAGGGCCATCTACTTTACTCAGTCTAGAGATTCAGATGTTCATCTCATCTGTTGACACTTTCCCAGATACACCCAGAATAATGTTTAGCCAAAAATCTGGGTACCCCATGGCCTAGTAAAGTTGACACATAATATTAACCGTCACATATATTTGTTTCCAAAGGTAAGAGTTTGCATATTTGTCTCCTCCTAATCTCATCGAAATGTGATCCCCAAAGTTAGAGATGGGGCCTGATGGGAGGTGTTTGGGTCATGGGAGTGACTCCCTTGTGAATGGCTTGGTACCGTCCCTGTGGTAATGAGTGAGTTTTTGGTCTGTTAGTTTATGTGAGAGCTCATTGTTTAAAAGAGTGTAGTACCCCACCTCTCTCTCTCTGCTTTTCCCTCACTCTGCTTCCTGTACAGCCTGCAGAACTGTGAGCCAAATAAACCTCTTTTCTTTACAAATTATCGAGTCTCAGTTATTCCTTTATAGCTACACAAAACACAAGGTGTCTTCAGTGAAAGTTTAACCAAATGCTCCCCATTGCCTAACATGAATCACCATTGTGCTAGCCCCTGGTAGGTTTTCTTATTGCTCACTGCCAGACCATGGAGCCAGTGCCACATATTTCAGATGTTCGATGTGGCACTTCCGTGTATTAGTTTCTCTATCCTTCAGTATTGTATACGTTGTGCTATAGTGACAAACAATTCTAAAATCTCAGTGACTTATAGTAACAGAGGTTTATTTCTCACTCATATCAACTGTCCCTTTCTTCTCTAAGTCATTTTTGCATCAAGACAAAAACTGATGTAGTTCCCATCTGGAGGTCTGCTACTGCCACCACAGAGTAATAGAGAACCTACATCCCTTCTGCTCACATGACACTGGTCAGAAGGAGTCATATGGCTGCAACTGACTTTGGTTGCCATGAATCCTATCATGTGCCTGGAAGGAGGAGAACCAAAACATGTGTGCACAGCCCGGATGATCCCCGTGCAATCTAGCTCATGCACGCAAAGCTTCTCATCAGCTTTTTAGTGGCTTTCTCCTAAATGTGAATGGAGATCCAAGCATCATCAGTGCTACGGCTCAAATATGTCCACCAAAAGGCATGTGTGTGAAAATCCCCAATGCAACAGTATTAGGAGATGGGGTCTAATGAGAGTAATTAGGTCATGAGAGCTCTGCTCTCATAAATGTATTAGTGCTATTATCATGGGAGTGAGTTTGTTATTGCAGGAGTGGGTTCCTTATAAAAGGATGAGTTTGACTCTCTTTTGTCTCTCTCTCTTGCACTGTCTTCCTTTTCTGCCTTTCCTCATGGGATGATATAGCAAGAAAGCCCTTGCCAGATGCCGCCCCCATGATCTCACATTTCCTAGCTTGCAGAACCAGGAGCTAAATAAATTTCTGTTTATTATAAACTATCTAGTCTGTAGTATTCTGTTATAGCAGCACAGAACAGACAAGACAGCCTGAGACTTGATGAAAGCCCTAATATGAAAACCAGAGACCAACACAAACCAAAGTTTACAAAAGGAATGAGAGAATACAGACAATGCAGGAAACAGAAGAAAACTAACAAAACAATCCTCTGATTGGTCTCAGAATGAAATATTGCATTCCTGAAAGAAGAACAGAATGCTATGAAAAGGAACAAGCAAAAGATAAGGAACAGCTCTTAACCACTGACCACATGAAAAAAGAAATTTTAAAATTTACTGGAGAATTTGAAGAAAAAGTTGATAAAGCAGAACAAAACATCCAGTTGGTTAGATACAGAAGGAAAAATATGTGAATCAATCAAGAAAGCTCATCCTTCAATTAATAAGAGTTACAAAGAAAGAAGATAAGTCAAACAAAGAGAAGATACCATTCAAAGGAATATTTTCAGAAATATTGCAAAACCGAAGGCAGTTGTATTCTGTGTTGGAGGGACCAAACAAGTGCCCAATACAATGAAATCAAAGAGATCTACCCCAAGGCCCATCCCTGTCAACGTTCAGGATGCTGGTAAGTAGAAGTGCCTAAAAACGTCTCTGCAGTTGTGGCAGACGTGGTGACAAAGTGCTGGGGTTCAGAATGGTATTCCAGCAGCAATTTGGAAGCCAGAACAATATCAGAAGCTAAAGACCTGGGGTCCCGGAAACTACAGGATAGAGGTGAAAGAAATTTCCAGGAAGAAAGTGGACAAGGATTTCAGCCATGCAGCAGGCCTGGAAAGCCAGCAGCCCTACTTGGACCATAAGAATGGGGGCTTCCAGGGCAGAGAGTGGCTGCTTCTGGAAAGTGAAAATTAGCAAGAAGGAGCAGTGAGTAGGGCAGAGAGCTGCCTATTGACATCACTGGCCTTTGTGTCTTTTTAAACGATGCGTGTATTTTATTTAGTTAAAGAAAACCCCCAATTTAAAAGTGTTTCTATGTGGCAGTGAATTATAAATTAAAAAAAAAAACCATGAGATTGATTTCTGATTACTGACTGTGTGATCTTGATCAAGTCATTCCACCTCTCCTGTAAATAATTTCTTGTTTCTTCATTTGCAAAATAAGGCAATAGACTTAGAAGCCTTCATAGGGTCTTTCTGACCCTTACCTTCTAGAATTCTAAAGGGCACCAGTGCACAGTCACCTTAAACAGAATGGTCTCAGATTCTCGGATCACCCAGAGTCACCCTCCTCTCTGAGGCTGATGTGCTTTTGTGTGCACCTGATTCCATTTCCTTTCAAAGAACAGATCAGGACCAAGGGTGAGCACCTGAAAGCTAGGGCGCAGTCCTAATGCATGTTGCATGAGAAGGTGGCTGGTGCGTGTGGTTTATTTAGATGCTTTTATTTCTGTGTCACAGGGACCCCTCAGAGGCTCCCCGCTGCGTAATGGGGCTGGCTAGAAGCTGATCTGGCAGCTCGTTAACACTCAATTAAAGCTCTTCTCTACAGTATGGCATTAACTTTTAAAAAATTTATACATGCAATTGAAGGAATTAAAGTGCAACTGTGGTTTTCAAAGCGGCTTATGTGAGGGAGGCTGTGAAATTGTTCTCATCTGCCCAGTCTTCAGTTTTCAAATTTATATGTGCAATTGAGTTGGAAATTAAAGTGCAGTTTTAAGGTGGGTGTGAGTGTCTTACATGGCACAACATTAACCATTTTAAATTTATAAATGTAATGAAAATGAGATGACTTTGGAATTAAAGAATATGTGAAGGAAAAAAATACATGCTCTTTCTTGGGGATATGCTGCTTTTTCCCTTCCTATAATCTAAATTCTTGATGAGTATGTAGTCACCCACGTCTTAACTTCTGTAGAACAGTGAGCTAGGGTCTTCCATGCCAGAAGGGCAGAGAGATCCTCATCACATCTGACCCCACCCTTCACTGCCTCTCTTTCCCAGGTTGAAATCCAGGGTGTCTACATCCCACAGGATTATGGAGGGTGTATGCATTGTGCACTTGTCACCTGAAGACTCCTACGGTCTGAGAATGTTAATTTTCCTTAGTGTCGTTGTGGTAGAGACCCAGAGATGGCATTTCAAGTTCCGGGAGTTATGCATGAACTGGCTTTCTGGAATTAAAGGTACAAATGTTTGTGGGGCACCTCCTCTGACATTTCTAGAAAATTCTTTAAGTATTGCTTCCCCTCTGGTTTAGACTGGTTCTTTCAGCTCACTGTCTCATCTAGCTGTCTGACTGGGACATGTCTGATGCATCTAGAGAAGCTCATGGCTCTGGAAAATCCCAAGGTGGAGATGCAGCCTGTTTGTTCCAGGAGATGATGAGACTGGGAGGTGCAGCTGGGTGTGTGCAGCTCCCGATGTCTCATCTTCCCTTCCACTGAGTCTCCTTCATGGCAGGGGCTTGTCTACATCCTCCCGTCATGCCCCCTTGTCCCTCCTTGTCTTCACCCTGGCCCATCATCCTGGAGCAGGGCTCAGAGCAGCAGGAGGGTGACCAGTGGCTTTTGGCTTTCGTGGGCAGCACTCTACTGAGTCCTGAGTCCTGGGCACTCTTACTTTCTGAGGCCAGGCCCCACCTGCCCTGCCTTGGGTCTTACCCTCTTCACTGTGCTGGACAAGGGGCAGGGGGATGGTGTCATCTCTTGTGTCTGTGACCTAAACCCCTTTATCGTTCCTCTTTATCATTTTCAGAAGTCTTTGATTCAAGACCCCTTTCTCCTTTCTTTCCCCCCTAATACATTTGCATGCTCATTGAGGCGAAAAATTACGTGATTTCCAGATTGCACTGAGCCCTGTTTCAGACCTGGGCCCACTTAGCAAGGCCATCACTTCGCAATTAAGCTGCGACTCACCGTTCTTACTTAATGCTGCCACCACTCCCACATGAGGACTTTCAGAGTCCACGGACCTTGCTGCTCTGTCACCCCTAGGGTGCATGTTTGTCCCATCCAGAGCTGTCTACACAGCTTATATGCCCCACAGAAGGCAGGTCCACTGTGTAACTGCACAGTGAATCACAGTAAATGAATGACCAAAAGAATATGTGAGTGAATCAATTTATTGAAAAAAATTCTGTTTAAAAAGTTAGGCCTTAATCTTTGGCAAGAAAATCAGACTTGCTATTTAAAAAAGACAAAACAAACATGAAGAAATTATTGACAGCTTTGTTTGCGCTGTGCCTCATGTCAGCAATGATTTGCTCGGCCTTCCAAAGATGCATAAATGAGAACAGGCTTCACAGTGAGGAATTTAGAGTGAAGAGAAAAGATGAGTGAGAAAACAATAAAGCCCTCCATTTCCTTGAAAAAGAAGAAAAGCATTACAATTGATGGCTTAGAGAAGTACACATAGAAACACCCATTAAAATATCTGAGCAGGGCTTACCTTGGGGCCCCCAGGCTCACATTGCTTGGGTGCATAATATTTGCCTTGGCGACTGAGAGATATGGAGCCAAGTTTGCCGCCGACCTCTAGCAACTGGGTGGGGCCCTTTCATGCGGATTTCTAGTCTTCACTGGGCTTTAGTATTTTCTCATCTCTCTTTTCTCTTCACCTCCAGTTCCTCAACTATTTCAAAGTTCCGGCAAATCTTTTGTGACTTGAGGCACAAAGTAAATCAGTCAATGAGTTAGAAACTATTATGGGATTTACTCAGAGGATGAGAGGAACCACTTACTGTAAATCTTCCTAAATTGACCTACCTGAAGCAAAAGCCAGAATTAATTGTCTGATTTAGTGGACATCATTTGTGAATATCCATACCTATTTTCGGCTCACCTAGTGAGGACTGGCTGCACACCTATTTAGTGCATGACCCTGGTTTAGGGATATTCTTCTGGAGATAACAAGAATGACAAGCTAGACAGGGTCCATGTCCCTCCTGGACCTCACCCTTCAGGTGGAGGAGGTGAGGAATGCCTTTCCAGAGGCTGGGGGTGATCGAGATAGAGCTGTTGCCTAGAAACTCGTGGGCACTGAGTTTACTCTCTGTACCCCAACGGGGAAGTGGTCCTGCCAAAAATGGGCCAAACCTTAGGGACTGGGAGAGCTTGATTTTGTAAACAGTTCCTTGAAGTGCAACGCATTGTTTACACAAATCCCTCCTGAAGGGTGAGAGAAGCTCTGAGTATGACAGAGTGGGAGAGCAGCAAGCATTGGACTTCCCCGTGCTGGCGTGAATTTGTGTGGCGTTCATCCCTGAACGCTGCGGGCCGGGCATCGGCTGCCCTCTGTGTGGCCCTTCCTCCTGTGAGAAGACTGCACTTGGAGCTCTCTTGAACTCTCACGTGCGTGTGGGTTCCTTCCCTGCTGATCCATTGGCCACCAGAAGCACTTTACAAGAAAAGGACAATAAACATTCAAGTAAGTGAAGGAGATGATTTAGACAGTCAGTGTGATGTAAAGGAAAATGAGCCAGGGTGCTGTGGCGGAGGGAACAGGAACAGGAGGTGGTCAGAGAAATGTTCTTGGAAATCAGTGCTGTAGGCAGAAGAAATGGCAAAGCCTCTTGCATGGGCCTCCCTGGGTGCTTAAGGGACAGAGTGGACCAAGGTGAGTGTGGAGAAGCAAGGTTGGTGTTGCGCTTGGCAGGGTTTCTGGGGCCAGGTCATGAACAGCCCTGGAGGCTGTGGTAAGGAGTTACTTCAAGTGCAATGGGAAGCCATGGAGAGTTTTAAGTGGGAGAATGATGTGATCTCATTTACGTTTTAGGAAGTTCTCTGGCTTCTTTATGGAGAATGGATTAGAAGGGGAGGTGGGTGCAGGGTCAGAGTAGGAGCGGAGAGATCAGTTCAAAGCCGTCTCGGCAGCCAGGGAGAGCTTGCCGTGTTGTTGATGGTGGTCAGGATGTCTGGCCACATCCTGGTCAGCAGTGTGTGGTTTCCCCACCATCTCCCTTCCGGATCACCCTCACTGGGCCTGCACACCTTGTGTTATGCATGTCCCTTAGAGCCCATGCTATCCCCTTTAACAGATAGGTCAGTGGATTTTTGTCCTGTAATATTTTTTCCTAAGCCAATCATCTTAATTAGATTGCGAGTATGTCCAAGGCAGATGATTATGCTGACTTCTGGAAACGCTTGCTTAAGTTAAAAAAGGAGAGAAAGCTGTGGATTATGTGTGTGTTCATGTGTGTTTGTGAATGAAGATCTCAAACTGTCTTACAAAGGTTCAGTCTCCTTTATTCCTACAGTTGGAAGGTTACACATGGGTCATGAGCATCATGGAAACACTCAGATACTCTTAAGTCTTACTGGGCTTCAATTTCTAGATCTGTAACATGAACATGTTAAATCTAAAATGCCTCTTCCAGCTTCAATATAAACAAAGACCTCTGCTTCTAGACATGGCTGTGAACAGTGTCTAATAGCCTTTGATAAAATTTCCCTTGACCCATAGAATTAGATTATGCATGCTATGGTCTGAATGTATTTATCTACCCCAGAATTCATACGTTGAAATCCTCACTGCCAATGTGGTTTAGGAGGTGGGGTCTTTGGGAGGTAATTAGGACATGAGGGTGGAGCTGAATAAATGGCATTGGTGCCTTTCTAAAAGAGGCCCAAGGCCGGGTGCAATGGCTCACACCTGTAATCCCAGCACTTTGGAAGGCCAAGGCAGGTGGATCACCTGAGGTTCGGAGTTCGAGAGCAGCCTGTCCAACATGGCGAAATCCTGTCTCTACTAAAAATACAAAAATTAGCCAGGCATGGTGGTGGGTGCCTGTAATCCCAGCTACTCAGGAGGCTGAGGCAGGAGAATCGTTTGAACCTGGGAGGCGGAGGTTGCAGTGAGCCAAGGTCTGCCATTGCACTCCAGCCTGGGTGATGAGCTAAACTCCATCTCAAAAAAAAAAAAAAAAAAAAAGAGGCCCAAGAGAGACCCCTTGTCCCTTCTGCCATGTGAGGAACAGTGAGAATGCGTTATCTAAGAACAATGAAATGGTCCCTTACCAGATGCCAAATATACTAGCGCCTTGATCTGGGCCTTCCTAGCCTCCAGAACTGGGAGAAATCAATGGCTGCTGTTTATAAGCCCCCAGCCTACAGTGTTTTGGTACAGCAGCCTGAGTAGACTACAGGAATGCCAGTGCCTGCTGCCCAATATTTAAATCATGTGGGCTCCCCTATGGTTGTACGATTTATCTTATTTATAGCATTATTTGACCAGGATTTTTCCTCCCCCATTTTTTTCCCACATCAATATAGAGGTAGGCTTCAGCGTAGACCAAATAATCAGCAATAACAAACGTGTGTGACATCGCAGGAAATAACCGCTGCTGAGCGGACGCCAAATCTCTGATGAGCTTGGGAGTCCAAATCTGTGACAGATTCATTGCCTTGTCCCTTCTAGGCTGAAGCGACTTGAGGGCAGTTGTCCTTGTACCATGTCTAGCTTACCTGCAGGCACTTAACACCTGTTTATCGTTATCATTGAGACTGACAAATAATAGAATCCCTCCTGCCACCCAACATGTGGAAAGGTAATTGCTGCTTGGCTGGTATCAATTCAAACCATACCACTGCAGCGGAGACAAGAACTCTGCCTTATCTTGAAGCCTCACAGCCACTGGAAGCTGCAGGCCAATGTAATTTGCTGGTGCTTTTTAACTCAGCAGCAGTTTTTCAGCAAACACATCAAACCCTTAATGGGGTTTTTGAAAGTAAATCTCCCATTTGAAGTGAGAAGAAAAAGAAATAAACAGTTATTATTCCATTTCTTTTCTTTACCTTTTAATTCTGGGGAGGGGGAGCTAAGTGCAATGGGGGTAGGAAAAATGACTCCTCAAAGCAAATAGGCGTCCTGTTGGAGAATCAGCCTCAGGCAGCTCCTGGTCTGCTCGGGAGCCGTGTGGATGAGATATTAAGTGCTGGGGGTAGCAGCAATGTGGTTGTTACAGACATGATCAGGTGAGTAGTTAAAGGTGTGGCGTTCTTTAGGTAAACAAATGACTGATCAACCCAGCAAAAATAAATTAACCTGGCCTTTTAATTCTATGCAGCAACTTTAAATATTTAATAAATCCTTACACATATGGAGGATGTGTCCTCACCCTGCTCCTTGTTGCCTGTGATTTTTGGATAAATTTATCGAAAGTGCCTTTTTAGGGACTTCTGATCCAGGCCACAGATTCAGGAAGCACAATTTAAAATTCTTGTCCCATCCCTTTCTTGGCACAAGGCTCGTCAGAGGCTGCGACGACATGCAGCCATCAGGAGGATGTGCTGTTTTGGAGGATGGTGTTGGGGTGGGGACCATCTGGGACACTGGCGTACGTCACTGGTGTCAATCACAATGTGCACCTGCAGCTGAGAAGCAGTGCGTTGAACACAAAACATGACGCAGCTCAGTAAAGGAGCTGGCTCCTTGCTGAAGGCTGTTGTGGCTGGGAAGGTTTCTGGCCTGGAGAGGATCCTGGCTTTGTAGGGCAGCAACCCTGAGCAGACTCTGGAGTTCCCAGCATGCCGGTCGGGAGGTGGGGGCCCAGCTAAAGGATGCTACTCTAGCTTTAGTATTAGAGGGCACCAGCTGGGTGAGAGGCGACTGCTTCTTGGGAGACAAGCAGTTGCATCTGTGCCAAGGGACTGCTGAAGATGCGTGGAGCAGGTGACCGGATTTGCACAGGCCTTAGTTTTTATACCATGTTTGCTCAGAGATAGGAATGCAGGTAGAAGCTGCAAAGAGGATGCACCTCTAGGGCTACCATCACCAGACACCTCTCTCTAGTCTCTTGGTCACTGCAAATTAGTAACAATGGCCAGGTGAAAACCAGTGAATGGGTGGCTGGCTGCGGGACACATGGCATCGAATGGGCATGACCCCCTTTACTTGGGGTGTGTTAAGACTTTCAGTCTTCTTCAGAGACAGTACTAAGATTAACTGAGTTCAGAGGTACTAAAGGCCACCCACAGAGATCTCCAGGAAGATGTTTGGTTTGGATTCAGTGAAGGGACAAGATGCAAAAGTCACACAGCCTTTTATGCTCTACTGCCTAAGTCATGTAGAAAATGTTGCTTGATAATAAATTACATCATTTATCAGAGTCAATACATATTTGTTAAGTGTTTATTATATATCAGGCCCTGTGCTGAGGATGTGTGGATGGGGCATGAAAGACATGGTCTTGGCCTCAGAAGCGGTAAGCCTCTATCAGAGCTCAGATTTCATTGACATGGTGATGCCTGTGGATCGTATTAGATAGCTTAGACACTATCTAAAGGGTAAAGGGGTAAATAGTAGAACATTTATTCAGGGAGAATCTCTGGTTATCCCCAGAACATCAGGACAAGTGGGGAAAATAGGTAAAGACAACATTATTAGGAATTTGAAGCCAGTAATTAAACTTAGGGACCAGCAGAAAGAAGCAGGCTTTGGTGGTAGAGTCCAGATTATTGCCTTTGTTTGAGTGTGTGTGGGACCAGGCTCAGTGAACAAATGATCTTGTACCAAGGAGAGCAGATGGAGAGGTGGATCCTTCTCCTCAGGTCTTGCTCAACCCTCGCAATGCAACAGATGGCACTTGGCAGGCAAGTGAGGCCAAGCTGGGGCACACAATGGGCCCACCCCAGTCATCTCTGTGACCTGGGTTTCCCAGCGCCTTGGAGATGAGGGGAATGGGGACTGTGTGTGTGGAGACATGGCTTTCTGGGGATGCTCTTCACATTAGATAGAAGAGAGGATACAGTGAGGGTCACAGAGTTAGGGGAGGCTCTGATGGCTCGCTTTCCTGGAGTGACAGCTGGCAGGCAGCTGTAGAGAGACAGTGCGTGTGTGTGTTAACAGCCACAGTGACTGGGTGTTTATTGAATTGCTGTGGATTTTCTAAAAGCAAAGCAAGCATACTAAATTGCTGCAAATTACCAAGGGCTTTCCTAATGTTCGATAAAAATACTGTGAACATTTAAGGACACAGGCTCTGAAAACAGTTCTGAATGTGGTTGCAGGGCAGCCCTTGCATTGAGAACAAATACTCTGGCTTGTCAATACAAATCAATGGAGTTAGTAGAATGGGGATCACACCAGAAGCTGGACACTGCAAATTCAGGTTGGCATCCCCTTCCTTTTTTAGTATTTGCTTTCATCCATTTTACACGTGTGTTTCCTCTCCTCTGCCTGCCTTGCCAGTGAAGTGATGATTATTTTGGTGCATTGCCTGGGTGAGATGTAGTGTACCTCAGACTGGCTGTGGTGCTTATCTTCTGGTTCAGAGATGAAAACAAGTGCAGGAGAATGGGCTAAGTTTTTAATCATCTTCCTTAATGATCCCCAGTCTTTCTTATGTTTCTCAGTGTTCTGAAGACCATCCATCAGCTGTCAAGGAACAGGAATACCTTGAAGGAAGGCCAGACCAGGGGTCTAGAATAGCCTCCATCTCCCGTTTGCCAGTTAAGTCCCTTCGTGTCCCATGCCTGGTTTCTTCAGGTTCAACCTAATTTCTTTCTGTCCCTGGGGCTTTGCAGTTTTGCTCATTTTCCTCCCTGAGTTAGATCTTGTTCTTTGGACAGAAGTAAAACATAATATTTTGTCCCAAGGAAAAAAGTAGTACCACTGGATTTGAAGGCTTTTGGCTTCCAGCTTTGTATTTAGAAGCAGAAGACAGTTGGGAATCTGAATTAAATTACACCTCAGTTTAAAAATCAAAGGAATAACTGTTTAGGAGCCAAATGTGCTTTGGGTTAAATCAGTTCAAAGCATCAGAAAAATCATTAGAAATATTTGAAGAGGACAGCAGGTGGATCGGTTTGCATTTCTTAACCTGTGTCATTTGATGTTTTGCTTCCACAGGGAAGCATGAGGAATTTCACTGCCTTCCAGCAATTAAATTGCATTCAAGAATTCTACAGTAGCCTTGGTGGTCTGCAACAACATTTCAGGGATTAGATGCTCTATCTCCTGTCTGGTAAGTTGTTGTGATTACCGCTATCAACTATGAGTCTCAGTGGAATTCTTTTGATCATAATATTATCCCATTGAAAATAAAAAAAAAACTAGAATAGTTTCTAAATGCAGCAAGGTATGCTTTAGTGGTGTATGTCAGCATGGGAGCCAGACATATTGAGGTTTCAATATATACTAGAAAATTAGGAGAGATGGTCCGATACTTTTGGATGGACAAACAGACAGGTTTTTCCTGGAACACCTAAGTCTTTGAGCTTTGTGCAAAGAAGACCATACAATTATTTTCCCTTGATGTATTTCCCCAAGGGATTTGACATGTAATTTGAGAGATTGAATCTGGTAATTTAGGAAATGGAAGGAACCTAAGAGGTCAGGAAACCCAACCCAACCCAAGCATCAGGATAGATGCTTCCTGAGCCATGGAACAAAATGGGCAAGAAACAACAGAGATTTTTTGTCCTTGCGATAGTTTGCTGAGAATGATGGTTTCCGGCTTCATCCATGTCCCTACAAAGGACATGAACTCACTCTTTTTTATGGCTGCATAGTATTCCATGGTGTATATGTGCCACATTTTCTTAATCCAGTCTATCATTGTTGGACAAACTATGGCAAGGACAAAAAACCAAACACCGGATGTTCTCACTCATAGGTGGGAATTGAACAATGAGAACACATGGACACAGGAAGGGGAACATCACACACCAGGGCCTGTTGTGGGGTGGGGGGCGGGGGGAGGGATAGCATTAGGAGATATACCTAATGTAAATGATGAGTTAATGGGTGCAGCACACCAACATGGCACATGTATACGTATGTAACAAACCTGCACGTTGTGCACATGTACCCTAAAACTTAAAGTATAATAATAATAAAAAAAAAAGAAACAACAGAGAACACAGCTGGGTCAGAGAGGGAAAGGACAAAGGGACAAAAGGACAGGGGACCATCATGAAGAAAGAAGGAACCAGAGCTCATGCAGCGTCTTGCCTGGCCACAGCATACCAGCCCAGCCATGATGGGACACGCATGGGGGTGAGACAAATAGGAGACGACAACAGCAATGGGATGGGAGCAGCAGATGTTTTCCCTCGAGAACAATTATTGAGCAGTAATCACACGCAGAGGCGGGCTCCTGTTGCAAGCAGATGGACTTTATTAGCAGCCTTATAAATTGATGCTCTGAGACTCATCCGATGATCTTTTTAGTCCTTAACCAGGATTCAGTCACCCTCTCCTGTCCTCAGGGAAAAAGGCCTGATCAACCATCCCGGACAAGCACATTCTGAGGGTGGCCCTCTTGAAGCATGGCTTCTGTGGGTCAGGAAGGGCTTCTGGGGATGAAACAATTTCCCTAGGAGGGATTCCATTCAGGGGATCAGAATCTATGTTACTAAATGGCTATGTTCACAATGTAGGTCACAGAACCAAACATTCATATAGGTGATCTCCATCGCCACTTTCCTCATCTATAAAGTTAGGGAGTTGGATTTCCTGACCTCTTAGGTTCCTTCCATTTCCTAAATTACCAGATTCAATCTCTCACATTACATATCAAATCCCTTGGAGAAAAACATCAAGGGAAGACAATTGTACAATCTTCTTTGCACAAAGTTCAAAGACATATATGTCTCTGCAAAAACCTGTCTGTCTACCCACCCATCCATGCATCCATCCATTCACTCATTTATCCATCCATCCATCAATCCATCCAACCATCCATCCACCCACCCACCCATCCACCCAATTATCCATCCACCCATCCTTCCATCCATCTATTTAATCATCCTTCCATTTATCCATCCTTCCATCAATCCATCCAACCATCCATCCATCCACCCACCCATCCACCCAATTATCCATCCATCCATCCTTCCATCCATCTATTTAATCATCCTTCCATTTATCCATCCATTTCCACCCTTTGGTACTTACAATGATTCATTTGTTGGTTCAAAATTGAAAACTTATTACATACCTAAACCCATAATATTTTAATCTCTGTTGACACCATATCTATCCTCAGTATTTGGCAAACCATAAATATTTAAATATTTACCAAATGAATGAATGAAAGGCAGCTACACTACCTGTTTTACAAAGCAACAGGTTGGAAAGTGGTTCTGCTTCACTGCAGTCCATTTCATAATTTCTTGGCAGTTGCACATATTTCAGTGCTAAATAAATATTTGTTAAAGGAAGGAAGGAATCTGTGCAGCTGCAGTTGTGTATGTTTACAGGTTTTGGCCATCTGCTTATGTCTCATCTCTGTAGGCTGTGTTGTGTGGTGGGTAGGGTCTGATGGGTCTGGAGTTAAGAGGCCTGGATTCTCCTCCACACTGTTTCAAGCAAGCTGTGTACCTTGAATAAACCTTGTAGACTTTCTAGGCCTCTCCGTTCTCAACTGTAAAGTAATACATTTGCTTTGCTTACTTGCAGCTTTAGAGTGCATAGTTAGAGTGTGAGAATTAAAAACTGAAGAGACCTAGTATGCACTTTAATAAATAAGTGATAGTTATTATTTAAATGCAGGGACTTGTCTTCTTCATCACAACATTAAAGAAGGGCTGGTATATCCTTTGAATATTGAATAAGTGTATTATAGTAATAAAACAATTGGAAGTTGTTTATGTAGCAAACACTTACATAGGGATTGCTATGTGCCAAGCACTGTTATCTATGCTTTACAAGTATTTTAATAATAGCTGCAAGTAATTCAATCAACTCATTAAGTTCACTAATTTCATCTTCATAAAAATTAAAGGAGGTAGGTACTAGCATCAGCGCCACTTTACTGAGCAGAAGACTGGGACCTGGGTAGTGAGATCACCACTCCAAGGTCACTCCACTAGTCAGGGGCAGAGCCAGCAAATGCAGGCAGATGTCTAGGCATTGTGATCCTAACTCCCCGGCTCCGCCACTGTGTGCTTGACAACCATGCTATAGAATACAATATATTAAAGTTAAAGTGGAATAGAGACCATTGTTCCCACCATGCGGTTCTCACGGTCTAATTGGGCACATGAAATATTTAGACAAGGAGAGAATGGGCAATAAAGCCGCCACATGAGGTATATAGATCTTAGGGGAACATATGATGAGCCCCTTACTTTTATACAACACTTTATGCCTTTCTGAGTGTGTCTGCATTCATCATCTCATCTGCTTTCCATAATAGCTGTCATTATTTATTGAAGGCTTACTGTGTGCCAGGCACTGTGCTAAGTGCTTTTGCTTATATTATTTCAACCAAGCCTCACAGAAAACAATATGAAACAGAAAACCTATTATATGAGCATCATTTCAGTGTTAGTGTCAAAAATTCAATTCAACTTGTTCATGTAAATAATAAATGGGGGAGTCAGAATTGGCTTCAAACACAGCTGGTTCCAGGGACTCAAATAATGCCACTGGGTACACGCTGTCTCCCTCTCACTCTCTCTCTCCCCCTCTGTTCATCTCCCTTCCTCACTCAGCCCTACTTTCCTCCCTGTTGGCTTAACTCTGAGACAAGTTCTTTCCTTAGGGTGACCCCAAGAGCTCCAAGCTCAGGTCATCCTTACTGCAAATGATCAGCGTTTCCAATAAATGTCCTGGAAATGAGTTCTGTGCGTATGGCCTGCCTGTGAACTGATCATTGTGGCCAGAGGGATGGGATATGTTGATTTATGGGAACCGGGTCACAAGGCCAGCCCTGTGACTCCTGGAAGGAATCGGTCCATCAGACCCAGAAGAAAGTGAAGAGGATGTTTCTAGGGATAAAGGAGCATGGAGTCTGTGGAGACAACCACAGCAAAGTCCGCAGCAGTGAATTTCTCCACTTTATGGACGAGAAACAGGTTCTGAGCGTCTAAGGGCTTTGTCTTGGACCATGGACCTGGAGACCAGCAGAGCAGGGTTTGCATCAGGTGTGTCTTCTTCTTCTCATCAGTGTTACTGACAGGAAGAGAGAGGCACCGACTGCGTAAATGCCTTGTTTGATTCATCTAGATAAAAGGGGACATTGCAGGATTCAGGGCAGAGCTTTCCTCAGAGCGGCCGCTGACAAAGACGTCCTGAAACAGACATCTCCACTCTTTCAGGGACGCCAAACTAGGTAAAAAATTCTGGATGGCTCTGCATTGCATCCTCTGTCAAAACCTGCAACTTGGGCTTTGAACCGCAGCTTCTGCTTGAACACCCACATGGTCTTTGAATTTGGAACAGTTAGAGAGAGACACAAGTGGTTCCTGTTGGGTGGCTTCTTTTACAAGTTGGTTTTTAAAACATGGTGCTGGGTGGTGGCTGCAGGCCAGGGAAGTGGGGACTTTGGCTGTGAGTCCAGGCAGCAAGCTGGTTGGTGGGTGGACCAGCCTGGACTCCACAACACAGAGTGCAGTGCCGCGCGGGGCTTTGCATTTGGTCCTTGGGAAAAAGCTGACATGCTGAGAAACCAGTTTCCAAGAATGGGCTCAGCGAGAAATTTTTATGCATAGTGGAGAAGCACAATCGAAGGAGTCGGAGCGAGCTCCTGTGGGCTCTGTGGCTGTCATATCAGCTATGTGGCCTCGGGTGTCTCATGTAACCCCTCTGTGGCCATTTCCCCATCTGTGAGACAGGACCTGTAGGGCGGGCTTTCTTAGGAATGGGGCAGATGTCCTTAGACTGAGACCAGGGCACAGTTTTGGAAAAGGCCCCTTCACTGAAGACAGGGTTCTGCAGGTCAGGAGGAGAGTGGTCTGTCCGCCAGTTCTTGTCAGTAGTCCTGACAAATAATGCTGGGAGAGCTGGCTTCTTTGCAGGCCTCCAGGCCTGAGTATGTATGCAACCAAGCCTGGTGGAGGCCCTAGCGACCCAGGCAAAGCCAGGCTATGCTGACGGTAGTCCTGCCTGCCCTGTGCCTGCAGGTCCCGTGCCTGGGGCTCTGGAGGGCAGGGAGTACAAGCCTGCCTGAAGCTCATCCCCAACCCTTTTACTCAAAGACCTGAATTGGAACCAGCGGCGACAGACAGGAGATCCTCACATAGCTGACCCAGGCTGAAATCCCTGTCTCCCTCTTACATGTTCTAAGCCTCAGTTTTGTGACCCCTTCTTATAAAGAATACATCAGATAACATTTGCAGGCACTTAGCTCACTTGCTGTTGGACCCAGGGGCTGATAATGCAAGTCTCTAGGACTCGGGGCATCTGTTTTCCTTCTCTCCCCCAACAGATGCAGGTGACCACCTGGCTGGCCCTGAGAGCTACTTGCAGGCTGCCAGGTAACAAGGGGTAAGGGCCGCTGCAGGGCAGCCCCTCCACTCCATGCTGGGAATCTCAGGAGAAAGGAGTCTGTTACTGTGCCACCTTCTTCCACTTCCACCCCCAGTACCCTCCCGCTCCACAGGCTTCCCAGTCCTTCCTCCAAATCTCCTCTTTACCAGGATCAATGGGAGATGGTTCCTGACTCACTTGTGCTGGGCTTGAGAAAACCTGGTGGGAACCCTCCTCCCAGGCTGGCCCGAGGGAGGGCATTCTCCAGGGGATGCTCCTGGCTGCAGGAAACAGCCCATCCACACCTCCCCTCCATCATCGCTTGTGATGGCTCTAGGCCCCAGGCATTAATGTGGGGAGGAGGTAATGCCACACGTTTTCTTTTGTTCTGTTTCTCGAGTAAGAAGGTTGTACCCTTTCCTGCCCCAAGCGTCCCACTCGTGCATTGTCACTGCAAAGTGGGGGAAATGATGTTCTTCTGCAGCAGGCCATTGTCACCCCACGTCGCCCCTGTGAGCAGGAGCATCAGGTCGGCAGTGTTGCTCCTCAGTGGATGCACCGTGGCCAGAACGAGGACCCTGGATCGGACGAACTGAGCCTACCCCAACTCCTGCCGCAACCCCAGACCAAGAGAGCCCAGCCTCCTTCATCTGAAAAAGGGGAATGAAAACAGGTGGGAGGGGGATTAGGCTGTGTAAAGTACCTGACAGGAGAATGCCTCATCAGATCCAGAGTATTTTACAAATGGTAGGGATTTTTACCATACATATGATAAAATATATGTCACATAAAATTTACCTTCTTAAACAGACACGGTCTTGCTCTGTTGCCCAGGCTGAAGGGCAGTATTGCTATCCTAGCTCACTGCAGCCTCAAACTCCTGGGCTTAAGCCATATGCCCACCTCAGTCTCCTGAGTAGCTAGAACTACAGGTGTGTGCCACCATGCCCAGCTAATTTTTTAAAAAATTAGAGATGGTATCTTGCTATGTTGCCCAGACTGGTCTCAAACTCCTGGCCCCAAGCCCTGCCTCAGCCACCCAAAGTACTGGGATTACAGGTGTGAGCCACCGCATCCAGCCAAAATCTACCATTTTGACCATATTAGAGTGTATAATACAGTGGCATTAAGTACATTCACAGTGTTGTGCAACCATCACCACAATCCTGTTCCAGAACTTTCCCATCACCCCAGATGGAAACCAGTACTCTGTTAGCGGCCACTCCCCATCCCCGCTCTCCCAGACCCTGTCAGCTGCTCATCTGCTTCTTGTCTGAGAACTCGCCTACTCTGGATATTCCATGTAAGTAGGATCTTACAGACTGGGGCCTTTTGTGTCTGGCTTTTTCACTTAGCGTCATGTTTTCAAAGCTTATCCATGTTTCCACATGTGCCAATTTCATTCTCTTAAAAGGCTTATTATTCAGCCATTTTTATCAGAGGCTTATTATTCCATTTTGTGGCTATGCAACATTTTGCTTATAGAAATGGTTGTTTTAGTTTAAAATCTCACCCTGGGATGAGAAATCATCCTGGAAATGATGGGAACAGAGGTGCCTAGTGTGGGGACAGGAGGTGGGGCAGAGGGTGGACATGAGATCAGCCTTCAAACCTCAAGATGGTTTGCTTAGGTTAGATTAGGTTTCAGCTTTGATGTTGCTTCTGCCAAAAGCCTTTTCTGACCTGACCCCGATAACCCTTCCCTCAAATCTCGGTGAGTATCTCTTCTGAGTGTTCCCTTAGGTCCCTGAACTTCTCTTATTATAGCCCTGGGCTGTCTGTGTCTGTGGGCCTGAGTGACTATATCGTCTGGACCCCAGGTGGAAAGACCAGGACCAAAGGGAGATGACTTCTGACTCACTTCTGCTGGGCTTGAGAAAGCCTGGTGGGAATCCTCCTCCCAGGCCGGCCCTAGGGAGGGCTTCTGAGAGGTGTGGAGCTGGTGGGGGCAGAGATCTGAAGGTGAGAGTAAGCGTCACCGAGAGGCAGTGGAGGCAGAACTGAGGGGCAGCTGGGACTGCTGACTAGGAGGTGGGTGGGGCTGGGTCAAAGTGGAGGGAGTGGGGGGACCATTCATTTGTGGACAGGCTGGGCTCGAGGCAGAAGACGAAAGGGCTGCTGAGGTCTGAACATCTGTGTCCTCCCAAACTCATGTGTTGAAACCTAACCCTCAAGGTGATGGTGATGGGAACGGAGCCTCTGGGAGGTGAATAGGATATGAGGGTGGCCTGATGAATGGGATGGGTGCCCTTCCAGGGTGCTCAGGAGACCAGAGCTCCCCCTTCCACCTCTGAGGACACAGAAGGGGCTGTCTGTGAACCAGGAAGTGGGTCCCCACCAGACACCGAATCGGCCAGCACCGTTACCCCAGACTTCCCAGCCTCCTGGCTGTGAAAAATAAATCACTATTGTTGTGTAAGCCACCCAGTTTGTGGCATTTTGTTACAGTGGTGGGAGTGGGCTAAGATGGGGCTGAGGACCCAGGCTTGTTGTAAGGGCTGAGTGGCTCATGAAGCTTCCGGGGTACGTCCCTGCTCCCCACAGCGGTCCCTGTCCTCTTCCGCTTCTGG
Organism: Gorilla gorilla gorilla; assembly: GCF_029281585.2. NCBI lineage: Eukaryota > Metazoa > Chordata > Mammalia > Primates > Hominidae > Gorilla > Gorilla gorilla. The sequence goes on along the minus strand of NC_073233.2, from coordinate 141,681,838 downwards.
TCAGCATCCTCACGGTTCCCTGCCCACCTCATTCCTACCCCTGATTTCTCCATTTGACTTGCTAGCTCTTAGGTTAGGTTTCAGCTTCGATGTTGCTTCTCCCAAAAGCCTTTTCTGACCTGCACCCTGATAATCCTTCCCCCAAATCTCGGTGAGTATCTCCTCTGAGTGTTCCCTCACGTCCCTGAACTTCTCTTATTGTAGCCTTGGGCTGTCGGTGTCTGTGGGCCTGCAGATGACTCTATCATCTGCAAGGACAGGGACCACTCTGTCTCACTCACTGCAGCATTTCTGCCATTGCAGACCAATGCCTGGCACATAGCAGGCCATCTGCACCTACTTGCGGAATAAGTGAATGAATGAATGAATGAATGAGTGGTGAATGGTGGAGACAGCAGCCGAAGCTTGAGCTCACCTTTCTAGCATATTACAACCTTAGAGCAGACTGCTGTGGGGAAGCAAGGGCTCCTGTGTTACAGGAGTCACTGGAGGAGTTCAGGTGGTCACTCAGTCCAATATGCTTGGGGAAGATGGGAGTGAGTTAGAGAAATGGACCTGGTGGCCTTTGGAACCCCGTCTGGCTCAAACCTTCTGTGATTTGATGACTCCGAGAACTATCCCTTGCCCTCTGCCTGGGCCATTCTTCATCCCAGCCGAAATGCTGCCATGGCCCAGGTGTGACCCAGATGCTGACGCAGGATTCTTCAATCTCGCAGGTGCTGCTCTTTATAGCATTTAATCTAGTAATGCAGTGCCAGTGTGGCCTTTTCATTAATCACCCCTTTCACCACAGCCTCTTGGAGAGGGAGGCTCAGAGGGCAACAGAGAAGAGGGCTGAGAGTCTGATGTCTTAAGCAGCATGTCAGAGTCAGAAGCGGTAAGAGCAGTGAGCAGCACAGACCAGCTGGGGCTTGGGTGGACACCGGGAATGACACACACAGTCATGCACGCATGGTGGTGGAGGGATATTTTTGTGGAAAGCAGTGCAAGTTCAAAACCTACGATTTCAACTACTTTACCACCATCTTCCATACTCCTTACCTCGCTCCTCTCAAAGGCAGTAAAAACCCACTCAGCTGTCTTTGCTGGAGTAGTGCTCTATATCCAGAGAGTTCAAAGTACTTCTGCACCTAAACCCTACCTTCACCATTCCCTTGATGCGGGTGAGGGAAGCTATCAGAGTACCCCTTTTAGAAGACGAGAAACTGAGGCACTGGGCAGTTACATGGCTTGCCCGTGACTGCTCCTGTTCCGATAAGTCAAAGAGTGAAGAGAGAAAGTTTAAGAACCTGTGGCGAAGTTGGACGTGCGGTTGGAACTGGGGACAGGATGGGGGACTAGAGTTGGTGGACGCGTCTTAGAGTCTCATCATTTTTTTGATTTCCTGCTCAGTGCTTAGAGCCCATTTGCTTTTGTTTTCCAGGAATATTTTCACTTAGTTTCCTTCTAGAAAGTTATCTGTGGTTCCCCCATGAGTAAAACCTCACAGGGCAGTTCTGTCTGCCCTTTTATGCTGGAAACCATAGTGTGTTCAGTGAGCAATTTTCTTTCCTCTTTCCACTCACTCCGAGTTTTTTCTTCGTGGAATGCATGCAAAAGCCCTTTCATCTGGACCAGCCCCCACCTGCAACGGCCCCCCAGCATGCATTCCCTCTCCCTCAGTCCCTTTCTTTCCTCCTCCCTTTGGACAACAGACAATAAGAAATGTAGCAAAAAGCGGAAATATGCAGAGATACAAGCTCATGAAAAGGAGCACATGGAAGGTAATAAATTAAATGCCACCCAGCAAGGGTAGGGACCCCGAGTGTGGAAAGATGGCAGGGAGTAAGAGGCAGATCACACAAAGCAGGGCACTAGAGCAAGGGGTGGGAGAGAGTGAGCCTGCAGCTGGACTTCTGGGGATAGAGGCCGAGCCTGCTGCTGAAGTCACTGTGCCCTCCTGATGGGGCCTCTGTACCAGGCCGGCCGTCCTCCGAGGGCTGCCACAGCGCTTTCTCTTCTGGCCGGAGCCCTCACTCATGGAGGTGGAGAGGATTTGATTAATTGGGGGAGATCTCTTTCACACGGACAGCCAGCTGCTGGTGAGGGCTGAGCTCTTCAAGGGTGAGGAAGCCCAGTGTCCAGGGCTGGCCCTTCCTCCCCGCCCTCCACGCCCTCCCCTGCCCACAGACCCCCTGCTCAGGTGCCTACAAATGCACTCACTCATGCAGCTTCTTTTCCCCAGTCCTGGTGCAAAACTCCGTTTCTTTCTTTCCTGGGGTAATTGTATAAGCCTTGGAAATGAGACTTTTTGGATGAAATGGTGCTTTATTTGCTGGAAAACAGGGTGTGATGATTGAAGTTGGATTAAGGGGGCAGAGGGTGGGATCTTTCCAGCCCTGGGGACTTTGCCGTAGACAAGTACTTCCTATAAGCCGTCAAGTGAGAGCGAAGCGAGAGAGATCAGGCTGGGAGCGGGGAAGGGTGGTTCCTCTCACTCAGCCTCCTCCGGTGTCCCCTCTGACCTCACTGGGCACAGAAGCACCCTCAGCTCTCCAGCCCCTTCATTCCCCTTCTTAACAGCTCTGCTCCACGGACAGGCTTGGGACTTCAGGGCTTCCCCCTTTTCAGGACAAATGCATCATCTGGGGTGCTTAGCAGGGGGCTCCCCACATTGCTCAGCTCATTAAAAGAAAGCCTTGCCTTCAAGTGGCACAGGTAATGAAGCATTGCGGGGTGTCTGCCGGCTCTAATAAGACGGAATGAACTGAGGGGGAGAATTAACCTGGTAGGATTAGTTCACTCTGCAGCAAGATGCTTGGAATCGCCTCTTAGACCCCGTGCCGGGAATCTTAAATACACTCCTTTCTCAGGAGGGGCACTGGCTGGGGAGGAGGGCACCGGGCTGAGCTAGACAAGACAGGCAGGGCTGCAGGCAGGGGCTGAGCTCTCTGCCAGGGAGTGGCCAGTTTTCTTCCCAGGGCATGCCTGAGAGTGCTGGGCTGCACCATAACTCCACAGATCTGTCTGTCCAACCCACGCTGATGGTCCAGGCTGTGCCAGGGTTGATAGGGGACGGGAGAAGGCAGCTAACCCTTTTGTGGCCATGCTCTACTTGGTGATACAAGGGTGGCATGGGTCTGGGACAGATGCCCACGTTTGAAATTGCAGACTTTGGGCTTGCCAGTTCTGGTCACAGGAAGAAATGGAAAGAACAGAAGGAACACAAAGCCATGAGATGAAAGGCATCGGCATTCAAAATTCAGCTGTGAGCCTACCCCTTGCCAGGTCTGTGCTGGGTGCTGTGGTGGAGCCATGAGTAAGGCACGTCCACTGCCTTGAGATGCTCCTGCACTGCAGGAGAGATGAGTGTGCAACCAATGGCAGCGCTAGTTATGTGGTCAACGATGGACACCTGTGCTGGAGGAATCGCCAAATTCTGCCCGGCTAAGGGATAGGAAAGGGCTCAGGGGGTCTTTGCAACAGAAGCAGCCTTTTTACTTCCTTTATCCAGCATAGGCCTCTCTACCAAACCATTGGGGGGTCTCAGAGACCTGGTGGTTCTCTAGCTTTGGGACTCCTTCAGGTGTGTGTTAAAATACGCATGACCGGCCTGGCCCTGAGACCGACTCAGGGAAAATGTTTGGGGGCTTGAGCATCTGTGTTCGGACAAGCATCCCAGGTGATTCTGGCAGTCAGCAAAACTCAAGGCAGATGGAAGGAAACCAATCTCTCTTTTTATAGAGGAGGGAAGTTAGGCTGAAAGATTGGGTGTGCAGTGGCTGGTTCAAGACAAGTGGCTGGTAAGTGCAGTGCTGGGACCTGAGGTCAGCGTTGCTCATTGCCAAATTCAGTGCTCTCTCCACTACGGAGGTCACACACCCTGTCTCATGCAGCAGGGAAGGCGCTAAGAAACAAGCTATGGGGCCACACAGCACATAGCATTCTATATTAGGGCAAAGTCTTATGGGGCTCAGGAAGCATATACAGAAAGGGGGGAAGTGGAGTGGTCAGCAAGTTTCCATTGCTTCCTGCTTGCTCTGTCTACCTATGTCCTTGCTAACCCCACCTGCTCCAGATGGCAGCTTGCCTTATTCCTGGAAGGTCTTGTTTTCCTACTGGGCAGCTAGCAAAATGCCAAATGGACTGATGGGTTTCTCAGACTCTAAATACGGATGGCGGCATTTACGAGGGAGCAAAGCCTTACCACAGAAAGTTGCCGAAGTCTTGTTTCTGGAGACAATGCTGCAAGATACCTATGGAGCTGAGGGAGAGTGACCCTGGGGCACAACAGCTTTCCTGAAAGAGCCCCCGATGCCCTTTCAGTCCTGGGGTGATACCCTTTATAAACTCTTTTACTTGTCAAGAAAGAGCCAATGTTGCTTGCAAGCATGTGGCCTTGGCTTACCAGCCATCTTGTATTCAACGTGAGAAAGGAAATGTGTTTCCACAAAGCACACTCCTGCTACATCCAAGCTGAGAAGCCTTCATTGGTCTTCCAAGGCAAGTGCTTTCAATCTCAGGCTGGCTGCATCCTACCAGCTGCCTTCATGCCTCTGGGGGCGTGGAGGGCACCAGTATCCTGTGTGTCAGGCCCCTCCACACCACTGTATCCTCTCACTCCCACAGGGCTCTGGAAGGAGCAAAAGGAGCTATTACAAATCATATTTTTTTATTTGACAGATGAGGGAAAGAGCTTAAGAAGATTAAGTGATTTTTGTACTCACACTCACCCAGTGGGCAATTTAAGACTCACACCCAGGTATCCCAGCTCTACAGCCTCCTCTCTTTCCCTTCTTAAACTCCAGTTAGGACAATTGGTCCAGGTTCCTTCATGCCTCTAAGACTTTTTTAATATTTCCCCTCTCTGGACTGCCTTACTTTTCTTCAACTTTCCAGATCCTTCCAAATGGAGCTTGAAACTCCTCTAAGAAGTCTCTCCCAATTACTCTTCGCCTCAATCCTCTCTGAACCTGAACGACACTACTTAGTGTTTAATTATGTTCTATCATATTGTTTGCTAATTGTTTGATATGTGCCATTTTTTCTCAGCACAGCTAGTTTGTAAATTCTACGAGGATGGTTGCTTCATGATTCTTTGATATTGCCCAACCCAAGGATGCTAAGCACAGGGTTTAAAACTTTTTTGCTGAAAATCTGCATGGAGAATGCTAATGGCATTTCTCCTCCTAAGGGAATGAACAACAGCGACCCCATTTAGCATATCTCACTGTGTTTGGTTTCTCCCTATGTTATTAGCATAGAGACAGAAGCTATCTGGCTAGGAAAAAGCATCCAGCTGTTCAGAGCAGCTGGAAGCCAAGTAAGGGTTATTTTGGGATGAGTTATTTCTTGCTTCTGAAGCCCTTTCAAATAATGTTGTCTGGGACGGTGCTTCTTGCTGGAGAAGGCTCTCCTTACTCCCACAAAATACAGGCAGATAAATTGCTGCAGAAGAAAACCAAGGATGGGCTGAGAAGTGCGGGAAGTAAGACCCCTTAGTTTTGATGGCCAGATGTTCTTGGAGCTCCTGCTTCATCCTCCTCCTGCCTCTGTACAGCTGCTCCCAGGGCACAGGGACAGCTGAAGACTTCGGAGACTGCAGCCCTTTTAAACTGGCTTTCATCCATCCACTCCCTGTGCATTTGGAGGCCTACTGTTTACTTATTCCCAGCTAAGTTCCTGCCTTTGATGTCAGAATTTCAGTGGGGTCCTAGAAAAGAAAACATATACATACATAAATGAGGTAATTGCAGGGTGATAATTGCTCTAAGGAACAGAAGTGGTGGTGCGAAGAGTGGAGGGGAGGGTGTAGGTGGGGACTGCTGTAGACTGAGTGGTCAGGGAAGCTGCTTGGATATTAAAATGAAATCGAGGGAAAAGCCATCCAGGTAGAGAGCTGGGAAAGCGCAGGCTGGCCCCTGCGGCAGATGCTGGAGGAACATGCCTAGGAATGGATGGAGGCCAAAGGGAGGAGAGCCCAGTGAGCCAGGGAGCCTGTAGGAGGTTCTGAGGAGGGCACTGGAAGCAACTGCAACCTTTGGAGAGTGGTTTGCACTGGAGGAGTGCTAAGAGCAGGGAGGGTGGGGGATGGATTCGAAAGCTGGAGTCAGGGTGTTGAAGGCAGAGTAGCTAGGTCCGTGGTGGATCGAGTCTGGGGGCTGTGGGGAAGAGGAATCTCATGTTTCTAGCATTGATTGAGGAATACTGGGCAATAAATGAGGTGTGTGTCTGTGTGTGTGTGTGTGTGTGTGTGTGTGTGTGTGTATGTAATTCAAGAGCTCTAGTCTGGATGTATTGATACCAGACATATAATAATGGCTATAAATTACTTATTCAGCCACAACTTATTGTGTACCTAGTATGTGCCAGGCTCTGCTCTAGGCACAGGCAATACAGCAGGAGACAAAACAGACCTCCTCTGTTTCATGGAGCACACATTCTAGAAGAGACAGGCAACAGACGAGATGAATGTAGGGAGTGCTAGGAGGAGAGCAGTGCCTTGGAGAAAGATGAGACAGAGAAGAGAAATATGAAGAGAGTTGAAGTTTTGTCTAGGATGTCCAGAGAAGTCATCACTCGATGGTGACATGTAGGCAAAGGCTTAAGAAGGCTGAGTGATATTGGAGGAAAGCCCTGCAGACAGCAAGTGCCTGGGCTTGAAGGCAAGAGGATACCTTCAGTGGCCCAGGGGCAGGGAGGTGTCCAGTGTGACTGAGGCAGAAGGAATGAGGCTGAGAGCAGGGAGGTCACAGAGGGGAGGGCCTGGTAGGTCAGAGAAGGCCTCATACTGCTGCTTGGTTGAGTTGGGAACTCGGAGGATTTCAAACAGAGAGCTGAAATGATCTGCTCTGATAGACATGCTAAGAATAGACTGTAGAGACAAGAGCAGGGCAGGAAGCAGGACAAGCAGTTTTGGATGGATCTTGGGAACTTGGACTAGCGCAGTGGTGGTGGTGGAGTTGAGAAGGGGTCGGGGTCTCTATGTGTGTAAAGGTATGATGACGGCATTTGCTAATGGACGGGGTGTGGGGATGTGGAAAACAGAAACGTCAAGGGTAACACTAAAAAGAGAAATGTCAAGGGCAACACTACTGTTTTTAGATTCACAATTGAAAGGATGAAGTTGCATTAAAGATATTGGGAAGAAAGTGGGAAGGACAGGGTAGGGGTACAGTGAGAGCGCAACTTTGAGCATACTAGGTTTTGGGCGTGCATTCGCCGTCCTTCAGGAATGTTTGGCAACAGGGTGATAGGAGTTGAGTTTGGAGCAAAGGCCTGGGTTAGAAATACAAATCTGGGAGTCATTAGCATAAGAATGATGTTAAAAGCCAGAGACTGGATGACCCAACACAGAGAGTCAGAATAGAGAGAGAAGTGGTCTAAAATCTGAGCCTGGGCCCTCTAGTGCTTGAAGGCCAGGCAAGATGGAACCACAGGAAGAAACTGAGAAGGGATGGGAAAAACCAGGTGGCTGAGTAAGCATGTAAGCCATGCTAAGAAAACCTTTAAGCAGGAAAACATGATCAATGCTCAAAAATATTGTGGATCACTAAGAAAATGAGGACCAAAAATTGACATTGGCTTTAGCCATGTGTATAACATCTGTGACCTTCATTAGGGCAGTGTTGGTGAAGATGTGGGAGGGAAAGCCAAAGCAGATTTCAAGAGTGTATAGGAGGAGATGCATCTAAGACAATATGTATAGACATGGTTTCAAGGAACTTTGCTCTAAGGAAAGAGAGAAATGGGGGATTGCTATAGGAGAAAGTGAGTGACAGTTTTCTTGATAGAAAAAAACAACAGTATGCGTGTGTGTTGATGGGAAAGATCCAGTACAGTGAGAAAAATTGATGTTGCAAGAGAAAGGCAGGAAAACTGCTAGAGCATTGTCCTTGAGTAGCTGAGGACGAATGGGTCTAGCAGACAAGTGGAAGGGCAGGCTTTGGACAGGAGCACCGTCACTCACAGCAAGGGAGGAGAAGGAAGCGTTCTATGTACCAATTGATGGAAGGCAGATAAAGGTGGTGGGAGTCTGTGGATATTCTTCTTATGTTGTTTCAGCTTCCTTAATCATAGAAAGATGGTTATCAGTTGAGAGTGAGGATTCATGGGCAGGTATTCCAGAAGGATGAGATAGCATGTCCTAGCCGTCTAGCAGAGCAGCCGAGTGAGTGTGCAAGAGCACTTATGTGTGAATGCTGGACAGCACCACGGGACCCCTGAGTTGATTGATTATAAATTTAAAAATAACCAGCATGAGTGTGTTCTTTTTGTAAACATGTTCACTTGTGAACGTGCAAGCTGGTTAGACTAAAGCAGATTGTGATTTAGCTGCGTGCAGGAAAGTCCGTGGCAGCAGAGGGCGAGGGCAGGCATGCTGAGGGTGAGGGTGAAGGGTGCGACCTAATGATTGGCAGGGAATGCAAGCCGGGGAAGCTGGGGACTCAAAGGGCAGGGGTAGATTGTGGAATCTGCACTGAAGGTGGGGAGGGGAGAGGGGCAGGGAGCTTGGGACTGTGGTTGGCTCCTTGAGGAGCTGGACTTGAAATATAGAAGGTGTTGTTCAGAATCTGGGATGTTTGAAGTCATGCTTATGGGGAGACAGCAGTTCTTGGCAATGACAGGATTGAGGTATGACCCTGAGAGTGACTGGGTAAATTAGGAAGAGGGAGAAGTCCCTTGGAAGAATGGAAGCCAGGGCATGGCATTTGAAACATGGTGACTTGTGTATTGAATCACCAAAGTAGGAAAAAGTTGTCAGGAAAAGTAGTATCAGGAGAAAGAGAGTCAGGAGCTGAACCCTTCAAGGTGAAAGGGGCCCTGGATAACTTGTGCCAAGGGTGGGAAGTGTGTGGTTTAGTCACTAACTGGAGATACTAAGCACAGTACTCTCATGCGGGGATGGGGAAGAGGGAGCAGCCACGAGGAGCAAGGACATGAGTCCCAGGTGGGCCTGGGGGCCGAGGGGGCCTTTTGAGGGAGGACTGCCCAGGAAACCAGTTTCCAGGGGAGAGCCCGGTTTCAGTCAGAGGCACAAGGTGGAGGGGCATGCATAGAAGAGGGTGGTAATATGGGGATCTTGCAAGAAGTGAAGACATGCGAGTCTTGCTGATGATCCGTCTTGAGTTCTAGAGGTAAGTGGCAGGGTGCTAGGAGACGGGGCAGAAGGAAGGTAAGATCAGAAGGTGAGGTGGAGAGCCTGTGGGTGTCAGAGTCTGGGTCTGGGGATGAGGCTGCTGGAGGTGACTGGATATGAACAATGAAAAAGATGGATAAAAACAGCAAACATCCTGTAAGCGTATTCTATGTGCTAGCCATTTATACATTAACTCATTTAATCGTCACAACTTTATGAGGTAGGCACTATGATTAACTCTGTTTATGGATGCAGAAACAGAAGCACGGAGGTGAAAAACTCACCAAGATCACAAAGCTTGTTTGTACAGAGTGAGGATTTGAACCCAGGCAGAGAGATTCTGGAATCTCTGCCATGCCTCCATTCTGCCTCCATGCTTGCTAACGTGTGCCCTGCCCTGATTAGTTATGTGGTCTCGGGAAAATTGGTGATCTTTATGAGTTTCACTTTTGACATATGCAAAATATCAGTGATAATATCAGAATTAGTGATTCCGTGCCTGTTGCTCAGAGAGAGGGACACAGAACATGAGTAGGGGAGGTGAGACACAGACAGGCACATGCCCCTTGAAGATGGAGGAGAGCTGCTGTTTTCCTAGAGGCAGAGCCTGCTGTGGAATCACAGAAAGAAAAGCAGAACACAGAGCTCAAATTTTGTTTTCTGTATAACAGGATCAAGGTTTAGCCCTATGGAGAATGTCAATCTCCCCAAATCTATCTTTCCTTTTCCTTCCCTTCCCCTTCCCCTTCCCTTCCTTTCCCCTTTCCCTCCCCTTCCCTTCCCCTTCCCTTCCCTCCCCTTCCCCTCTCCTTTCCTTCCCCTTCCCTTCCCCTTCCCCTCTCCTTTTCTTTCCCTTCCCTTTCCCCTTTCCTTTCCCTTCCCTTCCCTTCCCCTTCCCTTCCCCTTGTTCCCTTTCCCTTTCCCTTCCCTTCCTTCCCCTTCTCCTCTGTTCCCCTTCCCTTTCCCTTCCATTCACTTCCCCTTCTTTTCCCTTTCCCTTCCCCTTCCTTTCTCCTCCCCTTCCCTTCCACTTCCCATTCCCTTCCCCTTTACTTTACCCTCCCCTTTCTTTCCCTTCCCCTTTTTTCTTCCCTTTCCCTTCCCCTCCTCTTCCCATTCCCTTCCCTTCCCTTTCCTTCCTTTCCCATTCTCTTCCCTTCCCTTTCCTTCCCTTCCTCTCCCCTTCCCCTCCACTTTCCCTTCCCTCCCCTTCCCTTCCCTTCTCTTCCCCTTCCCCTTCCTTTTTCCTTCCTTTTCCCTTCCTCTCCCCTTCCCCTCCACTTTCCATTCCCTTCCCCTTCCCTTTCCCTTTCTCTTTCCCCTTCCCTTCCCCCTTTTTTCCCCTTTCCTTCTCTTTCCGTTTTCCTTCACTTCCCTTTTATTTTCCCTTTCTCTTTCCTTTATCTTCCCTTCTTCTTCCCCTTCCCTTTCCCTTCCCCTTCCCTTTTTTGTCCTTTCCTTCTCCTTCCTTTTTTCTTCTCTTCCCTTCCCTTTCCCTTCCCTTCCCCTTCCCTTTCCCTTCCCTTTCCCTTCCCTTTCCCTTTCCTTCCCCTCTACTTTCCTTTCCCTCTCCTTCCCTTTCCCCTCCCTTCCCTTCTCCTCCCTTTCCCTTCTCTTCTCTTCTCTTTCCCTTCCCTTTCCTTCCCTAGTCTTTCCCTTCCCCTTCCCTTTCCCCTTTCCCTTCCCTTCCCTTTTCCTTTCCCTTGCACTTCCCTTCCCTTTCCTTTCTCTTCCCTTCCCTTTTCCTTTCCCTTTCCCTTCCCCGTTTCCTTTCCGTCCCCCCTTCCCTTTCCTTTTCCCCTTTCCCTTCCCCTTCCCCTTCTCCTTCCCTTCCCTTCCCTTCCCTTCCCTTCCCTTCCCTTCCCCTCACTTCCCTTCCCCTGCCCTTTCTCTTTCCCTTCCCACTCTTCTGCCCAGGGGTGCAATCTGCAGCCTTGATCTCCCAGGGTCAAGTGATCCTCCTATCTCAGCCTCCCAAGTAGCTGGGACTACAGGCATGTGCCACCATGCCCAGTTAGTATTTTAATTCTTTTTGTAGAGATGGGATCTTGCTATATTGCCCAGGATGGTCTCAAACTCCTGGGCTTGAGTGATCCTCCTGCACTGGCCTCCCAAAGTGTTGGGATTACAGGCATGAGTCATCACACCTGTTTTCCCAGGCCCCCCTGTAAAGCAGTTTTCTAAAGAGTAGAAATGGAGAAAGCAGATTGTGGAGGGATAGAGTGGAAATTGCCTTCTCAGAGATGCTGCACCCTGGAGACTGAGAGGACACGACTTTGTAAACTGTAACTGGAGGTGTTCTTGCTGAAGAAATGCAGCGTGGTAGAGTGACCTTGACTTGGGAAGAAATGAGGGTCAGTTATGGGCCGGTTTTCTCTTCTTCTGAAGATTAATTCTAGAGATTGATAATGTAGGAAGACAGCAGTCCCATTTAGAGAAGGAGACAGACATACAAGCAGGCAGGCAGGCTCTTCCAAGGTGCTTGTTCTAGTACTGAGTGCCAAGGTTGTGGTGGACTCAGATGGACCAAGTCATCTGCCAGCACTGGCAGTTGGAGAGGTGAGGTCCATCTGTCAGAGCACTTACCCTTGCCACATGGATACACATCTCTTTATCCAAGCAGTGAGGGTCAGGGATGCATGCTTTGCAGAACAGTGATTACATGGCAAACCTGCCATTCGGACAAGTAGGGTTAAAATGGGCCCTGCCCATTTTAAGTAGGGTTAAAATGGCCGAGTCAAAATGAGTAGGTGGCCTCAGGGATCCCTAAGGTGCCTTGATGTTCTTTCTGAGATTCTCTTTCTAACCCAGAGGTAAATAAGGGCTCATGAGGTAAACTGTTCTTTAAGTAGTGATGCCTGAAGACTGATGACTGACCTGATGGCATAGCAATCAGGGCATGGAGAGCAGCTAGACCCCAGAAGAGGAAATTCAAGATGTAAACATGCTGGGCTTCCTGACTGCCTATGTGCACACCTCCACCCCCATTCCAAGAGAGTTCTCTGAGCCAATACCGCTTGGATAGAGAAGACAGTGACATTTCACTATTCAGCGTATGTGGAACAAGTGAAAGATAAGACAATGATTGTGGCGGGGGGATTTGAGGTAGGCCTGTTCACTCGTTTCTCCCCAGCAGCTTGTAAGGGCACTATGAGAACCCAGGCTCAGCAGGCGAAGCTGTTCTCCACCCACCCCAAGAGGTGGCTGCGGGGGCAACAGACAGGCAGGAGGGGGAAGCAGGGACAGCAGGGTTCAGACAGAGTTTGCCTTGACATGACACTCCCCCAGAGCCAAGACCTGGGGGATGTTTCAGAGGTCCTGGTTTCCTATTGGACTGACAGACACATTTGCTGAGCTGAAGACATTTAAAGCTCCTGTCTCTTTTCTCCTCAGAGCTCCAGCGGGTTTTCTCTCACTCTGCATACAACATGCATACTAATTGGAATCTCTCCCTGAGAAGAAGCCTTCTTCCTGACAGATCCTTTAAGAATAGCTGTAGGTTTTGAAGAAACCCAAGATGGCATTGCCTGTAATTATAAAGTAATTGGTGTAATTGAGAGCTCAGGGTCTCATGCAAATCATCCTCCCATTTCTAACTTTACATCAAGACTATTTTTATTTTTAAATGAAAAAAGAAATCATGTGCATTTGGGTATGGCACTTGTGCATCTCCGCCTGGGCCCCTATGTGTGCAAAATACTAGAGCAGAAGTGGCGGGATTGGCCATGCATGGAAGAGAAAACCACTTCTGGTCCTTTGTGTGTCTTACAGAAAATCCCCAGACTTCTCTCAGCCTTGGTTTTCTTCATCTATGGAACAGGGAGTAACCTCATATTGTTGTGAGAATTAAAATAATACAGATGCACGAGCACTGTAAACTAGAAAGCGCACTCACAAACATGGGGACTTCCCTCTTGGGACCTTCTTTTCTGCTCTTTAGGAGTTGGAGTTTGGTACGGTGGGAAGAACCATGCTCTGAAGCAAGAGACAAAGTTGCTCTTGCACTTAGAAACTGGATCTGTGACGCTAGTTGTTCTTTCGTGAGATCAGGTGGGGGTCTGGTGGTTGACTGATATGGTTGATGGGGACACACACTGAAAAGTATCACATGCCGTTGAACTGCCTGTTTAACCAGTGATCTGACCAGGCCTGTATTTTCTCTTCACCAAGATCCTTTGTGAGGAGTTGTGGTGGCTGCTATGATTTTACCTGATGCAGGTGAGGGTTAAATCTTCCAATATGAGACTCCCCACAACCCTGATCAGGAGAGATGTCGGTTTCTTATGGCTGCTCTAACAAATAACCACAGACTCGATGGCGAAAAACAATAGAAGTTTATTCTCTTATAGCTCTGGAGGCCAGAAATTCAAAACCCTTCAGGTAACACTCCCCTGCCTCTTCCAGCTTCCTTGGCCACATCGCTCTGATCCCTGACTCTCTCTTCACACAGCCTCCTCCTTGTGTCTGCTATTTCCCTCCCTCCCTCTCTCTCCTTCCCTCTCCCTCCATATTTCTTATAAAAACACTTGTGATGGTATTTAGGCTCACCTCCCCCCTCCAGATAACCCAGGGTATTTCTATCATCTCAAGATTCCTAATTACATCTCATCTGCAAAAAAACATTTCCCAAAACCCATGACATTTACAAGTTCCAGGGAATAGGACTTGGTCTATTTAGGGGACCATTATTCAGTTGACTGCAAGAGTGAAGTCTCCCTGAATCTAGGCTGCCCAGGTTGGAGTCACAGCTCCACTACTTTATAACTTTGTGACCTTGGGAGAGCTACTTCATCTCTTTGTGTCTCGGTTTCCTCATCTGTAAAATAAGGAAAATAATAATGCTGACCTAATAGGATAGTTGTGAGAGTTAAATAATATCTATAAAGCACTTGGAAAAGGTCTCAGCTCATAGTGAGTTCTCTCAAAATGTTCACTATTATTCTTTCTAGTTTTCCCTTAATACCTGGTTGTAGGTTTGTCATGGTTTCATCTAAACTCTTCTAGAACTTAATTGTATTTGCCCTGCACAAACTTTTGGTGTAAATTACTTTTCATTTGCTCAAAAAATACTTTTTTGTGTTTCAAGAGGTATCACTGGAAAGACATCTCATATTCCTGGCTTGGAAGACTTACATTGTTAAGATGACAATACCACCTAGAGCCTCCTACAGATCCAATGCAACCCCTATCAGCATCCCAATGAGGTTGTTTTTAGAAATAGATAAATATATCCTAAAATTCATATGGGATCTCAAAGGCCCCCGAATAGTCAAAACAGTCTTGAAAACAAAGACATAGTTGGAGGATTCACATTTCCTGATTTAGCAACTCACCACTATTTTGTTTGTACAGTTTGTTTTGATAAAATAATCAACACTGTGGCACTGGCATAAGACATGGAACAATGGAATTGAATCGTGAGCCAAGAAATAACCTCACATCTATGGTCAAATCATTTTTTTTGACAAGGGTGACAAGAGCATTTAAGGGGAAAAGAATAGTGTTTTCAACAAATGGTGTTGGGAAAACCAGCTATCCACATGCAAAAGAATGAACTTGGACTCTTACCTTAGACCATATATAAAAATTAACTTATAATGGATTAAAGATCTAACTGTAAGAACTGAAACTATAAAACTTTTAGAAGAAAACACAGAAAAGCTTCATGACATTGGATCCAGCAATTCTTGGATATGGCAGCAAAAGCACAGGCAACAAAAGAAAAAAAAGACAAACTGGGCTTCACAAAAATTAAAAAAGACTCTTTTGTGTTTCAAAGGACACCATTAAGAGAGTGAAAAGGTAACCCTCAGAATGGCAGAAAATATTTGCCAATCATAAATCTGATAACGGGTTAACATCCAGAATATATAAAAAATTTCTACAACTCAAAAGTGAAAAAAGAACCATATTAAAAAATGGGCAAACACCTTGCACAGACTTTATCCTAGGAAGATGCACAGATGGCCAATAAGCTCATGAAAAGATGCTCAGCATCACCAGTCATTGGAGGGATGCCATTTAAAGCCGAAATGAGATACCACTTCACTCCCATTAAGAGGGCTACCGTTAACAACAACAGAAACAAAAGAAAAACAATGAAAAAACAAATATTGGCTAGAATGTGGGGAAACTGGAATCCTTTTATGTTGCTGGTGGGGATGTCAAATGGTATAGCCCCTGTGGATAGCAATATGGCAGCTCCTCAAAAAATTAAACGTGAATACGAAATTATTTAATGGGTGAGGAGTTTCAGTTTAGGGGTGTTGAATTATCCTGGAGATGGGTGGTGGTGATGGTTGCATAACAATATAAATGTACTTAATGCCATTGAATTATACACTTAAAAATGGTTAAAATAATAAGATTTGTGTTATGTGTTTTTACTACAATTAAAAAAAAAAATGGTGCTTAAGTTTCCGTTTTTCCCCTGTGGATCTGTAAGACCTTACAGTGGACCTGAGGGGACATCCTGGTGCAGCATACACCACAGATCATGTAAGAGCTCCCCAGCCTGCATCCCAGTCTTTCCGGTGAGGAAATGAGGCCTTACAAGGTCTTGGTTGGGAAGAGATGATGACCCAGCTGTTTTTTTCTTTAAATAAAAGTTGTTTTTATTATTATTATGTAATTATTGTTTTTTTAAAAAATTAATTGATTGAATTGGCAAGAACTGATTGTATACATTTATGGGGTCAGGAGGAGATTGTAGGGCTGAGGTCAGGGCTGTGCCCTGGAAGAGGGCATAAAGATGAGGTGGTAAGCGATGTTCCTGTGATGGGGAAGTGCTGGGGGACCCTGCGGGGCTAAGGGCTCTGAAACAAGGTCGCCTTCTGCCACCCTGAGCTCTCACAAAACAGTCAAGATGTCATTGGTGTCTCTCATATGTGCTGGGCATGGTACAAGGGGGAAGATGAATTTCTTCAAGGAGCTTACAGGCTTGTCTGGGAGATGAGGCATAAATATCTAAACAAAGGAAACAATAGCTCCAGACAACAAAAGCTAAGCTGGTATGAAGAACCGTGAAGTCAATTGAAGAGATGCTCAGTGCTCAGGATGCTCAGAGCAGGCTTGCTCACTCGAGGCAGGTGGCTGTAGGGGACGGGATTGCCTGGTGGTCACTGAGGTCTGTGGTGTGGAGAGGCTCGGAGCTGGGCTCCTACTCAAGTGTTGCCCATTGTTGTTGACCTGGGGCCAGTTTTTTTAACCTCCTAGGCCTCTGTATTCTCACCTGTAAAATGGGGTACTGTTATTTCCCCCATATGAGTTGTTGTGATGGTGAAGTGTAAGTAAAGTGTGTAGAGTCCTCAGCACAATACCAGGCACATTTAGTACACTCTCACTGTTAGTGCAGGGGAGGCAGTGTTGGAGTTGGGTCTTGAAGGAGAAGAGGGAAAGGGGATGGATGAATGGCAATGAGGCATAGGTAGCTGGGTGTGTTTGAGGGCAGAAGTGATGAGAGTGGCTGGAGTAAAAGGCTTTTTTCTCTCTCAGTTTTCCTTTCCCCCAGAGAGAAGACTAGACTTCTGGTGTGCCAGCCACCAGGCTGATGAGGAAATGTGAGCCTGGCTCTGAGGTGGGAGGAAGGCGTGGGCTGTGGGAAGAGGCTCGCTGCTTTTTCTGGGGTCCTGTTCCCCTTTGGCCAATACTCTGAGGGTCACCCAGGACTAGAATCCTGAACATTTAGTCTTGATGCCAACGTACAAACTGGCTACAGGAATCAACATCCCACATTCGTGTGTAATACACCATTCTTGAAAAGTACTTTTCAATCATTTATTTGTTCATAAGAAATTTAATGAGAAGTGGGAAACATAATTTCTGCCTCATAGAATGAGATGAGATTGTTTGCAGAATATTTATGATCTTCAAATGGCGCAATACATGCAATAATGTTACCTTGCAATAATGAACTTTTATTATTCAGTAGCTATCAGAGGTTACTCTATGAGAAAATGGTAAATGACTAAAACTTAATTTTAAAGGGAGGAAAATGAACCAATATTATCTCGTATGCCTTGTTTAGTTACTTTTGCATACATTTTCCTGAAATTGTAAGTGTCTTGTGTTACGATTATCTGAACTTATCTTATTTTTCTAATTCAGATCTATTTAGGTAATTAATTGATCTGTGTAGTAAATGTCACAGACGAATATGAGTCTTCAGTTTTCTCAATGAAAACAGATTGAGCTGCTGGCTTAGTCTGTTTTCTGTTACTTACAACAGAATGCCTGAAACTGGGTAATTTATAAAGAAATGGAACCTATTTCTTTATTTCTGGAAGCTAAGTAGTCCAAGGTTGAGGGGCCACACCTGGCGAGAGTCTTCTTGCTATGGGGGACCTCTGCAGAGTCCTGAGGTGGCACAGGGCGTCACGTGGGGAGGGGGCTGAGCTAGCTCAGGACTCCTCTTCTTATGAAGCCACCAGTTCCACTCCTGTGATAATCCATTAATCCCTGGATAGATTAATTCATTCATGAGGGCAGAACCCTTATGACTCAATCACCTCTTAAAGGCCCTACCACTCAGTGCTGCCACACTGGGGATTCAATTTCAACATGAAGTTTGAAGGGAAAAAATATTTGAATCATAGCACCTGCTCAATGATTATTGCATTGAGCAATAATAATGCAATTTGATTACCATTCCTCAGTAGTTTTTCTCTTGTTTTTTCCCCCTAAGATTCCTTCCAAGATACAATTCTGTGATGGTCTGCTTCTGGTCCATGAAGGGCCAAAGGCCTTCCTAACCCTCATGGCTCGATCAGACACAGAAACCACGGTGTGGAGGTGCCTCCAAGGGAATCAGAGGGAGCACATCTCTGGTGCCTGCTCCATGCCCTTTTCCGCTGCTTTCTCTCTCTTTTATTCTTTGCTTCTCCAGCCTCCTTTCTAATGTTTGTTTGCTCTCTTCCCTCCTGCTATGTCTCTAGCCCTTCAGAGATACCTGTGTCATACAGTGCATGCTGGCTTAGCCACATGCAGGGTGATAGAGGGGCTGGCCGCAGGCCTGGCATCTGTGTGGGTTCTCGGGCCTTCTCCCTCTGTTTCCTTTGCTCCCAGATTCTCTGCTGCAGGCTGGGTTGCACCAGCTATAGTCAAAGAAGCTCTCTAATGCCTCATTCATTTGTTACTCAACAGATATTTGAGTACCTACTATGTGTCAGATGTATACCTACTATGTATAGGGACATGGCATTGAACGAAATAAGCTCCTGTGCTTACAGAGCTTAGCTTCTCATGAGGACACAGACAACAAACAAGTAAATGGCTGGTGAATATACGGACTCCTCAATGCTTATGAGTACTTTAAGAAAAACTAAAGCACCGAGAGTGATAGCATGGCCGGAAAAGGCCTTTGTGGTGACATTGATGTTTGAGCAGCAACCTGAATAGCATGAGGAAGACGGGCACATAGATCTCCATGTGACAAGCATTGTAGACAGAGGGGACAGGAGCTTCGAAGGCCTGAGGCCAGAGGCTGTTGGTGTGTTTGAGGAGCAGAGAATGTTCCAGATGGTCTGGAGAGGAGGGAGGAGGAGGAAATGCCGGATGATGTAGAAGCTTTTTGACTGACTGATGGTCTCTACCTTTTTGGCAGAGTTGAGCTGAAAGTTCATCTATCTTTTAAGGGAGACCCTTCAACTGATGTCTTTCCATCAGCATTTCAATATTTTTCTTGGAGTACAAGGAGTGTAGAGTAGATATCTATTACATTTGCCACCCGATATGCATTGCCTGTTCTTTGACAACTGTATTCTGCTCTCCCTCTGTAGAGCTTACCTCTTCCCCTAAATGAGCCTGGGCATTCAGAGTGGCTAAGCATGCCACCGACACCTCCTGCAATCACCACATCACATTCCTTTGGCAGCTAGACTGGATGGGGAGCCACAGGGCCCGATCTGAGCCCATGAGATACCGTGAGACTTTTGCCAGGCATATTGGAAAGGAGGTTTGCTTTTTCTCACCAATTAAATGCCGCGAGAATGCAGGGTGTGGAATAGGTGCCACCATCTTGAATCCATACAGGGGAGCCTGTCTGAGAATGGAGCCCCCACTACAGGAACTGCAGCTGAGATAGTGAGATATGGAGTCCTGGGGACATAATCTGAGGCCTTGAATCAAGCCTTACTTGGAACCAGGAATGTATGTACCTTGAATTTTCTGTAAGCCAATAAATTCGATGATTCCTTCAGCCAGCTTGAGTTGGGTGAAAAAAAAGTTTGTTTTTTTTTTTGGTCACTTGCAACAAGAGGAGCTCTACCTGACACAGGTGATACAAGATGGCATAGGGTGGGGATGAAGACCAGAAGCCTGGATTCAAAACCTGCTCTTGACCTTGGGCCAGGTCTTAGACATATCTAGGCATACATTTCCTCATCTGTATAATACAAGTAATACTAGTATCTTATTGTTGGGAAAATTCATTGAATATATATAACTTCGGAAGTACCCATCATAAGTGCTATGTAAATGTCTGCTGCTGTTGTAATTATTTTTTTTCCTTTTTGCAAAATGAGGTTTCTGAAGCTAGACTGTATTGAGTGACTTGCCCTAGTCACACAGGAAGTCAAAGTTAGAGTGAAAATTAGGCACCAGAATGCTCAAGGGGTGGCCTTTGGTGCAGTTACTCACCTACCCCAGAAGGCAGTTTGAGTGCCTGCCACATTCCAAGCACTCTATCGTGCTGCTAGGATGCAGAAAAAGATGGCAGATTCTGTGAGAACCAGGGCTTATATCTCAATATCGGGTTTCCCCTCAGTTCAATGACAGGGCTCTTTGCCCAGGGAGCGATGGGGTGATTACGCAGTGGTGTTGACTTACCTTCCCTGACAGCTCAGCATTCCAGGGAGGGAAGGCATTTTCTGAAGAGGGTTTATTTGGAGAATCAGTTACCTACACAGTGAATGTGAGCCCCACTCCCAGGGCCAGGGTGCTCTCTCTTGGCCTGGTATCACCTCTGCCCTGCAGGGTGGCAGAGCCAGCAGACGGAGGCTCGGAGCTGCCTTCCTTCTCCCCGGCTTCCCCAGGCATCTGTTTCAGCAACTTGCTCTTAGTCTCATGATAAATTCATTACCAGAAAATGAAGCTGGAGTTTCCTGGTGACATAAAATATTGATGAGCGAAATAAGGACTAAGATAAATTATCAAATGTTACTTGCAGGCCCGGCTGCATTCTGTTCTGCCTGGTCTGCATACATTTGTTCTTCTCTCACCCCTTTCGATTTGTTTGGCTGGGGTTTTGTCCTTTTAATAGGAAGCATATTGGAACACCAGTGAAGTGCTCCAACCTCAACGTCACACCAGAGGGGGAAAAATAGACATGTCTCCTGGTTACTGTCAAAACTATGAAACCCAATCCTGCCACTTCACAACCTTCTGGCAGGTTCTTGGCACCCTCAGGATAGCATGAAAAACACATTGCTTCCCTGCTCAGAAGCTGCTAATGGCTTCGAATTGCTGTAGAATAAAATATAAACGCCTTAGGATGTCATTCAAGGCCCTCTGTGGTTCTGTCCTAGCTTGCCTTTTCTGTCTATTCCCCCTCTGTGTTCCCAGGGCCAACACAGTTCAGTACACTTAGACTTTCGAATTCTCCAAAAACAGCATGAGTATCCAAGCAGCTGTGCTAAGTTTCTTGCCTTGAAGTGCCCCTCCTCAACTTCCGTGATGATTGAAATCTTGCCATTCCCTCAAGGACCAGCTCCGTTCGCAAAATCCTCTATGATATTCTCCTACTCAGAATTAATTCACCAAAGGTAAATGTTGGTGAAAGCATTGCAAATTCAGTGCTTCTCCTCATTGCTAGTGATGGTAGGAATGGTGTGTTTACAGAGGAATGTAGCGATAGTTTTCAAAGTGCTTAAATAAGTGCACAACTTTCAAGTCAGCAATTCCGCGTCTGAGAATTTGTTGTAAGGAAACAATCAAAGTTGTAAAAATTAATTTGAGTATGAGGCCATTCATCATAGTGTTCTTTAAAATAGTGAAATATTGGAAAGAACAGAAAAGCCCACAAGTAGGAAATTGTTAAATAAATTGTGATACATCTGTATGATAGAATGACATTTATCTACCCCAAAATCATGGTGCACAGAACAGTTGATGGTTTAGAAAAATGTCCATGATGTTTTTGTAAGTGAAAGAAATAGGATATAAAACTGTGTGAAGTATGGCGGGGATGGGGGAGCTGTTTGAGCTTAGAGAAAACTTTGGAAGCATATGCACCAAAATGTTGGGTTGTGGGACTCTGGGTAATTTTTAGACCATTTTCTCTTACAAGTCCACTCAACAAAGTCCTCCTAATGTGCATAACTTGCTTCTCATCTCCTTCACTTGAAACTAGCCCCCGACCCCTGCCTTTGCTCCCATGGTAGAAGAGTGCTTCAGATAATCATCCTCCGTAGGCTTTAACTCTGCACATCTGCCTCCATGCTCTGATTCCCAGTTAAACTCACTCATTTGCTCTGATCCCCAGTTAAACTCATTCATTTGCTCTGATCCCCAGTTAAACTCACTCATTTGCTCTGATCCCCAGTTAAACTCATTCATTTGCTCTGATCCCCAGTTAAACTCATTCATTTGCTCTGATCCCCAGTTAAACTCATTCATTTGCTCTGATCCCCAGTTAAACTCATTCATTTGCTCTGATCCCCAGTTAAACTCATTCATGCTCTGATCCCCAGTTAAACTCATTCATTTGCTCTGATCCCCAGTTAAACTCATTCATGCTCTGATCCCCAGTTAAACTCATTCATTTGCTCTCATCTATTGACCTCCTTTTTATACTGTCATGGTAGCGGTGGCTTTCCTCCTAAACTCTCCAAGTCCCAGGCATAAGCCATGGCTCTGCACATGTGGCCCATGGCCTCAGTAAAGGTCTGATCAGCACCGGGTTCTGCAAAGTTACTTTCCAGAGTTTTACGACTAACCACACGAGATCATCTCTACTATTTTTAAGGTCTATAAGGATGTGGTAGGGAATGGTTTCCAGCAGGGGTTTTCAGGCATCTTCTCTGACATGTATATATCCCAGACATTTATGTGTATATATGTATATATATACACACACACACACACACACACACACACACACACACACACTGTGTGTGTGTATGTGTATGTGTGTGTATTTATTAGAAGGATTTGGCTTATGAAGGCTGCAGTCAGCAAGCTGGAGACCAGCAGGCTCAAAACCCAAGAAGAGCTAAGATTCCAGTTTGAGTCTGAAGGCAGGAAAAGGCCAGTGTCCCAGATGAAGGCAGTTGCGTTGAGAGTCTACTCTTGTTTGGGGGCAGGTTAACCTTTTCTGTTCAGACCTTCAACGGGTTGGATGAGGCCCACCCACAGTGGGGAGGGCCGTCTGCTTTACTCAGTCTACAGATTTAAATGTTCATCTCATCCAGAAACAGCCCACACAGACACACCCAGGAAAATGTTTGACCAAATATCTGCATACTTTGTGGCTCAGCTGAGTCAACATCCTGGGAATCCTCCCAGAGGTTTCAAGGCCAGTTGCTGAAAGATGGCCTGTTGGCCACAGGTGATAGACACTGACCAATGTCATCCTTTTCTCTCACTGCTCCTCACCCTCTGGTGTGTCCAGAGCCCTGGGTAAGAGCAGATGCTTTATCCAGGAGTCACAGGATGTCAGAGGCATTGCAACAGGCATAGGCCCACAGAAACTGAGGACCTTGTTCAAGGCTGCATGTCTTCTAAGCAGCAGAGCTGGGACCTGGACCCGGAACCTGGATATCATACTGCCCTGGTGTTTGTCCTTACAGTGGGGAGGACAGGATGGAGGAAAACTAGTCCTCCTGAGTCCCGGAAAGGAGCACACCTCATTGCACCTCTTGACTGCAGACTGTCGTGTTCTCGGATTTCCTGGCTCCATTGTACTCCCTGACACGTGGGCACAGCTCTCCCTCCAAGGGAAGCTCTGATGCTCTGTCGAGTTGTGTGGAACAAAATCAGTTAGCAAATCCTTGTGAAAGCTTTCTGAAAATGGGAAGTACAGACCCCACGCACTGGCAAGGAATGCTTCCTGTCCCTTGTGAGGCCTGAGGCCTGTGAAGCCACTGGCTTCCGGGCAGGGATGGGGACCCAAGGCTCCCCTGGCCAGTCCTTGCAGGGAAGGACTCAGGACACCAAGAGCCCTCTTTGAGCTTTCAGTCTGGGCTATTCTGGCCATTGCTGCAGGGTCACTTCCTGGCTCACCGATCCTTTTGTTTCCGTGACTTACTCTCTCCTTCTGGGCTCTGTGTCCAGCTCCCCCTACTGTTCCATGTTCAGTAACTCTGAAGGGCCAGGCCTGGTTCATCCTGTGATACTGTATATCTCTTTGTTGGGTCCTCACTTCTAAACAGAGAACAGAGAAGACTGAGAAGATTGAATGTGGGGCCAGGAGCACAACCAAATCTCAGTGCCCCTAAAGTCCACTTGTACTAAAAAAATGTGGATGACTAGAGATCATGGTTTTTGGTCTCAGTGACTTGGAAAGACTTGTATAGCTAGAGATTTTGTGCACTGGGGCTTTTGCAGTTTTCCTTGCTGTTGTTCTTGAACTCTTGGTAAAGCTGCTAAATGTCCTGTTTAGCATTTCTGAGGACACAGGTTTTACCTGCAAGTCTTACATGCAGTGCATATTCCTTCTACCTTGTACTCCCCAGGGCCCCACCCTCCCCATAATTCCTTCAGTTGGAAGCAGAGGCACCTCCACAGCTTAACAGCCCAGGCCTATCGGAGCAGAGTACCCTTGCATAGGCCCCACAGCCCCTCATATACTTACCTGTTCCAGGTGCAAGGGGTGATACGGGGATCACCAGATGGGTATACAGAAAATGTAGGATGGAGTAGATCAGAACATTTTGGAGCTTTTCAGGACACAAAACCGGAATCAAATCCTAACTCTATCACTTGCTAGCTGAAGGCCCAGCATGGCATCTGGAACACAGGTATTCAGGAATTGTCAGTTTCCAGTAGTGGTAGAAAGATTCTTGAGGCTCTTGGAGAGCTGGGGGCAACAGCGGTTAGGTGTCTTCCATCAGCAGTGAGCTCGGGGAGGAGAGCAGTGGGGGCAGGCAAGAGCGACGGCAAGGGGTGGGCCAGTCAAGGTGAGAATCAGGTCCTTGGGTCTCATGTTCCAGCGGAATGTCCACCACTGTCCTGCTAGGGGCTTGTCAAGCCAAGGCTGCGGCCCTTTCTCCAGCTCTCCTGGAGATCAAGGGCCTGTGCCATCACACAGGCAAGGAGCCCCTGGCTCTGCCCCAAAGGGAGGCAAGGCTGGGTGTAAGGTTCCTGTGCACTGGGCTTCTGTGGCTGGGCTCCTGGCTCTTCCCTTTGGTGCTGACAGCTGGAGTCTTTACAACCAAGGGGGTTAATCCCATTTTGAGTTACCCAGAGAATCTTTGCAGGGTTGGAACTAGAGAATTGATTTTACAACTTCTTAATGTTGCCTTTCAAAGGCCCCAACTACTTTCAAAGGAGGGTAGTTCTATGAACCACAGTCTTGAAAGGCCTGGGAGAACAGAACAGACAGTCAGAAATAGATGGTGGTCGAGCTTCTCCAGGCTGCCTCTTTCCCGGGACGTAGTTAGAGAAATGTTCTCGAGAAAACTGGAGGCTAAGCCTCTGCTCCTGTGGCATCAGCCTGGCCTCTCCTCCCCAATGCCTCCCACCACCCACTCACTCCCTGTAGTCCCTGCCCAAACCCCACTTGACTATTAGCCAACCCTGACTCTCCACCAAACCTAAAACCGAGTCAGGGAAGGGTGGTTCTCTTCAGGGAGAGGGCAATGAAAGAAAAATGATCATGACTCGTCAGGTGAGGGATTGGAAGGAGGACGCAATATCAATCGTTTCCTGAGGCTGGTGGCAACGTGAACCTGGGAAGGCAGAAACAGCCGGCTGGGCCGCAAGCTGTGCTCCTACTCCTCCCCGACGTTTGCCGAGTGCAGGGTGTGCCAAGCCCGGGGCTAGAGCCTCCCATGGAGCCGCTCACACTTCACAACAGTCCTGGGAGTGGTGCTGTCATGATCCCACCTGACACAGGAGGGAAGTGAAGCTCCCATGCATGGAAGTAACTCTCCCTTGCACATACAACTGTGCCCAAAGAGGTGTTGTGTCACCCCCGTTTTGTAGAAGGAAAACATTCTGCAGAGAGGAGCAGTGGCCAGGTGCCCTTGTACACCCTTTTAACTGTTGCTGACCAAGGACCAGCAAATGTTTCTGTACAGGACCAGAGAGTAAACATTTCAGGCCATACAGAGTCCATTGCAAGCATCTGCATACTCAACTCTGTCAAGAACATCCCTAAAGAATAGACACATGAGTGAATGGGAAGGATTGGGCTCCAGATGGGCAGAGTTTGGCCTTGGGCTGTAGTTTGACCTGGCTGTGGGAGAGAGTGTGTGGGCTTCAGAGCGGAGACCTGAATTACACCCCGATCTGCTCCTTGAGGGATCCTGCACTTCAGGTTTCCCTCCGCAAAATGGGGATAACGCAGCACCTGTCCCAGCCCAGTTGTCACAGGATTGAATAAGAGAATGCATGTGAAAGATTCACCCAGTATCTGGCACGTAATTATTTCTCAATAAATGTAGCTTTTTATCTTCCTCCCTTAGCCCTCCAAGGGCAGTGCCGAAGGAGGGAATCGCTGGTTGTTGAACCCTAGGGCAAGACTAAGAATCACTAACACTTGGCAGTCTGTGCTGCATAAAGCATCTTGACAGTACTGTCACATTTGGGTTTGAGAAAAACCTTCTAAGATACACCTGCCAGACTGGAAGGCTGCTCCTGCTCCATCAGCCCGGGAGGAGAGCAGTGGGGGCAGGGAAGAGCTGGGGCAGGGAAGAGCAGGGGCAAGGGGTGGGCGAGTCAAGGTGAGAATCAGATCCTCGGGCCTCAGGTTCCGACAGCACAACCACCACTGTCCTGCTAAGGGTCTAGTCCAGCCAAGGCTGCGGCCCTTTCTCCAACCCTCCCAGGGATCAAGGGCCTGTGCCATCACACAGACAAGGAGCCCCCAGCTCTGCCACAATGGGAGAGTTTTCTTTATTTCACAGGTGAGAGGCTGGAGACTGGGATGGTAAGAGATCTGCCAGAGTCCACCCAGGTGGGTTTTTAATTCCAAACCCCACATATTTCATAAACTTGTCCCAGTTTTGCGACTTTCTATATGGCCCTGTGTAAGTCTCCGTGTCTCAGTGTCTCTTACACAAAATGGGGAAAATGACTGCATTTCCTCCCCACCGTGATGGAAGGTCAGTGAACCTCCAGCAGAGAAACCCTGTGATAAGGTTGATTTACTGCCCTTTTTAGGATCCTCAAAACTGTTGTTTTGGAATTTCTTCTGCCTCACTTCCCCTCTTGAAGTTCAGTGGCTCAAGTGTGCCGTTCCTGACCCTTAAAATAGGCCAGGAATGATGCGGGTGACTGTGGCGGAGTGTGTGGATGCTGTCAGAGCCTGGAGGGGCAGACACGAATGGGTGCTTATCTTGGGTGACCTTTCTTCACAAGCAGACACAGCTCTTGTGGGCTGTGACACGCTGTGTTCCATGTGCAGGGAACAGAGGCTGGGCTGGACTGGCTGGGCCCTTGGCCTGCAGGCAGAGCTCTTTCTGGAGCAGGCATTCTGACCTGTGTGCAGATCTATTGTTTTTGAGGATGGTAGCACAGGGCATTAGGAGAGAGGAATAAACAGCTGGAAAATGGCCTAAATCTTTTCCTGCTAAGCCAGGGTGGGGGCGGGGGGCGGGAGGTGGGAAATGATTTAATTTAACAAATTGTTGGATTGTTAGCTGTCCAGCAGCACAGTTATGTCCTGCCACCCACGATCGGGGTGGCCTTGATTTCAGGTTCTATTTCAGGGCTGTTGGTGAGTCTTCACAGTCAAGTCTCTGAAACCTCCGGAGCCTCGGTTTCCACAAATTCAAATGGAAATCATCATGTCAGGGATGTTATAAAACTGGTAAGTTGATGAATGAAGAAATATTCATAAACTGTAGGCTGTGGATTGGACAGAGGTGGCTGTCATTTCAGTCTTTGACGTGCCTGTATATATGTAAAGTGACACCCGGAGAGGAGCTGCTCCCCCCAAAGAGGTGTGGCTAAACGTGTGATGGTGGCACTGGCTCTTCCTGTGTTGTGCACACAACTCTGGTTTTCCACTTTTAAGATAGCTGTTGCTACTCACAGCATCTTTCCCTTTTTGGAAGCTTCCTATCTCATCTCCATCAGCCCTGAGCACCGAGAGCCACTACAGTTCTGATGGGCTGTGTGAGGCTGGCTGGACAGCTTTCCTCTGCTGCTGCCAGAAAGCTGCTGCCGTCAGAGTGTGTGTGTGTGTGTGTGTGTGTGTGTGTGTGTGTATTTATGACAATTTCATTGAGGTATGACTCACATAGCGTAACAGTCACCCTTTTAAAGTGTAAAGTATATTCATAACATATTGTACAATCATCACCACTATCTAATTCCAGAACATTTTATCACCTTTAAAAGAAACCTCATCCTCACGAACAATCACAGCCTATTCCTTCTTCTCTCAGCCTCTGGGAATCACGAATCTATTTTCTCTTGCATGGATTTGCCTATTCCACACATTTCACATGCATGTAGTCATACAACATGTGGCCTCAGTGTCTGACTTCTTCCACTCAGCATAGTGTGCTCAGGGTTCATCCATGCTATAGCATGGGTCAGTTCTTCACTGCCTTTAATGACCAATAAAATGTCATAGCATGTATCAGTGCTTCACTGCCTTTTATGCCGTAACGTGTATGGATATGACACATTTTTTTCTATTCTTTCATCAGTTGAGCATTTGGGTTGTTTCCACATTTGCTATTCTGAATAATGATGCTATAAACATTTTGTACAGGTTTTTGTGTGGGTATATTTTAAATTCTCTTGGGTATCTACCTAGAAGGGGAATTGCTGGGTCATACGGTAACTCTGTGCTTGTCTTTTTGAGGAACTGCCAAATTGCTTTCCAAAGTGGCTACACCATTTTACATTACCATTAACAATGTACAAGTTTTCCAATTTCTTCACATCCTCACCAACTCTTGTTATTATCTGACTTTTTGATTCTAACCACCCAAATCGGTGTAAACTTCTTATTTAGATTTTTCTAGTGACTAATGATGTTAAGCATATTTTAATGTATTATTAGCATTTGCCTATCTTCTTTGGAGGAATGTCTTTTCAAATCTTTTGCCCATCTTAAAATTAGATTGTCTTTTTATTGTTGAAATATGACAGTTCTTTATATATCCTGTGTATAAGATCCTTATCAAATATCTGACTTGCAAATATCTCTCATTTTGTGAGTTTTTTTAAACTTCCTTGATGGAACCATTTGAAGTCCCCAAATTTTAAAATTTTGGTTAAGTCCAATTCATTTTTCTTTACTTGCTTGTGCTTTTGGTGTCATAGCTAAGCAACCATTATCTAATCCAAGGTAATTATGCTTTCTCTGAAAATTTTTATACTTTTTCTCTTAGGTGTAGGTCTTTGATCAACTTTGAAATTAAAAAAAAAATTTTTTTGCATATGGTTTAAGGCAGGGA
Organism: Gorilla gorilla gorilla; assembly: GCF_029281585.2. Taxonomy (NCBI): domain Eukaryota; kingdom Metazoa; phylum Chordata; class Mammalia; order Primates; family Hominidae; genus Gorilla; species Gorilla gorilla. Next base: position 141,653,149 of record NC_073233.2, on the reverse strand, counting down.
CCCAACTTTGCATGTGGATATTCAGTTGTCCTTGTAACACTTGTTGAAAAAAAAGGTTTTCCCCCAGTGAATTGTCTTGGCATCTTTGCCATAAGTTGTTTGACCATAGTGTAGGAATTTATTTCTGGATATATTTCAATTCCATTGATCTATATGACTATTCTTATGCCATAGCATAATGTCTTCATTACCATAGTTTTGTACTACATTTTGTGAACAAGAAGTGTGAGTCCTCAACTTTTTTGTTGCCTTTAAAGGTAGTTTCGGCTATTTTGAGTTCCTTACATTTTCATATGAATTTTAGGATCAGTTTGTCCGTTTATTTAAAAAAGGCAGCTGGGATTTTGACAGGAATTGCATTGAATCTGTAAATCAATTTGAGGAGTATTGTCATCTTATCAATATTAAGTCGTCCTGCCCATAAACATAGAATGTGTTCCTGTTTATGTGTTTTTTCATTTCTTTTAAATTTTTTGTCATTTTCATTGTACAAAATCTTGCACTTATTTTGTTAAATTTATTCCTCAGTATTTTATTCTTCCCAATGTTTTTGTGAATTGAATTGTTTTCTTAATTTCACTTTTGGATTGTTCATTGCTAATATATAGAAATATAATTGTTTTTTGTATGTTAATCTCATATCCTGAAATGTTATTGAACGTGTATGTTAGCTCTAATGGTTTTCTAGTAGATTTCCTAGGATTTTTTTGTGTGTGTATGAGATCACATTATTTGTGAATAAAGATAATTTTACTTTATTCTTTCTAATGTGGATATCTTTTATTTTTTTTTCCTGCCTAATCGCCCTGGCTGGAACCTCCAGTACAATTTTGAAAAGGAGTAGAGAGACAGGACATCTTTGTCTTGTTACTGATCTTAAAGTACTCAGTCTTTCATCAATTATGATGTTAGCTGTGGGTTTTTCATACAAAACCCTATTGGACTGAAGAAGTCCCTTTCTATTTCTAGTTTGTTGAATGTTTTCATCATTAAAAGCTGTTAAATTTTGCCATGTGGGTTTTCTGTGTCTATGGTTTTTGTCCTTGATTCTATTACTATTACCATAGTGATTTTCACGTATTAGATCAAGTTTGTATTCCCACAATACATTTCACTTGGCAGTGGTACATACTCCTTTTCATGTGTTGCTGGATTCAGTTTGATAGCATTCTGCTGAGACATCTAGGATGTCTTTTTCTGTTTTTTGTATCAGGGTCATAATGGCCTTAGTGAATGAGTTGAGAAGTGCTTTCTCCTCTTTTACATTTTGGAAGAGTTTATGAAGGATTGATGTTAATTCTGCTTTAGACATTTCATAGAATTGACCAATGAAGCATTTCTTTTTGTGAAGCGTTTTGATTACTAATTCAATTTCTTTACTAATTATATAGATATATTCAGATTTTCTGTTTCTTCTTGAACCAGTATTGATAGTTTGTGTGTTTCTAGGAATTTGTCCATTTCATCTAGGTAACCTAATTTGTTGATATACAATTATTCATAAAATCCTCCTTCTGATTCTTTTTATTTCTGTAAAGTTGGTAGTGATGTGCTCTTTTATTCCTGATTTTAGCATTTTGAGTTTTTCCTTTTTTCTCAGTCAATCTCACTAAAAGTTTGTCAGTTTTAAATCTTTTTTACAGAATTAACTTTTTGTTTTTTTAATTTTCTCACTTTTTCCATTTTTTATTTCATGTATTTCCACCTAGTCTTTATTATTTCCTTTCTTCTGCTTTCTTTGAGTTTCATTTGCTCCTCTTTTTCTGGTTTCTTAAGGGAGATTTGGTTGTTGATTGCAAATATTTCTTCTTTTCAAATATATGCATTTACAGCTATAATTTTCTCTCTAAGCATTTCTATCACCACGTCCCATAAGTTTTGATATATCATGTTGTCATTTTCATTTATCTCAAACTATTTTCTAATTTCCCTTGTGATTCCCTTCTTTGGCTTATCGGTCATTTAGGATTATGTTAATTTTTTAAATTTTAACATGTTTGTGAATATCCAAAATTTCTTTCTTAGTTTGATTTCTGATTTCATTCCAATGTGGTCAGAGAACATGGTTTGCATAACTTCAATACTTTCAAATTTATTAAGGCTTGTTTTATGGTCTAGAATACAATCTATCCTGGAGAATATTCCATATTCTGCTGCTGTTGGGTGGAGTATTCTATAGATATCTATTAGTCTAGTTGGTTTACAGTGTTGTTTGAGTCTGCTATTTCCTCACTGATCTTAGTTGTTCTATACAGTATTGAAAGTGAGTTATTCAAGGCTTCAACTTTTATTGTAGAATTGTCTGTTTCTCCCTTCAATTCTGGGTTTTTTTGTTTTGTTGTTTTTGTTTTTTTTTTTTGCTTCATGCATTCTGGGTCTCTGTCGTTAGGTGCATCACCATATTGTTTTATGTTGTACTTCAAAGCATCTCTTCTTGGGCCTGATAAGTTTCTGTCTATCATACTACAGTTATTTCCTTAACCTTCTTTTTCCAGACTTACTAAGGTCAGGTTATATCTGAGCATCCATTCAAAGCTTTATAACTCATATTCTAGAACTTGCTTGCAATTGATTCAGTCTTTCCATTAAGTGGGACTTACAGATGATGGTGGATAAGAGGTAATAGAATTTTGGAAATCGGAGGGCCTTTAGATATTATTTTGTCCATTCTCCTCTTTTTTTTTTTTTGGATGAAGAAAGTGGGACCTAGAGAAGTGAAGAAAGCTCTGTGAGGTCACAAAACAAATTAATGGCAGGGACAGGGCTGGAACTCAAGATTTTGACTCTTTGTTCACTATTCTTTTCACTGAACCACCCTAGACATTTCATAGAATTGACCAATGAAGCGTTTCTTTTTGTGAATATAGGTCTGTATATTAACTGTGTTTTTCAGTGGTTTCTTTGTGCATGTCTACAGACTTGTGCTGGCTGGAGAGTCATCTGGGAGTCTTATTTTAAAGTGTATATGTCTATGCATATGCATATGTATATGTGCATATTTCCTGTCTGTGTCTGTCAGGGATTCTCATTCAGTGTGTCTGAGGTGGGATGGTAAATCTGCATTTTGGGAAACCTTCCTCAGGGGCTGCTGCTGCACAGCCTGGTGTAGACACACTGGGCGCTTTCACAGATTCACAGCCTTTCACTTGGACCTGCAGCTTGACGGTGTACACACTTTCAGTCAAATTTTCCTGAAAAAAAATTTAGCTCTTTTTTGAAAACTTTAAAGTCAGTTTGTCATTAAACAGTTTTATTTATACCTAATGATCACAATTCCCTAGATTCTTCTCTCCCCCTTTCAGGCAGCAACTGAAACACTGAAGGCCGCAAGCGTTTCCCAGTCTACTGAGGCAGAAGCCAGAAGAGGGGACTGGTTGGCAATAGCAGCAGGTGGAACAGAGAGATTTTCAGTCTTCTTAGAGCCTTGTTGTGTGTGTTACATTTCCTTTATGTGCTCAAAGTGGGAGACTCAAGTTTTGTGGAATTACAGAAACGGGGGAAGACCATTTCCATCCTTTTGTAAGCAAGCCCTATAGTTCAGGGCTCTTACACTTTGGATCTATGGGCACCTAGAGGTCTGAGGATGGGCTTCAGACAGCTTATTAATGCCCTAAAGTGTTAGTCCCAATTTTGTACGCACACACTTGCATTATGGTAAGGGGAGGCCTCATAGGTTTCATCAGGTTCTCTGAAGTCCCATGGCCCTCAGTAAAGAAAAACTTGCTAGAGCTGGCATTTGCTACAGGATCATTTGAGGTGCCACGTTGCTTCTCCAAGGTGTACGATGGTGCCTTGGGTTTAGTCACTCAGGATCGTGGAGAGACTCTCCCTAGGTGCGGATAATTGAGGAAGAATAGAAGTAGAACTGACCCGCGGTCATGCTCTCCTTCATCAGATAATTCCCTTCTGTGTTAAGATAGACAAGAGTAGATGAGTTGAACATGAAGAAATGAGAAAGGAATGTGAACATTTATAGCATTTATAAATTATAAATAGCTATTTAAAGTATTTGACATCTTCAATGTGGGGAGCAAATGTGAATGGCAAGTTTTTATGCCAAGCTTGATATAATCCCAAAAGTAAGCTGCTAATCCAGAAAGATGACCTGTAGCAGGGAATTAGCAAAGTTTTTCTATGAAGAGACAGACAATATGTGAGACTTCGCAGGTCGTCCAGTATCACTGCTGGCATGAGAACAGCCACAGATAATACATAAATGAGTTGATATGGCTGTGTTCCAATAAAACTATATTTATGGACACTAAAACTTGAATTTTGTATACTTTTCTGATGTAATAAAATATTTTTCTTCTTTTAGTTTCTTTAAAACCATTTACAAATGTAAAATCCATTTTTAGCCTGGGGTATGTAGAGAAACAGGCTGCAAGCTAGATTTTACATGTGGGTTGTAGTTGGCTAGCCCTTGAACTTGGGTAATTTAGAAGCTTTGAATTTTAGAATCCAAGTTAAATGAACATCGTTCTCCAGTTTTCTACTTTGGCTTTGGCTAAAGAACTCAGAAGTAAGTTAGGCAGCAATTGTAATAATTGAATTTTAATGTCAGAAAGTCCTTATAACTTGATTAAATCTTGTTCTATATTCTATCTTTCCTTAATTATGCTGATCCATTTTGTGGTATTTTTCAGCTCACAAAGGGCTTACATTTAATGATTTCATTTAATCTGGTTAAAATCATTTTCAAATTTATTTTATTCATATAAGTAGAACATGAAAATATTCGTATTGTTAAAAGTATCAAACACAGAGAAAAGTGAAAGTTCTCATTATCCCTCTACCCAAATCAACTGTTTTCACCAAAGAAAACTTTAAATTTGATGTAGATTCTTTCAAAATCCTGCTTTTTCAAAATTTATTTTTTAAGATAAATTTTGTTGTATATGTGTAAGGTATACAATATGATGTTAGGAAGTATATAGATAGATAGTAAAAGGTTACCACAGTGAAGCAAATTGATGTATCCATCATCTGAAATACATAGTTACCAAGTTTTTTGTGTGTGTGTGTGGCAAAAGCAGCTAAAATCTATGGATTCAGCATAAATCCCACATACAGTACAATTTTATTATCTATAGTCTTCATGTTGTAGCTTAGCTCTTTAGACTTGTTGACCTTACATCTTAGGTATTTATATAACATCTAGTTTTGTGGATCTTTTTTTCTTTTTAAGTTTTTGCTTAGTCTGTGGTAAATAATGTTGTACGTATTCTAAACTTGCTTTTTGTTACTTTACAATAAATACATCATAGAGATCATCCCATATCAATGCATATAAAACACAGGACCTATTTCCTTTTAGTTCATACAGAGTAGTCCATAGTTTGTGGTATAGTAGCTTGCTTATTTTTTTCTTTATGACAATGACTGTAGCTGTTTTTAATTTTTCCCTTTTACAAACAATGCTGCAGTACACATTAACCCACACATGGGGAATGCCAGGGCAGAGGGTTATGCACATATGCTAAATTTGAATAGATGCTCTCTACTTGCCCTTCCAGGCAGCATGGCCAGTTGATGCTTCCACCAGTAACATGTGAGCATCCTCTTTACCCTGTACCTTTTTATTTATTTATTTATGTTTTTGCCACTCAGATGACCACAAAATGGCATCTCCCTTGATTTAATCAGCATCTTTTCACGTGTTTATTAGATGTATACACTTCCCCTTCTGCACATTTTCTAGTCACAGAATTTGTTCTTCTTTTCTATTAGTTTAGTCTTCTTTTGCTTATTTGAACTGTTGGTGCTTACATACAAAGCGGATAGCAGTCGTTTGTCCATTATCTATTCTGCAAATTATTATATACGTCACAGTATCTTCTCACTGTGCAACTAATTTGTTAATTTTGCTTTTAATTGTGCAGGCTTTTTTTTTTTTGGTAGGTGTATTGATCATCTCTCCTCTTTGGCCATTCCTGTTGGTATCTAGCATAAGAAACTAGACCTTTGACCACACACGTATTAAGGATTTCTGATCAATGAAGAAAACTATAAACAACTTTAACAGATGGATGACAGATTGTTAGAGGATATTTGCAAGATAAAAGAGAAATTGACAAGAGATTAATATATAATTCACACAAAGAATTCTTACAAGTCAGCCAGAAAAAAAATATTGGGAAACCTAATAGAAAAACGAGCAATGGATATAAATAGCAATTCACAGAAGGAGAAAACCAAATAGCTAGCAATCTGAATAGAGATACTCAATCCTACTGCTCACTAGATAAATGATAATAAAAACGGCAATGAGATATAATGTTATACCTATTAGATTAGCAAGAATTTAAAAGTTATATAATCCTAATTGTTGTTGAGGATGTAAGAAAATGGGAAAACACATGCACCGCCAGCAGGACTAGAGTGTGCTGCAGCCATCCTGATAATTGTGCAGGACTTGGAGGTCCCACTTGGTGTGTACCCTACAGAAACGCACGCATGAATATATAAAAAGGCATGCTCTGCACTACTCATGGCAGCCTTTTTTGTGGCAGCAGAGTTAAAGGCAACCTGCATGTTCATCTCTAGATGAATAAATAGGCCAAATGTGATGGGTGGTAGGGAGCTAACAACACAGAGTTGAGAACAGAATGTAAAAATCAGAACAATATCTATAGCTCAGTTCCACTGGTATACATTTATAGATGCATGTAAAAAATGTAATGTAAATTCATTAGAATGGGCGCCTGTGGGAGTGGGGGAAGTGGAATGGTGATCAGGAAAGAAGAAGGGACAACACATAGCCAGAAGAAATCTTGTACAGATTGTGAGGATAATCGTCCATCAACTAGGGCGTTTGATTAACTGAATTCTCTGCATCTTGGTTCCAAAGGGGAGAAAGCATCTTTTATTTCATGATTACAAACATCTTATCCTATAATCATTTCTGACATCCATATGATTTGTTTTCTAGGCTTAGCTTTGGTATTGATTGGAATTTATTTTTCTGTACATTATCAATTAGTTCGTAACTTATATTTCTTCTTATTAATAGTTAATGGCTTTAATGCTGTTAAAGAATTCATACCTTTCTCCCTAACTTGAAACATGACCTTTATCACATACTAAATTCCCACATGAATGTGGGTTCCATTCATTTATTTGAATATTTTTGTGGCGTTTTCATGCTATCTTAATTACTATAGCTTTATAAGATGTTTGTGTGTTCTGTCAGGTGAATCTCCACTTGCAGTCCTTTTTTTGCAATATTTTGTCAGCTATTCTTTCAACTTTATCTTCCAGAGTAATTTCATAATCAGCTTATAAATTTTATTAAAAATCCTATAGAAATGTCTGTGGGGGTTGAATTTACTGAGTTTGTAGATTAACTGAGGGAGAGTATTTGCCTCTCTACTTAGCAAGGTCTCTGTTTTCTTCAGTAAAGCTGTATAGTTTGGCTCATATAGTCCTGGCAAATTTCATGTTAGGTTTATTCGTGAGTGTTTCATACAATTTTTCCTATTACTGTGACTGCTTCTATTACAACATTCTAATGTAATATTGCTGGACATTCCAATGCTTTTGATTTTCATCTGATGTCTGGTCATTTTAATGAACTGTTGTCAATTAATTCTAATAGTTTTAAAATGTATTCTTTTGGGTTTTTCAGGTAGACAATAATATATTTAACAAATAATGACAGTTTTGCTTCTCGGCAGTATTTTTATTTTATTTTTTTCTTATTGTACTATGTAGGACCCAATTGCAATGCTGCTTAGTGATGCTGAAAAGTGAGCTTCTTTACTTTAGTGAGTCTTCCGCTATGTCACCATTTCATATTTGATTGGCTTTCATTTTCTGGTAAATATTTCTTATTGAATTAGGAGATAGGATTTTTTCTTTTATTCCTCATCTTCAAGTAGATTTTTCTAAAAACTCACAATTGGTGTCAAATATCATCAGGTATTTTATCTGCATCTATTGTAGTGATAGCAGTCATGTGGGTTTTCTCATTTAATGGTTTGATTTTCTCAGAAACTCAGTGAGCTAGATATTAATATACCCATTTTACAGAGATGGAAATGAAACAGCATATAAGTTAAGAAAATTGCTCAAAGTTGGTCAAGCAGTGTGGAGCACCATGCCATGAACCCCTGGATTTTCTGCAGTTGGCACTGTGTTTGCAGGGCTGTGGTAGCCGTGGCTCACTGTAGATTGTGAAACAAAGTGAGGATTTGCATACTGTTGATTTCACCTCTGAGGATGTATCCTAGGAAAATAAAGTGTGTGAAGACTATGAACAGTGATGTTTATCACATCACAAGGTAAAAATGTGAAAAAATGAAAAAGTTGAATGAGAGATGAGATGTCATCCATAACACAGGTATTAAATGAAACATTATTTTCTTATTAAAATATTAATGATAAGAGAAGTGTTCCTGATAACATAATATGTGAATAAAAGCAATAAGTCTATGACATTTCTGAAAACCCCTGGGAAGAATGCTGGTAAGAGGAATGAAAGGAAGACGCATATTGGAGTCCCAGTAACAGGAAGCCCCTCCTTGGCAGGATTTTGGAAACAAGCCAGTCTCATGTGCTCGGGCCTCTTTAGAGGGACATTTGCTTAAATACCTAGCTAGTGAAGGTCACTGAGGGCTGCAGCACAGGTATCTTGCATCCCTGACATGAAGCTCTGGTATGTTCTATGTCTACATCTGGTCAACAGTTGCACCGTGTCAGTGAAAAGTCTGCAGCATCAGTCTCTCTCTGGAATCCTCTGCAGACTCCCCGTGCCCTCCCGACAGCCAGCAGCTGTCACTGCCGGCTCTGTCTCAAGAGCCTGCCACCCTTCATCTTAATGACCCTCTAGACAAGGCAAATGAGGCAGCTCTGCGGGCCCCTTCCCTTCACCTGGAAATGAATTAGTGGTCCATTAGCTTAATGAGGAGCTCTTCCTGCCTCCCCCACCAGAGGGACTGTGCTTTCAGGAACGTGGAGATGTTTCGGATGCAGGTCACACCCGTGGCCAATCAGAAACTATGGTCCAGGGTTCTTTCTGCCCACTTTCTAACTACGTGGGTGATGTCTGTCTGCTGCTTTATTTTTTTCCCTTTGCAAGCAACTTGTCGTTTGATCTGAATTTAAACAGCCCCGGCTTCCCTGGAGGAGGATAGGTGGGGGGCGGTACAAGTGGCAAATGCTTCTCACAGCTGATGTGACAGCCTGGAAGGAACTCTCTTTCCAGTTTCACTCTTGTTTCTGCCTCTGATTCTTTCTTTTAGAGGCTTGGATCAACTCTAACAAACAAGGCGTGGCTGGGAGACTCTCAGGCCCTTTCAGAGTCCTTCTATATATATTAACTATAAATTCTTACTGTATGTCAGGTGCTTTGCTAGGTGCTTTTCAAGAATTAGGACATTAAATCCACATAATAATACAGTTTGTTGGAAGCTATTACTATCCCCAGTTTAAAGATGAGAACACTGAGTCTTAAACAGGTCAAGAAACATGGCCAAGATTTCACGGTCAGTCCATAGCTGAGCATGATAACAGCAGAGCTGGCACTTGCTGAGTGCTTTCTATCTGCTTCACATGTCACCTATATTAGCTCATTTATCCTAATAACCACCCTGTGAAATAGGCATTATTACTGCCATTTTGGAGTTAAGAAAACTGATGCTGAGATGTTAAGTAAACTGCCCAAGTCTACTTAGTTAGGAAGTGGCAGAAGTGAGGTTTGCACTCACGTAGGTCTGTCTCCAAGGCTAGCAACCGTGACGCTTGGTTTCAGCAAATATTCATTTAGTGCCAGTTAGCAGGCCCTGGGTTGGGTTCTTGGAATCTCAGGTGGAACAGGCCATGCCATTAAAGAATGTGTAGTCCAGGGAGAAGGAAACGTGAAATAGACAATTTCAACATAAGAGAGAAAGCCCAAGGAGTGGACCTTGAAATGTAAAAGGATTCCCATATGCATTAGCGTTCTCTTAGACGGACAGAACTAATAGAATAGATGTGTGTGTGTGTCTGTGTGTATATATATGTGTGTGTGTATGTATATATATATATATATAAAGGGGAGTTTATTAAGTATTAACTTACATGATCACAAGGTCCCACTATAGGCTGTCTGCAAGCTGAGGAGCAAGGAGAGCCAGTTCAAGTCCCAAAACTGAAGAACTTGAAAGCATGGGAGAAAGATGTTGGCTCGGAGGTGAAGCCTGTCTCTCTGCTTCACGTTTTTCTGCCTGCTTTATATTCATGGATGGCCGATTAGATGGTGCCCACACAATTAAGGGTGGGTCTACCTTCCCCAGACTGCTGACTCCAATGTTAATCCCCTTTGGCAACACCCAGGATCAATATTGCATCCTTCAATCCAATCAAGTTGACACTCAGTATTAATAATAGCACCAAAAGAGAGGATATTTCATGTAAATATTAAAAGATGAGTTGAGATTAGTTGAATACATGGTTGCTGGTGATGAGACAGAGGCAGGCCTGACAGCTCAAGGCTGTGTAGGATGGACAGGAGGTAGGTGAGAGAGGCTTGAGCCTCAGTTTGTCTGCTAAGTGTAGGGATTTTCAGTTGGTGAAGTTGTTCAAGTAGGCAGTATGCCTATCACTGAAGACGTATGCCATGATCAAGAGTTCCAAATTTATCTTAGAAACAACTAACCACAGATGAGCTGCAGAGTGTTATGGTCAGAATGGAGGGAAGAGACTTGAGGGGTCCAGTTAGGAGACTTCTGCAACCTCCTAGACTAGACAAGACAAAAGCCTGAAGGGATTCTGTGCTGGCTGCAATTTTCCCCACTGTTTTTGACCCAGGAAGCTGAGCCTCCTTTGGTCTCATGGATGGCACTGTTGATGGGCCAGAATGCTCCCCCTCCACGGCTGGGTTCCGGGAGTCAGGACTGGGTGTCTCCGATGGACAGTTTGCTGTCTCGGCTTGCAGCTTGGATGGCGTTGGAGAGGCAAAGCTGCATTAGCTTCCTTTAGGTCTTTGTTTGTTGACAAAGTTTAAATTTGCAATTTCATGGTTTGGTTACAATGAGGTTAGTTTATAAAATTCATGAGCTGTTAGGGGAGACTCAGAAATCCCTACAGATCAGTGCACACGGTGGCAGCCACTACCAGTGTCGGGAAGCACAGCTGCTCGGAGCTCTCTTTTGTGCTGCTCTAAAGCCATTGATTGGAGACTAATTTCTCCTGGGACAGATTGGGATTGGGAGCCCCAAACTGAAAGAATGTTTAATTCTAGATTTCTTAATTGTGCTGGGAAGGGAGTTCTTGGGAATAGTAGAGCAATGAAAGGAGCAAAGTGGTGGGGTGGTGTGGGTCGGGGTGAGAGTTACAGAGAAAAGAAGCAATTCACTCCTGGTGGCCTTGAAAGACTTACCTGGCAGGAATGTTTTCAGGCTAGCACTCTGTGACTGCCTCCTTTGGGGTAAGCAAAGTTAGAAATACATGAAGTGGTTTCTTATGGAAAGATTTTGGTTCTAACCATGCCTCTAGAAAGCTGGGAGACTCTGGAAAGGTCATTTGCATTGCTGAAGCCATTTCTTGGTCTTGTATTTGAGAACAATAGCAGGATGATTGTAAAGGTATTCCTAAAGAAAGCATTTGAAATGGCAGGAGTCCAGAGTGTGGACTGTGTGGAAGATGAAGAGGGCATAGTGGGGATTTCTGGCAAAGAAATATATTCTTCAATCTTAGAGCTGGGACTGAACTAGGCAGCTTAGTTATTGGTGAAAGGACTGCTATTAAAAATAGATTCTTATTTCTCATGAGTCATATGTACATAGAATACAATTTAAAAGGGTCCAAAGGATAATGTAGAGAGCAAGACAAAGCTCCATCCCTTCCCTGTCTACCAGCATCTTGTTCCTCCCCATGGGAGTAGGAGGTGTTATTAGTTCCACACGTTCCCTTACAGAGATAGTCCATGCATTTGCTGTGGATATTTGTATGTGTAATTTTTAAACATTAAACAGGGTGTGATATGTATTATTTCTAATCTTGCTTTTCAGTGGTGCCATTTTGAAATACCATCCATCGCAGAGCCAGTTCTTTGATTCAGTTTGTTTTCAGACTATTTGCAAACTTTTCTTGCACCTCAGAATATTTATGAGCTCTGAGCTTGAAATGACATTAGCAAATTCTGACCCTTCAGCTTCAATTTTTCTGGACTGATGTTTTCCCTCCTAGCAACCAAAATTGATTGTTTGATTTTATGGCCGAGAATTTTTCACTTGTTGATGAACTGAGGAAGAACACAAAGAAGAAAGAAGAAATAGGTGAACTAGGCAAATAATTACCAATTAATTTGACAGCAAATAGTCAAGGTGGGCGAGGGAAAAGGGTATGATCCAGGAAATATTAAATCAACACACTCACTGACAAGAGCCACATGACAAGAGCGGTTATGAATACCATGAGATTTGAAAGGAACAATTGTGTATTAATCTCATTAAGTATATTGAGGTGGGGGCTTCAAAATTCACAGGCAATTGTCCTGTTTCCAGATTGCCTCCTCTGACTAGAGAGTCACAAATCCCTGGGAATGAACAGCTTGATAGAGCAATGACTGCCAGTCTTTAATCCTAGAACTCCTGTGAGGTTTGCTATGGGAATAAGAAGGCCAATTTAGCCTCATCCATATGTGCCGTGCACTCAGGAATAATGTATTTTGACATGTGTATTTCCTCTAGGATCTCTTTTCACTGCAAAACACCCCAATTTTAGAGAAGTAATTACAAGAATTACATAGGCTATAGAATATTAATTAATGTTCCTTGTACGTGGAAAGAGTGCTTCTCATGCTATTTCTCTCTTGGTATCTGACATGTTTCTATAATTCGGTAGTTGTTTCCTATCTGTACTGAATGTATTTTTTCTCTCCACCCTGAATGACTCTGTTTCCTGAGATGGGATGGCCACCCAAATTTTCTGTATTTTATGCGAGCTTTTGGGTTTTCAGATATCATTTCTCATAAGTCAAGTTGCAAATTCTTATTTATTTCCTAGGTGTTTGCAATCACTGATATTAATTTTCATTAACTCATTGGGTTGCCGGCTACATCTGTTCGGTAGCTCCATAGGAATTGCCTGCCATGAACCTAGAGCTATATGGGAAATGTGGCTGGCCGTAATTTCCTCCCAGGACCCTAGAAAGCTACATGGCTAAACATGTAATATGAAAGGTCTTAACAAGTCATTGAATCATTTTTCCAGATTAGATTTCCAAATGTCAAAAGAAACAGCAGCTCATTAAAACCGCATCTGTAAAATCCACCAACAGCACACGTAAAAAAGTGATTACAGAGCAAGCTTGATTAATTAGGCGTGAAAATTTAGGACCAGCGTGGTAATAAATGATGGAACTCACCAGCAGTCTGCTTCCCTTCCACTGTGTTTTGCTGAATGGCCAATTTTCCACTTGTCTATTGTACAGAGATCACATTTCAGAGCTGGTAAAGTTTACATCTAAATCACAGAGCTAACAGAATACCATGCTTGAGATCAGACAGAGTTCTGACTTTGGCTTCATTATCCTCTTTCTTTGTAGGCTTTGATACATCACTGAATCATTCTCAGTCTAATTTACTCCATTTATAGATGGTGAATTTCAGCTCCTACTTAGATACCTTGTCTTTGAATAGAAGCAATTTCATTAAAAACATGAACAAAATGAACTTTACATAATCCTGTGTGTGGCTTTGGGGTCTTTGGTATAAGAGATCCTGTGATATGTAAATATTATGTTCATTGTCCAACATAGTTTGGAAATCTGATGTTCTGGCTTATCAAATTAATCTCTTGAATGGAGTTAAATAACATTTGTAAAAGTGCCTAGCCTGGGGCATGGGGCGTAGAAAGTAGTCAATGAACATTTGATGAATCACCACCACCTGAATGGAAAGAGAAGATTACCAATTCCAGAGAATGACAATAGAAAACGATATGTTTATCAGGACGGAAATACTATGGTGAGTAGAATATAATCCCTTTTTGATGATTCAGAAGATAGTATTGTGCCTTACTTTAGGGTCATAAATATTAATCAATAGTTACAAATATAGTGTTGATCATATTCCATTTCTCTTAGGCCCCAAACCTTCAGTGACTTCCAATTGACTATAAAAGCCCAATTTTCATGACCTGCTCTTCCAGGGCATTCATTATGCGGCCCCCGTGTTATTTCTCACTATTTATCTTTGTGCATCTGAACAGCCAAATTACACTGCTCCGTGCTTATGTCCCAGAATTCCCCAATTCCAAGCCTTTGCCACTCATTCAATAATTTTTGGAGCACTTGCTCTGTCCCAGACACTGTGCTAGATCCTGGGGGAGAGAAATTTAAATATATATAGTCCTTGACTTCCAGTAGCTCTTTGTCTAGTAAGAAGAGACATATAAACACACATTTGTAGTCCAGTGTAATAAACTCAATGATAAATGCTCTACCTTGCTATCTAGCTGCAGAAGTTCATGGCTCCCTTAGCTGCAGTGTCTTTTCCCTTTACTTCACATAAGCCATGTACTCTGACTGTGGCTAGAATCATGTGCTTGCCTAGAACAGCCCCCTTTCCAAAATTTCCCTCTAAGCAAGCCCTCTGCTGACTAATTCCTCTGTGCTGTGGCTTCCCTCCTTTACTCTCAAGTCTCATTGCAACTGTCAATCTTTTGCTTCCACTATTTTTTTTTTTCTCCTTTTCCACTCCCTTCTCTACCAAGCCTGGACTCTGTGGAATATTCCTGAAAATTTTGATGGCTCTCTGGACAGTACCCTAAACTCTGTTATTCTGCCGTAAAATCCTGGATCAATCCTTTTGTCTACCTTCTGCGCTCTATAATTATCCTTTGTATAGTGTTGAGGACATCTGGCCAGGCAAATATCACTACCAAGACCATGTTCCTTCAGTTCATTTGGTCACTGGTGCTACCCAGAAACCCTTTACGTGTTCCTCATTAGCTGCCAAATGACTGTTTCAGAATTTCTCCTTTCTTCTGTAATGGACGTATAAAGCACCTTGTATTCAAGAGTCTGAATCTTATTTCCAAGAAACGTGTTGCTGGTAAAATGCTTTAAAGTGTGTGTGTGTGTGTGTGTGTGTGTGTGTGTGTGTGTGTGAGAGAGAGAGAGAGAGAGAGAGAGAGAGAGACAGAGACAGAGACAGAGAGACAGGCAGAGAGATGATCAGACCTGCAACTCAGCTAGATTCTTTCTGGAAGATGTTTAGAGGTAGGTTTCAGGGGTCAAGACTGGAGTGGAGGCTGGGTACGGTGGCTCACGCCTGTAATCCCAGCACTTTGGGAGGCCGAGGTGGGCAGATCAAGAGGTCAAGAGATCACGACCATCCTGGCCAACATGGTGAAACATCATCTCTGCTGAAAATGCAAAAATTAGCCGGGTGTGGTGGTGGGCACCTGTAATCTCAGATACTTGGGAGGCTGGGGCAGGAGAGTTGCTTGAACCCAGGAGGCAGAGGTTGCAGTGAGCCAAGATCGCACCACTGCACTCCAGCCTGGCGACAGAGTGAGACTCCTCTGTCAAAAAAAAAAAGACTGGAGTGGAGAGCCTGTTAATGTAATGTAGGCAAGGCTAATAAGGGACTGAGCTAGGGTCTTGGTAGGAGTGACAGGAAGGAGGAGATAGATTTGAGAAATATGTAGTGAGTAAAATCAGCAAACTCCAGCTGAGGCAGAAAATATAGGAGAAGGTGACTTCTTAGGGTAAAAACTAATGATTTTTCATTTTCAACATGTTGAGCTGTAGTTGCCTGTGGGATATATGATATATGTGTCTGAAGCTCGGGGGATGAGGCCAGGGCTAGAAATATAGATTTAGGAGTCGTCATCATATAGATGATAATTAAAATCATGTGAATGACTGTGGTTATCCAGGGAGCATGTGGAGTGAGAAAACCAGCGGGTGGAGGACAGAACCCTGTGAAACGACAGCCTTTACAGAGCAGATGGAGGAAGATGAGCCCACGAAGGGGCCAGAGAGAAATCATCCAAGGTACAAGGAGAGCCAGGGAACACGGTGTCATGGAAGCCTCAAGAAGGAAGGAATGATTAATTACATCACATGTAGCACCGAAACCCAATCAGATTAGGATCTTAAAACGCCCATTACATTTGACATTTAGGAGCTCCTGAGTGACATTTTCTGAGAATATATTCAATTGAAAGTGAAAGCAGAAGCCAAATTACTGAGGATTGGGAGGGGAAGAACGGGATTCAGTTAGTATAGATCTCACCTGAAAATGACAGGCGAGAAGGGGAAGAGGTAGACTGGATGGCCGCTACCTAGTTATTAGGTAGAACAGATGGTTGTGGAATAGCTGATGCTGTGTCCTTCTGTTGCAAGGTCCTTCATAACTGCTCCACAGTTTTACACGTCATTCAAGGAATTATTAAATGAATAGTTTTTCCATGAAATCGCTGAAGATCTTCCCATGGGGAAGCATTATCTCCCTTCTCTGAACTCTCACAACTCCAAATGTATGGTTCTGTTAAGACGTTCACTTCTGTTTTACTTTAAACCTCATATTATGGTTATTTATGTATATACTCAATTTTTAGATCATTATGTACCTCAAATATACCTTATATTTGTTCAATATTTATTTTCCAGTGTTCTATATGCCTATATTTTAGAACGTAAAGTAGCCAACAGAATGCTGTCAGACCAGCAGGAATTCAATAATTATTGCAGGAATATATCAACCTGAACATCAATCATAACCACATAGAAATGTTTTGGAACTTTGGTTAGCACCGAGTCTTTTTTTTTTTTTAATACTTTAAGTTCTAGGGTACATGTGCACAACGTGCAGGTTTGTTACATATGTATACATGTGCCATGTTGGTGTGCTGCACCCATTAACTCGTCATTTACATTACGTATATCTCCTAATGCTATCCCTCCCCACTCCCCCCACCCCACAACAGGCCCCAGTGTGTGATGTTCCCCTTCCTGTGTCCATGTGTTCTCATTGTTCAATTCCCACCTATGAGTGAGAACATGCGGTGTTTGGTTTTTTGTCTTTGTGATGGTTTGCTGAGAATGATGGTTTCCAGCTTCATCCATGTCCCTACAAAGGACATGAACTCATCATTTTTTATGGCTGCATAGTATTCCATGGTGTATATGTGCCGCATTTTCTTAATCCAGTCTATCATTGTTGGACATTTGGCTTGGTTCCGAGTCTTTGCTATTATGAATAATGCCGTAATAAACATACGTGTGCATGTGTCTTTATAGCAGCATGATTTATAGTCCTTTGGGTATATACCCAGTAATGGGATGGCTGGGTCAAATGGTATTTCTAGTTCTAGATCCCTGAGGAATCACCACGCTGACTTCCACAATGGTTGAACTAGTTTACAATCCCACCAACAGTGTAAAAGTGTTCCTATTTCTCCACATCCTCTCCAGCACCTGTTGTTTCCTGACTTTTTAATGATCGCCATTCTAAGTGGTGTGAGATGGTATCTCATTGTGGTTTTGATTTGCATTTCTCTGATGGCCAGTGATGATGAACATTTTTTCATGTGTCTTTTGGCTGCATAAATGTCTTCTTTTGAGAAGTGTCTGTTCATATCCTTCACCCACTTTTTGATGGGGTTGTTTGTTTTTTTCTTGTAAATTTGTTTGAGTTCATTGTAGATTCTGGATATTAGCCCTTTGTCAGATGAGTAGGTTGCAACAATTTTCTCCCATTCTGTAGGTTGCCTCAATTTTTAGATCATTAAGTACCTCAAATATACCTTATATTTGTTAAAGGTTTATTTTCCAGTGTTCTATATGCCTATATTTTAGAACGTAAAGTAGCCAACAGAATGCCGTCAGGCCAGCAGAAATTCAATAATTATTGCAGGAATATATCAACCTGAACATCAATCATAACTACATAGAAATGTTTTGCAACTTTGGTCAGCATCGAGTTTTGTTAATAGAATCAATTAACAGAAGGTGACCTGTAGGTAATATTTTTACCCTAATTGTTGACGAAGTTCTTTAGCTTGGGCTTCTGCTATACATGGTCCTTGAAAAAATGTGAAGTTGAATTTCCCACAAAGGTAGCAATTCTTACCTCTCTGTGGTATGGTGATTTGAAATTGTTGGGAAGAAAAGTCAGCTGGAAGGGCTTGGATGTGATGCTCTCATATCTTTGATAACAAACAATACCTTTAACAAAAACTACTCTTACAGGAATGGCTCAAGAGAGTCCTTTATAGAAGTCTAAGCAAACTTTTCTCTTTTTGTGTCATTTTAGAGGGTAATGGCTGTCAAGTCCCAGTTGTCCCAATATTTAATTTATATGAATAATTACAGACATTTGGATATTCTCATAAGATTTCTTTAGAAATCCACATGGATGCCTTTGTTTTTGTTTCCTGGAAAGTCGCTGTTGGGAGAGGATGTGGAAAGACAGGGTTATCTATCCCTGTGTCTTCCCAGAAATCCCAGCACTAGGATAAAAGTTAAATGGTTTTCTTCTAAAAGTGAGAGAATTTTAGAGAGAGAGACTAGGCACTTACTAATTGAAGGGGATTTATTTCCTTTTCAAAGGCAGTCTCATATGGGGCCTGTTTTTACCCAAAGCAGGAGGAAACCGTGATTTCGATGTTTTTCTGTGTGAGCAGAGGAAGCTGTTTTGGACACAGCTCTATTGACAGTCACCCATTTCAGTCCCCACCGATGGTGCAATGTCCCCTCACCTGTGAGTGTCTGCAAGGGAAGGAATGAAGTAGCAGTGGGGCTGGCCTCATGGGCCTGTGATGCTCAGAAGGGCCTCTTGACCGGTTTAATGCTCTGCTGCTGCTGACTTGAAATTCTTAATAATTTTTGAACAAGGGTGTCTGCATTTTCATTTTGTATTTGGCCCTGAAAATTATGTAGGCTGTCCTAAGTGTCAGCACTGGTCCATGCTGATGGTGGATGCTCAGCTCCACTTGCGTACATGACTAAATGACTCCTCGGGGTCCTGTTGCTGGTAACGGCACCTCATCTCCAGGGGTGCTGGGGGAGAGTGAGAATGCTGAAATGCTCACTTGTTAGTCTTCTTGAAACAGCTCAGCATGTTCACCAGCCAGCAGCATCATCTTCATATAAGATAACCTGAACATTCTACGTACTTAATGAGATGACTAGAGTGTCTGTTCCAATTACCTTTTTGGGGAAAAAGAAAGGAGCATGCTGGCATGAATGAATAGCAGCTGAGTGTTCATTTAAAAGGTCAAGTCTATTCAGTCTCTCCACTTGGTGCGCTGGTCTCCCTGTCCCACTCTTGGCACTTTAATCAGATGCTTGTTTCGCAGTCCAATGTGGCACACCCAGGGTTCGATGGGGCCAGTACATTGTGCATTTATTTGGATTAACGTGTCCTATATTAAGTTTTCTTTTCAAAGAGGCTTATGCAGAGCATCAGATAATGAAGTTTCTGCTGCAGTGCCATCAAGAGGCAGGCAGAAAAGCATTTGCTGGATAGAAGACGCTTTAAGATTGTGAATCAAACAAGTGAGCCCAAGCCTGCCTGGGGAGTGATTTTCTTAAAACAGCAGTGACAAAATCTCATACAGATGCAAAGAAGATGCCTGGAAGCCTGGAGCCATCCTTCATGTTGGATGACCGCTCAAGACTGCAAATATTTGTGGGGAAGTTACAAGCTGCCAATAGCGGCGTGGAACTTACAGTGGAAGCCTAATTCGGGTGTTAGACAAGGATGGCAGGGCAGAGCTGCGTGATTAAGTTAATATGTATTGATATTTCTCCCGTTGTTTTGACTTCCTAGGCTGTTTAAATTCACTCTTGCCACAACAAAATACAAAAGAGGCTGCAATGACATTGATTTTTTGGAAATCTTGCCTCTGAAAGATAGTGAGTTTTTTGTTCTGTGTACGTGTGTGTGCTTGTGTGCTTGCACTTCAGCACTGACAGGAAGGCAGAAATGTTACTATTGTGGCACAGATAATTACGTTAAATTGTTGAGCATAAATTATCGAGGGAAATATATTTTGATTGTGAGCATCAATCAATTTTATGTGTTATGAAATTGCCACCATTTGAGTTTGCTGAGGTGACTTATTTCTGGCAGCTGTGAGCACATGATAGTTTGAAAATAGACACTCTGCTGTCTCAGGTCTGCATCAAGACCTGGACTCCTTGATTCATAGGGGGAAAGACCACAAGTGTGAAGGGGAGTGTGTGTGTAAAGAAACGCCCATTTCGCCGGGCGCGGTGGCTCACACCTGTAATCCCAGCACTTTGGGAGGCCAACGTGGGCAGATCTCGAGGTCAGGAGATCGAGACCATCCTGGCTAACACAGTGAAACCCCGCCTCTACTAAAAATACAAAAAATTAGCCGGGCGTGGTGGCGGGCGCCTGTAATCCCAGCTACTCGGGAGGCTGAGGCAGGAGAATGGCGTGAACCCGGGAGGCGGAGCTTGCAGTGAGCTGAGATCGCGCCACTGCACTCCAGCCTGTGCGACAGAGCGAGACTCTGTCTCAAAAAAAGAAAAAAGAAAAGGAACGCCCATTTCACACTCTTTAACCTGAGGCAAGTGAGATTTTACTAGGCCCACATTCCTTCAACAAGGCTTTAGCCACACTCAGATTTAGCCCCTTTGTTTATCATGGCCTGCCATACCTGTGCTTCCAATTCAGAAACAAATTGAGCTGCAAACTTCGAGCCTATTCCTGCACCGTGAAATATGCCTCATCATAATTGAAAAAGATTTGTTTAGTTTTAGCAAACAGACAATACCCTATTATCTAGCCATCTCACTATTATCTAAATGGAAAGAACCAATAATAACTGTAATCAGAATGTCTACATACTGAATGTTAGTCTCTGCATTTTATACTTGGAGTTTCTGAGGTGGGGGGGAGGGGTGCATCTGTAGATGCATAGATTAGATGCACCTATATGCAAATGTGAATGCATATATTATATTCATATTTTAATATAGATGCATCTAATCTAGGGATTTTCAATATTCAAAACAAAGTAATAATGCTTCTCTTAGGAAACCCAAGTCAGAGAAGCCAGGAAGTTGTCTTTCTTCCCCAGATTGTAAGCCCTGCTCAGCCCTTCCCTCTCTGTGGGCAGACAGCAGGGCGGGGCGGAAAGCCGCAGCCCGTGGAGGACTGCGTTCCCTCTCTCACTCTCTGTTTCTGTGGTTGAACACTTTTTTGGGGGCAGAGAGAAGTTACTTGACTATTTTGGTTTGGAGGGACTGCTGGTCAGACTGTAGGGAGCAAAAAGCAGCAGAGACCAAGATGGTGATCGTGAAGGAGTATGACCTATCAGCTGTGCCAAAAAGGACTTTAAAACAACACTGGCTGAGCCACACTGACCCCAGCTTGCTCTTAGACGTGCTGCCTCTTTCCTCCTGAGGATGGCGCGTGCCCTGGGACCTGGAGGCGGGGCTGTGGGGCCGAGAGCACAGCCTCTGGGGCAGACTGCTGTGGTCTGAGTCCTGGCTCTAGTTCTATGGCTGTGTGACTTTTGGCAAAGTATTTAACCTCTTTCTGCCTTGGTTTCCCCACCTGTGAAATGGGGAAGATAACAGTACTCACCTCAGAGGTCTGTTAAATGAAATAAGGTAATATATAGAAAATGGCTAGAAGAGGATTTGGCACATTGAAAAAACAGTATGTGTCTTAGTTGTTTATCTATATATAGACAATTCAGAATGCGGCAATCACCCCTCATATTGGCATTCAGGAAATAGCTATAATGGTAACTTCATATTTAAATCTATATCTACTCTTTGATTTGGGAAAAAAAAGTTTCAGCATTTCTTCCACAAATGGCCTTTAACTGTTTTTATTTTCCCAACCCCAGAGTGGGGTAAATATTTCAGTCAAATTTCTGAAAACTTTATAGGACTCCCAAAAATGAATGGGGTTGTTGAGCTATCTCAAAAGGAGGTAGCACCCTGTGAGTCTTGAGGAGAAAGCCAATACTGGGAGTTAAAATGACCCCAAATTATTCTGAATTGAAGCAGGTATTTAAAATGCTCTTTAAAAAAGGATAAATACAAACAAGCAATCAAAGATGAAATGATTGGAAGGTCTGAAGTTTTCACTCGCAGATAACGTGATGATGTACAAACAAACTGCAGAAAATTAAACCATTGTAACTAAAAGCGGAGGCCAGTGAAGTTTTCAGATACAATATTAACTTAAAAAGATCAAACACATTTCTGCATACTAACAGTAACCAGCCAGAAGACTTTTAGAATCCAAGATACGACCTATAACAACCAAAAACAAAAGCAACATATGTAGCAAAGAATACAATCAATATTTAAGAAAGAATATAAAAATCTGTTGTGGATATTTAGAAATAATACAAATATATGTTCAATCATTTCATACTCTGAATAGGATGATTTATCACAGTAAAGATGTCAATATTCCCTGATTAATCTCTACATTCAATGCAAATCAAATGTCCAATTAAAGTACTAGCTGAATTTTTTTTAGACAGGGTCTCACTCTGTCACCCAGGCTGGAGTGCGGTTGTGCTGTCTTGGCTCACTGCAACCTCTGCCTTCTGAGCTCAAGTGATCCTCCCACCTCAGCCTCCCAAGTAGCTGGGACCAAAGGTTCATACCACCATGCCAGGTTAATTATTTTGTATTCTTTTTGGTAGAGACAAGGTTTTGCCATGTTGCCCAGGCTGGTCTCAAACTCCTGAGCTCAAGTGGTCTGCCTGCCTTGGCCTCGCAAAGTCCTGGGATTACCAGAGTGAGCCACCATGCCTGGACTAGCTGGATTTTTTTTTTTTTTTTTTTAAACAGAACTCAATAAAAGCATTCTAAACATATACGAGAGGACAAAGGTCCATGCATAGCTAAGTCAACTTTATGGAAGGAGAGATGTGCTGTAAATTATAGTAGTTAAAACATGTGGACTCTAAGAACAGACAAATAGACCAATGGAGCAAAAGACAGTCTTCAGAGATAGAACCAAATTGATTTGATAAATTTTATAGGTGGTACTAAAAACAATCAGGAAGAGGCTGTCTCTTTAACAGATGTGATGGAGAACCTGGCTTACAACATGGAGAAAAATAAAACTGGATACCTCACTGGAACCACCTATGAAGGTGGACTCCGTGTTAATTACAGACCTAAATCTGAAAGGTAAAAAGTTAACAGAAAGTAACGTTAGGGGATCTTTGTGACCCGGTGGGGGGAAGACTTTTTAAAACACTAAAAGTGCAGAAAGTACATAAAGGCATGATTGGATTACAGTAAGATTAGGTGCTCTGTTCAACAAAAGATATCTTGGATAAAATCAACACTGAGAGATTGAGAGATGATATGCAGGATGATAAGCTGATGAGATTAATACCTAAAAAATCTTGAGACTCAGCAAGAGAAAGACAAGAGCTCTAAAAGAAAAATGAGATATGAATAGCAAATTTGTATAACATGAACCCAAATTAAACCAAACAAGCAATACAAAGAGATGCTAATTTTTTTGAAATTAAAAAGAATGGAAATCCCCATATAACTGACAATAATGAGGAAGCTGGGTGATATGTCGATGAGGGTGAGGGGATACAGGAACCCTCACGGGGGGAGTAGAGACTGAGATTGCCATTGTGAAGAGTAATCGGAAAGTACTTGCTTAAATTAAGTATACATATACCCTACTGTCAGGCAGTTTCCTCCTAGGTGCATATCCCAGAAAACTTCTTCCAGGCCAGGTCCAAGGATGCTCATCACAGCGTTGTTCATGGTAGAGGAGAGATACATATCAAGGCAGGAATGGATAAATAAAGCATGATGGAATCACACTGTGAATTACAATGACACATTTAGAAGCAACAGAACAGATCTACCCAGCACAGCATGGCTGGATCTTAAACCCACAGTATTCAATGTAGAAAGAAACTGAATGAGGCCTATAGCACAATACAGTATTGGTAGAGTGAAATACATTTAAACAAATCAAATCACATGTTTTACAAGATCATGTGTAAATGAATGTGTGTGTATGTGTGTGTGCACACTCACCTCTCTCTCTAACATGTTTACATGGTTGCTTAGGGGAGAAAAGGACATAGGAGTGAAGAATGGCACAAAAATGGGGCTGTGTATGAACTTAATGGTGTAAGTGTGCCCATAAATAAGGCTTATAATTAACTCAACTCTCTGCACGTGAGGTCAAAGCTAAAGGGCTGGGAAGAAACGTTTGAAGAGTTTAGGAACCAGCCTCTACCATGTCCCTACCAAAACCCTGTTAAAGACCATCCAGCAAGGCTGCCTTACGTACAACCCAAAAGTCTCTGTGTTGCAGATGATTCCTCTGCTGCTGCTGTGAGCAGAAACTCTGATTTCTCCTGTACTGAGGTTGATGTAACTTTATTTTTGGCATAGAGCCACTTTTCCATAAGTGGAATATCAAGGCGTTCCTCTCCACCAGAGCAATTTGGGAATTTCATTTAGCTTCATTATGATAAAACTTCACTCAACCTGAGTGCATGATAAGCAACTTCTATTGCATTTTCCATATTCGTGTATCTAAGGAGAAGGCAAGTTGCTCTCCAAATTTATGCAGATGCTAGAATTCTAAGATGAAAAATAGTGGGAAAAACAGTTCACAAGTCTCAGATGCTAAATAACAACAGCGAGGATTCAAAAACTGTTTCCAGATTTCCAGAAAATCTTTAACTTCATCAAGAGATAAATCAAATTGCAGGTGCTATTGACAGCTATTTAAGCTGGAGGATGGCACATCTTGATTGAGAAAAGCAAATTAAAAGAGGCAACCAATGAACCCTTTATCTATGTATCATTTAATCTATTTTCACAGACTTTCTAGGTTTTTATTATACTTTCTAGAAACTTAATTATTAGAGGTTGCCATTTTTTAAAGTCAAATTTATCTGTTAAAAACTCTAAATTTGGCGGGGCACGGTGGCTCACACCTGTAATACCAGCACTTTGGGACACCAAGGTGGGCGGATCACGAGGTCAAGAAATCGAGACCATCCTGGCCAACATGGTGAAACCCCGTCTCTATTAAAAATACAAAAATTAGCTCGGCGTGGTGGTGCGTGTCTGTAATCCCAGCTACTTGGGAGGCTGAGGCAGGAGAAGCGCTTGAACCTGGGATATGGAGGTTGCCGTGAGCCGAGATCACGTCACTGCACTCCAGCCTGGCAACACAGCGAGACTCTGTCTCAAAAAACAAACAACAACAACAACAACAACAACAAAAAACAACAAAAAAGCCCCCTAAATTTACAAAGAAAGGAGAGATAAAAACATAAATGGAGTACATCACTCTCCTTTCTGAGATGCATTAGAAATTTTTGGAAACTAGAATATTCTATGTGCATTCAGAAATGCCATGTATTTATTACACCCTCTATGTGGCTACTAATGAGTATTAAATAAAATACTCATTGAAATAAAAGGTTAATTAAGCTCAAAATGGTAATGGACTTCCATGTTACGCAGGGCATTTCTCAAAAGCATTTCCTATGCAGGTAATTTGTATGCATTATTTTTATAGTTTCTTTCATTCATTCATTTATTCATTCTTGAGTCTTTCATTCATTAAGTATTGAGTGCCTGTTCCATGCCAAGGACTGTTCAGCCTTTGGTGGCACCCTCACTGGCCTGCTTGTCCACTGCAGGGGCCATGCCTGTTTGTAGTCCCAGAACCAGCAGAGTTCACAGAAATAGGATGCTCTTAACTTTTAAGGGGGCATTAGGTCCCGTCCTCCAATTCCATTGAGACGTTGCCCATATTCTTTTTCAAGACTTTTTAGGGAGGTCCTTTGTCTGACTTCCTGTATCTCTGTACCCTGTTCTTGACTCAGTATTTAATACCAAGCGTTTAATAATATCAGTGCAACTATATTTCTTACTCTTTGTGAGAAAATGTAGTTTCTATCATTATTCTTCAGTACCTGAGCAGGGGTGCTGGGGGCGGGATGGGGGGAAGAGTAGCAATTGTTACTCTGTATCAGGCACTGTTCTAAAAATTTTACATGCTTTTAGTCAACTTGGCCTTACTGTGACCCTCTGAGTAGCTAGACAATCACCCAGCTCACATCACTCAGATGCTAAACAATAACAAGTAAGTCAAAAACTGCTTCCAGATTTTCAGAAAATCTTTAACTTCATCAAACGGATAAATCAATTTGCAAGTGCTATTGTCAGCTACTATCATAATAATTAATATTAGCCCCATTTTACAGATAAGAAAGCTGAAATCTAGAAAGTTTAAATGACGTGCTCAAGGCTGCATAGCCAGAAAGCAAAGGAGACGTGAATTTCATGACGAGACATGGTTGAGTGTACTCACTTTTTCCAAACGAATCTCCATTCCTTTAGACATGACCTGGAGGACAGAGGATACTGTGCCCAAGCTTCTCCCCTCCCTCCTGCTGCTCTGAGGTGATGTCACCAGTGCCCCACTGCAGATCCACTGTTCCAGCAAACGGGTCCAAAATAGTGTTCTGAAATCAGAGTTCCTAAATTTTGGTGGGAGAGGGAGAGCCCCAGGGAAGGAAAGAGGGATAAGTTTGGGTTGCAGAATGGTCAGATCATAGAGATGAAGATTCTACATGAGGGAGGGTAGATGCTGCCCATGAGAGTCCACGGGGAAAATATTAGTGCTAATTGGACAAACTGAGCTGGTGAACACGTGATAGAGCAAGTCACCCTGGCAGGACAGGAGAGGCTTGCCCCCTTTGCTTCTACTCATCCGTTTTGATGGAAGGCCTCACTCTCTAGTTTCCTCCCATTCCTGCCCCATTGAAGGGGAATTTGTGGAGGGCAAACAATCCATTTCAAAAACTTGGGATAGGCTGACTCTGACTTAAACTCTAAGGTGTACCTTGCAGAATTGGCCATAGCTTATTTTATTTGGCAGTGAAGAATAGCAACGGAGAGTTCATTCTTATTTTTTTCTTTTCCCTCTTCTTAAGCAAGAGGTTTCTTGTATGTAGACTAGCTCTCATAACTAACATTTTGATGAAATTAGAAGCATACATATTAATGCCACTTGTTTTTCCAAATTTCCCAGAGAATGGTCTTGAAGTACAATGTTGTAGGTTCTGTCAAACTCACATGTCAGCTAGGAGCTGCTTGAGAGCTGAATTTATTATCTGAATAGCTCCTTGTGCCCCGTCCACACCCATGGGGACCCAGCAGTGTCGCCCAGAGTCTGCTGAACCCTCGGTGGTGCCACCCTCTCAGGAATCCTGCCTGTGCCTTTGGCTCATGGCTGCTGATTGAAGTCTGTGGCATATGTCCCCTATATATAGAAATGCACATATCTATACGCGGCTATGGAGCTACAGATAGGCACACTGACACCCCCACACGTGAATCTGTGCAAATTTTTTTCTTGACTTTTTTCTTCAACCCAGTGATTTCCTAACGATCTGTTACCCATCTAAGACAGATTGCTTTCCATGGTTCAGCAGTCCCAGCACAGACATTCATTTTAATCAATAGAGCAGTCAAAAGAAAGAATAGATTTACTTGTTTTTTTCTTTTTTTACATTTAATTGGAAATTTTCAAGTGATTACCAACTTGTGTAGATCTCAAAGTTTAGGAAGCACTGTTAGCTAAGCACATGGACCTGGCATAAGTGCACACACGTCACCAGGCAGGATGTGGGTCTGCAGAGAGGCTGGGCTGGGGTGGAATGATGCAAACTGTTCCTGTGGTACAGCCTAGTTCCCTTCATTTCTCTCTTACACCATCAGCACTAAACTCCGAATTCCCAGGCATGTCTCTAGGACCCAGGGCCTGTCTTTCATCTTCACCCTCACTGCCAATACCTTAGTCCAGGCTGGCATCATCATTCCCTTGCGCTGCTGCACATCTGGGCTCCTTGCCTTTGGCTCCTCTTCCAACTGTTCTTTGAATTAGCTTTCTAAAGAAAAATATAACCATGCCACTTCCTTGCTCAAAAACTGTATCTAACTCTCCACTGTCATGTGGCCTTGAGCTTGTTACTTAAACTCTGGATGTCAGTTTTTAAATCTGCAAAATGGGAATAAGAAGTCCAGATCCTTAGCAAAGCAGGCAGAGTTCTCAGCCTCTACTGAGTCAACTAGTCTCTGAACACCCTATGCCTTTTCCTATAACTCTGTCTCTATGGCAAACTTGTACCCTTCCTTCAAGACTTGGGGCAAATGCCTCCCCTCCTGCAAAGCCATCACTCTTTGGAAAATTGTGTCCCAGTTCCAAGTTCCTCCTGCCTGTTTGTTGGGCATTGTTTGATGACAACACTGGCCATCGGTGGTCTCTGGGCTGTTGGCTCCATGATGGCAGTAGCGTGCCTCTTCTTTCTCTCCACCACAGCACTCAGCACAGTGCCTAGTGCAGAGTCCAGCAAACAGCGTAGATGAGAGAGCAAAGTGTATGAGCCTGGAAGGAGTCTGGATCAGGTAGCCATGTCTCAGCACTGCTCTTCTTTATGTGAAAGTCTTACTTGGCTAAGAAACTTAGATGGAAGTTATCCTATTGGTTGATATCGGTTGGATTCCAAAGCCTTCCTAGATCCCTGCAGGCAAATTGTTAGGAGAGAAAACCACTTTGGAGGCCAATCTGGAATGGGTTGGAAACACTTCTGTATTCTCCTTTGATGCACTTAAAGTGGTGCAAATCATTTTATGGACTGTCCTGTATTTTGCTGGTAGGACTCTGATTTTATGGGGTGCATGTTGTCACTCTCCTTTCACCGGGGGAGAAACTGAGGCCTTAGAGCAGTGGCTTCTCAACTGTGTTTGCATGAAACATTACTTGGAGCAGCCTTAAAAACTCCTGCTACCCAGACCAATTATATCAGAATGCTGGGGGTGGGCCCAGGCATGAGTTTTGTGAAAGCTCCCCACGCTGCTCCGATTTGCAGCCAAGTTGCAAACACTGCCCTGGAGAATTTAGATTCCATATCCATGGTGACTGCGAGGTGGCGGAATCGATGCTGGAACCCCAGTCTTTGGTGCTAGGCTTACTTCCAGGACTCGCTCTGTCTCTTTGTTATGACCGTGCACTTACTACACAGAATCAAGCTCCATCCCAGAGTGCCCTGCTCCCTCTGCTGTGGCAGGGGAGGGTCTTCTGGTCTCTTTTTCCTCAACTGTAAACTAGAGACACTGAAAATTCTCTTACAAAGCTTCTGTTTGAATCCAATGACATGAGGCCCTATAGATGGGAGCAACTTTTAAATTAGAGGGTCATGTAATATTATAAAATGAAGAAATAGTAATCCCATCATGAAGAGAGATCATGAGCAGATTGGCTTCTTATGGGAGACTTGGTGTGAGCCTGAAGCTGAGAAGCTGGAGCTTTGAGGTGGATGGATGCAGCATTCCCCTCCACGCAGCCGTCTGGGAATGGGAATTTTCAGCACCAAGTATTTATAGCTGTCCTCTAAGTCTCACCTTAGACAGGGTGTCTTCTTAGTATGTTGTTCCAGTCAGCTTTCTGCTGCCAAGGATGTAGTAATTTGCCTAACCCTGAAAAGAGACCAAACGCAGACAGAGTATTCTGCAGGCAAAATCATACTTAGAGTGTCTCAGGTTATCAGAGTAAGTGGTAGTTGTCTGATTATAAAGTGGAAAGATATTATTCAGCCATGGATGTATCTGTAATCAGCAGTGATGAAAAAGGAGATATACAGGAAGTGAATGGTAATTAGAGGGGACTTGGAGGACATTTTTGCCTAGGTGTATTGAGTCTCTCTTCTGCCTAGAGAATGACCCATTGCTTAGAATTTCCAGGGACCCGGGGACCCATTAGCGTTGCAATTCTCATATAGCTTGGAAATGTGGATGCAGGCACTCTATTTTTGGAAGGATTCAAACAGCGTCATTCTTGAAAAGATCTTGTCAGTTTGTTAGGTGATCAAGAAAAATACCAAATAAGAACCTATTCTTCACCAGTAGTTGCAGAGGATAATTAGGCTGCAGCGTCCTCCTCGCCTGTGTTCAGGAGAGTTATTCTGAGAAGTCTGAGACTGATGGGATTTTGAGATGAAGAATTGCACTTCCAAGGGAAGGAACACAAGTAATTTGATCTGGTTGTGGGACTATCAGACCGAGAGCATGGAGACCTGATTTGATTTTTCATCTGCCAGCTGACTGACTTGCAAGGTCATCTTTTTGTTTTGGGGCTTATTTAGCTCTTAGCTACTAAACAGTCATATATTGAGAATCATATGTTGAGAGTCAGAAGAAATGTTATCTGACTCTTTTGAACCCTGATACTTAGCATTTAACACATAGATATTTTTGATGGCTTGTAAAAGAGCCCAGCTTTTCTACCCTGACTGGTGACCCTAGTGTCTCAACAAAATAAGCATCTGAAAGTTCATGGGGTTCTGTGAACATGGCCACAGTGTGAACAGTTGATACACACGTGCACAGAAAGCCACCGTCGATACTTCAGTGATTGAGAGACCTCTTTTTTTGTGATGATGTATAGCCTGACCTCAGGAACTGAGGATGTGTAAAGACCCTCTCCCTAATTATGATTGCTTCTTCTTCACTGGCAGCAAAGCAGAGACAACCTTGTTTCATATGCAAATTGCAGGAAACATTCCACCTGTCCCTGTAGTTTCCCTTGACTTAGAAAGTCATTCATAGGCCCACTATTGTCTGCGTGGAGGGGGGGTGGGGGGGGAAGGAACATTCACAGGCCCTCCTCACCCCTTTAAATGGATGTTTAATAAGCTTGGAAATGCGATTGCCTCCAAGAAAGAATTAGAGCCTGTCTGCTTAGATGAATATGAAACTTTAAAATAGTCCAAGAAGACCCCTACAATCCCTGCTAAATAAGATTTGATTTCTCTTTAAGCTGTTTTTAATAGCTGGAATTACAGAACATTGCTGTTTACCAGCTAATAGGTTTGTGAGCCGGCGGCTGGCTTTGTGCTCAGGGTGACACCGTTTACACCTGTATTCACAAAGCCACCCCTCCTATTGGTGTAAGCTCAGCTTATTGCTTCTGGAGTGTCTTCCCTGTCTGCTTCTCGCTCTCTTCCTATTTTCCCGTCTTGTCTCTGTCCCTGTCTCTGTGTCTTTCTTTCTCAATATGTTTATTTTGTCTTTTAGGGGCAGGGGGAGCAAAGCAGTTTTATCCAAATTCTGCCTTTAGTCTGTTATGCTTTAGAACCAGGAAATGGGGAAGAAGAAAGAGTCCTAGACAACTTAGCTGTGATGACTCATTAAGAGAAATGTGGGCCCCATGCAGGCCAGACGCTAATTGCCCCCAGGAGAGCAGGCCTTCCACTGTGCATTCTGTTCTGTGATGTGGCCCAGATCACAAAACACACAAACTTACCATCTAAGCCTCATACCGTGCGGAAGAGGCAGCTGAGAGGTTTGGGTCAAATAGGAAGAGTCAGTCTGCTCTTTAAACCTGTGTCTTCCACCCAAAAATACGAACAACAATTAGTTATAGTGATCAATATTAATAAAAAATTGTATTAGTGCTATCTTTGAGCACTAACAACGTGTCAAACCCTGAATTTTGTATGAATTTAGTCCTCTTGACAGCTTTTTGATATGGATGGAATCATTCCCGTTTTACACATAAGGGACCTGAATAACTTCCTCACACTGAGGCTGAGGCAGAACTTGCAAAGGGCTGAGCAGGACTTGAACACAAGACCATCTGACTTCAAATGCGATGCTCATAGACTACTGACAATGGGCACTTGCACGGCATGGGCTGCCTCAAGAACTCTTCTGAACACTGTGTCTGTATTTACACATCCAATCTTCACAACAACCCTATGTGGGTGGCACTTTTATTATTTCCCATTTTCCAGCGGAAGAAATGGAGGCACAAGAGGTTATGAACCTTGCCCAAGCCACACAGCCCTGGCAGGATGTGAGGTGTGGGGCTGTGAACCCAGGCACGCTGCTCCAGGGTCTGAGCCCCGAGACCTTGATGTCATGCTACCTCCCCGCTAAGCTCCTAAGCTCTGGAGAGAGCTTCCGCAGCACCTGAATCCACTCAGCAAATGCGTGTTAAACACCTATGAGATTCCACACTGTGTTCGGGTCAGGAGACAACTAGAAACACCACTCCCACCTTGGGGTTGAGTGGGTG